>NW_027286874.1:60436110-61036110 GCF_022747635.1 Hetaerina americana | reverse complement strand
GTTATTCCTTGATATTGATAAGTAGCTTGTAGTTGTACCCTGTGTGTAATGCCTTCAATTATTCCATTCATAACATTACGAATAACTAACTACAAGCTGCCAGCCTCTAGCCTCAAGTATGGTATGTCGCAAAAGTTAAATACTGAAATGATTTATTTACAAAAAATGAATATTTATTGTTAATTAAATTATTTGAATCTATTAATTAGTTGCCATTTGTTTCGCTTTCAACTAGAAATCAGGCTTCTTCTTTGATATACTTGTACTTCGGAGTATTTTGCGTATAATAAATTAGATCGGAGGATAAAAGATATTTTGAAAATAAGCGCATGTAGTAGCCAATAAGAAATTTATTCAGTCAAAGAATATCCTCATTAAAGAATAAATGCAATTATTGAAAACACTAAAATATCTAATTGGAATCCTCGGTAGCACTACCAATTTCGTACGAGTTACCGCAGTAATCAGCGTGAAGATCTTATTAATAGGTGAGGATAGCGCTCACCTAGTACTAAGCTCAATAACATCTGATATTTTCGCATTATGGCAGAAGGGCAGCTCCTTTCCCTGTACCACCCGTAGTATTCCACAAAGTACTGGTTCATGAAAAGTCACAGTGTGGGTGAAGCTGAAGTTTCTTGGAGGTGTCACCAGTAATGGAAACAGAGTTCTCCGTCGCGCAGCCCAACGTTCTAGCCACCAGACTACCCGCCTTTTATAATTAGAGGTTAAGGGTGAAAAATCGTTTCCTATATCAATGCAAAACTCAATTGCTGAATTGATATATGCGAACTTGGTGTAATCAAAATGCACATTTGATTTGGAAAAATACACGTTGGGAATCGTTAAGCGTAGCCAATACTGATTTGGGGGATTCCGCTGAGGGAGGATATACGAGGTATTAAAGGTGCAAACGACCTTTTTCTCTATTTTTTCCACAATTGTCTCCATTTTGAACTTTTTTATTTTATTTAGTTTTATTAAAATATTATGGTTTTATTAAAAGATTAAAAATTTTTATAGTTTTATTAAAATATTATATCAAAATGAATGGAATAAGACTTTTGTATCTGAGACTTTAAAATTTTTTATCAATTTTTTAAACAAATGGTAGCCTTTAAAAGGTATTACTGAATTGTTTACGTAGCGAGCATTGAAAGATATTCGCGTACTCATGAGCGCACTCTATGTACAGCCTTTGGGTCATTGGGACTCATGCCAAGATACCTTCTGTTCGTTCTGCTAAATTCGCACTTCGAAGTTTCCTAGGCGTTCATTAGCAGGGAACCAACCTCTTGGGAAAGCTCATTTACGGGTTTTGCTTCCATGGAAGTGTCAAACAGTTCTGACATATGTGGTAACTGGCATCGTGCGTAGACATTTGTTTCCTGAATTTTCTTATCTTAAACTGTAAAATAGATACCGACGACTTTGACAATTCAAATTTCAAAAGCGGCATGAGAGTTTTCCTACGTGATTTTAAGAAGAACATGCGTCATAAGATCCAAAATTGGCATTAACTAAAGGAAATAGTTGGTCCTCTTGTGCCATAATATTATTCAAAACCCTTTGAAAAGAGTGTTCATAATTTAATTAATATTTTTATTAGTTTGGCATCGGCATTTCCAACGGAATTGAGTTAAAACAAAAAGTTTTAAAAAATTATAAAATATTTTCCTGTAAATTTCACCGTGAAAATTGGTCTAATTATTTTGATAAATTGGGGGGAATTTAAAGTTTATTGGATGTGTGTAAGCGTTTTAGCTAGGCCTCAACCTTGGGATACTTGACAATAAGGGAGTATTAGAATAATTCGCTCAAATAATTGCCGTTTTGTTTTTGTTAAGTGAATAAATACAATGATGATATTAATGTATTACTGATAACTGAGAGTATACTTTCTTTATTATGTTTAGAAAAGATTACCAATTCACTCAAAGGTTCACGCCTTAAGAAAACAAAATGAAACCCTTTAATTTTAATTTCAAACAAGTTTTTAGTTGTATTATTAATCTACATACCTTGGTCCTAAAAAAATCTTTGGAAATAACAGACAAAACTTTCAAATTTCTTATCAAGTGTGATTTTAAATCTCATTTGCTCTTTAACGAGCAAAACCTGCTCTGCCGCACACTGCGAACGAGTAAAAAAAGATAAAGAAAGATATTTTATCAGTGGCAGGGATTGTTTTTCTCTCGTTAATTTTTTATAGGAATTAATCATCAAACGAACATTTTTATTGACATTAATATTGTGTTTCGCTGTTTTAGTGGACTATGCTTAACTTCTGATCCAACTGAGGAATGAATTTGGAATTAAATTAGCAATATTCAAGTGTTAAGGTCGGTAGGTTTTTGCAAAGGCACATTTATAGAATAAATTTCTAGCGTTTATCATCGTTAATAGATTCTTACCTTAACCTTTTTTTAAAATTGAATAAAGTGCCCTAAAAATAGTGGCTGTCTAATTAAGAAAAACGAAGGTATTAAAATTGGATAAAGAGACAGATGTATGTGCTCAACTCATGATATCTTGTTATTACTTAAAATTAAAGTCACAAACATGACCTAGCCTCATCCTCAACCCACTAGTTTTGCAGTTTCTTGTCATTTTATTATAATTGATAAACTTTTGGATGAAGTTTTTTCAAGACATGATATTGTAAATGCATTATATTCTGATGATAATTCAGAAAGAAATTTTATTAATTATTCCTAGATATCTAATAAGTTATAATCTAATTATCTTAATCTTCAGTATTTTGCGTGAAACCTTTTTCGTTTCTTTTCACCTTTGTGGAAGAAAAACGGGGTTCAAAATCAAATTTATTCAGCGCCTAGATGGAATATAAAATAGTAGATAAATTGTTCCCGGAGTTGCATGGAAATACATTTGGGAAAATCCACCTGCACTATTATGATTTCGGCATCTCCATTCAGTTGTACCTTTGGGCAGGACGCCAAAACGCAAGGAATTCCATATCCTATCTGACATGAAAAAATTGTTTGCTCGCTGTAGTGGCTGCATTAGGCATTTAAAATTTTCGTAATCGTCAATCGTATATTCGTTATTGACATATGTTGATTCCTTAATTTTATTTGTTGAAATAAATTTATCATTCACCAATGAGATTTAAATTAATATAAAAAATTGACCGCAGAAAAAACTCCTTGGAGTTTTAAAGAATATGGATTTTTTGTTCGAGTCATATTCATTCAAACTATATTTTTTACATTATAATTGAAAAATACCTAATGTATATGCGAAAGTTTCGGGGTGAATGCCTATTTCGTGCCATAAGTTATAATATACATTTCCTATTTTTCATAGGTGTTAAATTGGGGTCGAATGTTAATTACGGATAAATTATGAAACTTTTATTGTGATCATAGCCTTGTAGCTTCATTATTGAGCAAACACAAAAAAATTTATTGATGAAAAATTTTTAAACGGAAACGAAAAAACAGGGGGAAACCATTTTCTTATTAGAAGACAAATCAACTTATACATTCAAAGCAAGCAGGAAAAATGGCAAGTTAAAGACATATCTTACGTTCGCAGAAAATTTCTGGCGTTAGGGATTTGTTGCTATGGATTACTTAAGTATCATATCTTTTCAAAACTACGTTTTGAATGCATGTATTTGAATAGGAGTTTCCAGTTTCACGGATTCTGAAGTGCAGCATTAAATGGTAATTGCCAGTACTCATTTTTTGCATGCGTGGCACACTGCTCTCCAACGCCAGGATGTGAGATGAATGCGATTCCACACCAGGCATGCACTCACCACATGGCATGTTCCTGAAAGGTTAGGATATAGAGGAGTTATATGCTCCAAAGATGAAAGGGAATGGAAATGCAAACGACTTTGCGTGCACCGTGGTACTCAAGTTTCAACGAAGACCCTAAAGACAACTAACTAGCGGCGAGGATAAACATACAAAAATGAGAGCAAGTGGACATAGAATAGATGCTGCGTAAATTAAGAGAGAGATGAGCTTAAGAATGTGGATGGTGCAGTGAGACGAAACAATGTGAGGGGCAGTTTACGCGGCTCGGGGGAGTGGAGGGCGCGGGGTAGAGTTTAGAATGTAAGGAATAATTTATACAACGAACCGGAATGGTATCAGTTCAGTGGAAAGAAAGGGAGCCGGATGAATATCGCGCGGCGGGGTGAGGCGCGAGTGGGAAGGAGAGGGGGAGTGAGACGGGAAGGATGTGATGAAGGAGAGCACCCCGTTGGGAGAATGTCCACCTTGTAGGCAGGGCCACCTGCAGCGGTGACGCGCGGGGAAGGGGCAGCGGCGGGGGTGTGGGCGTGCAGGCGGCGAGGTGCCCCGGGAAGGTGGGGGAGGCGAAGCGGAGGAATCTCCTACCCGGGCGGGTCCACTTTCGTCGTTACCCGTGTAGGAAGGGACCGGAAAGCAGGTGAAGGTGCTCCGGTGCTGCACACGCCCACCTCGCTCACACACACACATACATACATTCACATTTCCCGTCTGCCGTCCGTATCCTTTTGCGTTGGGTACACACCCTCCGCCATCTCAGAGGAGCAATCCCATTGCTGCCATTGTCTCGTGTGTGTGTGTGTGTGTGTGTGTGTATCTACCCAAAAGTATTGAAGTAATCGATTTATTTCGCGAGCGGCCTCGGAGCGAGGGAGGAACGGAGGGGCCAGAGGGTGTAATGGAAGTGTGCTGGCCTGAGTGGAGAGGAGGGTGGAAATGCGGAGACAGAGACGAAGTTTTTTAGGTTCTGGGGGTGCGGGGAGGGAGGATGAGTGTTGGTGGAGTGGGGTTGGTAGGCGTCGATGGGGGTGCAATGGTGGGCGAAAGAAGTGTATCCGTACAGTATTCTTAATGGACCCATTATAGCCTCCGGGGAATGAGCGTCGATCCATGCATGCCTGCTCTCTCTATCTGTAAGAGGTCGGGAATGGTTGTGCATTTTTTTCGAGCCCAGGAAAAGGAAGAACGTGTTCGGGGAAGAATGTGGATCTTTGCCGGTGCCTTCTAGGTCATTCCTTTTTAAATAGTGCCATCTTTTAAGCTCGGGCAAACAGAAATGGTAGTTTGAGCCTATATGCATCAATAAAAAATATGTACCTTTGGAAGAAACGTCATGCAGCGCACTGCGTTAACCCATCTTACGGGAAAGCAAAAACGTTCAGCTATTCACTATTCGAGTGTATTCAGTAATAATCTGTTTTCCCATACAGGAGATATACATGCATATTATATTAATCCCCCGAAATTTCCTGAAATTTATTGATTTCTTGGTTATGATATCGAGTTTATCTTAGTCTCTCTCACGATAAAATACCACTTTCAGAAAATTGCCCCAGGATGTTGAGAATAAACGAACGAACAAGGTGAATGGGTATTTTCAAATAGTGGGAGATTTGAAAATTATAGAAAGTAAGGATCAATATAAAGTTTGTGCTGTCTTTATCTGGTATTGACTTCATGTCTCATCAATCTCACGCTATATTATATAAATCCATATTCCTCTTTGGTAATCGTCTATTTTCTCTTGGAAACATCATTTATGATTCTTTTAATCCGTTAAATCTTGCACATATAGTTACTTAGAGTATAAAGTAAGATTATTATAATAATTTAAGTGTCGCCATCCATTTCAAATTAATGACTCTTCTATAAGTACAAGTACTTCATTGTAGTGGTTTTTTAAATTTTTTCAATAATAACATTACTTATTCTAATTAATCGCTTTAGCTTTTTAGCAGTATTATGCAAGAAAATATTTGTAGAGGTTGCATTCAGTATCAATATGAGGTATTATCGTTATAATATCATGTATAATTTTACGTTAATAATTTATTGAAGTTGATGAATCTGAGTTCAATATTTAATCAATGTAAATCTCTATTTACTTTTGAGCAAAGAAATTACATGCCTATCGAAAATCGGTATTGTTATTTAAAAGGAAAATATTGCTTCCGCAGCTCTAACTTATCGTTTTGTTGTGTAGTGGAGTCTTAGAAGACAATAATTTTGGATTTTAATTCCCAGACGTACGATAAGTCGCGGTCTCAACGGCCCCCATTTAGTTCAAAAACCTAAAATTAGAATAATATGGTATCTCTCCGATCAATTTTTTATCATTTTAATGGGTACTTAATGAGATACAGTGCCTTCAAACAACGATAAAGGTGCATTTCTCATGGCGTCAAGATGTTTTTTTCCTTTGTATCTAACCAGTCGGTTTTATCAAGTAAGATTATGAGACAAAATGATAGTACTTCATGGTGTACAATTAAAACATATCACTAGGTAGCTGCTCAAATTTACGTGCCTTAAAATAATGGAGACCGTCACGCAACTATTATGGAGGAATCGATGCATTTAACAGTTACATACCTACAGAAATGCCTACTTATTCATACTTCGCATGCTTAATTTGTATATTTAATTAATATTGTATGTTATAACATATTTACAATAGTTTAGAAAATTTCAGTTCCATGTTTTCAGCCCTTATAAAAAAACGTGTGGAACTTTCTACAATAATTGGTGACTACATATTACTATTACTGTAACCATTCAAAATGGCAATATGATGAAAAATGATAACTTAGTTAAAACACTTAGCAAAACACTACTGGGTTTTTAAATGTTTCAGTAGCAAATGTAATCCTACAGTCTATCGTCTTCTCTTTGTTCTTATTGTTAAGTGCTCACACACTGATTCTTCATTGTATATAGGTTTACAAAACCAAAATTGTCTCATTTTACATTCATATTTAAAACAGTGAGCGCGATTATGATTCTTAATTACGTTTTTTCCTCTTTTTTTATAAGTTATATAAACATTAACCCATGGTTTTAGGTAACGCTTCTTGGAAGTTGTTTACATCCATAACATAAGAATGAACGACGCATTAGTCCAGAGTTAGTTTTTAGAAGTTTTATTAATTCAAAGCGCTTCACCGAAATACAGGGTTCGTCCGGAAAATAAGTGTGCTGACTCCTGGGCTGGGCGCGCCTGGAGCGGCGCGCCCAGCACCGCTCTGACGGGCTGCGATTGGAGGGGGGTATGTTGGCAAGCGACGCTGAAAAAGGCAGTCGGCTCTGAACTGTGGTGTAGTGAGGAGCTCTGTTAACGCGAACCTCCACGCTTCGACCCACGTCCGGGAACGCGATGCCGAAGTTTTTGGAGCAGCGTTATTCCATCAAATTTGCGGTAAAGCTTGGGAAATCGTCTACCGAAACTGTCGGTATGATTAACCAGGCTTACGGGGAGTCAGCCATGTCCAGAAATATGATCTTTCGGTGGCACAAGATGTTCGTGGAGGGCAGAGAAGAGGTCGACGACGAGTCTTCGAGAGGTTCCCGATGATGCCTTCGCGGGAGCGTTCCAGGAATGGGAACGCCGCTGGAACAAGTGTATCGACTCACAAGGGTTCTATTTTGAGGAATATTAGCTTAAGATATGTTAAAGTGTAATAAATTTTTTTTCCTGAGCTCAGTACACTTATTTTCCGGACGAACCCTGTAGGTACCTGATGATGCCTTTACGCGGTAAAATGTGCGAATTTAATAAAAATTCTGTGGAAAAGTATGCTTCTACTGCTAATATAGTTGTTGTAACAATATAAAATTTCTTGGAAGTAATTAAAATTAACATTATTGCATCGTGAATGTGTAATTAATGAGGAAAAAAGATGAAAACGTTATAGCGCACATGCTTTGAATTTTTCCATGTTGACATGCATTTTTAAACTATACTTACAGCTTGGCTAGGTTCCGGATAATCTCATAAGGGGAAAAAATCACGTCAAATTGGCTATTTTTTGTCTGGATTGTCGAGTGCCTATAATCCTCAATCCCTTTGTTTTTTGTTTCAAAACTAGTTTAAACGAAAACATACTTTCATTTCATAATATTATATGCGTGAATGAATGTTTTGCCATTTTATGTTAATATTTTTATATCCAAGGAGCTTAAATAAGTAGCGCTCAGTTTCCAGGATTAGGCAGAGAAAAATCTGCTTAAAGATTTCCGTTAAGTCGGAATGCATTGCTCTGAGGGCTTACAAAAAAGACCCTTTGTTATCTGACGATAAAACACAATGTGTTTTCCTAATCCCATGGTAGAATATCGAGAAAACAAAACCGGGTAAAGCGTCGTTGTCTATCTGTGTGATGCTAGAGCGATCCTTTTTGATTCTTAATCCCAATTTGACTGTGGTATAGACTTGAGCGGCTTCGGCAAACCATCGAAGCGAACGAGGGACAATGTCTGAATAACAGGAAGCGTACGAAACTTGAATAGAATCAGATGGTGGTTCTTCAATTCAGGGATGAGAGAGGAAACGCCCCGAAAAACCTCTGAAGTAGATAATGTCACGATAGAGGGTGTGACTAATGAGATCTGGGATTAGGACAGCTAGAGAGACAGCTAGAGAGGGATTAAAATGCTGATCGTGAGAAAAATTATGCTGTGCAAGGAGCGCCATATTAAATTAAAGAAGTTGTGTTTTTCAGTTATTAATAATTTTGTTTAATGCTTTGTGAAGAATGACGTTAATTATTCTCTCGAATTAATCCATTACCCCTGGACGTAATCGTGGAATAAGGACTATATTTATTATTATTTATCTTATTTACAAAAATTCGAGTAATCTATATTATATACAGAAGTATGATTTCCTTATTCACCCGCAGTGTAGGGGAGATAGGTAATAAATTACTGGCAACGTTCTATTGAATTGGGCCAGCTCATACTTGATTTAATCTATATGACAACTCGCCTTGAAAGCGGATGGTATTTTTAGGTGGGACTTTCTTACTCTCCATGTCAACTCGCAACAGCCTATTAACACTCTTCTAATTTAAGTTTTACAAATAATTTATTAACCTGAATACGTTATGAAGTAACAAAATTACTTTATCGGAAATATAATCATGTTTTACTTTTGTTTTTACCCTAAAAAATAGAAAAACTTCTTGAAATTTGAAACAACAAGAACTGGCAAAATGCTTGGGAGATTGAGTTTTGAATGTTTTTTTTTGCTCCGCGGAGAATATATTATCATACTTGAGCAGGTAAAAAAATACTTAAACACAATTCAAATTTGTTTTATTCTTTATAATAATTTGAGATGAATGTTCTCAAGAGAGGAAAAATATACTTTATATATTGGCTGAAGAGCAAGGTTAGCGTTTTATTTAAACAGGTGTTCAGACTTGTTTACGTTTCATCACATTTCCATTATAACGTGAAAATTGTGAATAGAATTAAATAAATAAATAAATAAATAAATATATATATATATATATATATATATATATATATATATATATATATATATATATATGAAGATAAACACGTATTAAGTGAGAGAAGAATGGATTTTGTGTTTATTTTGGTTTTGCGGTTTATATTTGGTCTCTTTTATCATCTAATTTCATTTATCTCTCCTCTTGGTTCATATTTCATAAACTCTATTAATTACCGATGCTGAACAAATATTTTTGCCCTTCTATTGCTTTTTGTTCCTTTACAGCCATGTGTTTCTCTTTGCTGACAGATGTTGAATTTTTCTTTTTATATGCAAACCACCCATTAAATCAAATCGTCTCTCCAAGTTCCACGTCCAAGTTTTCAAAACATCATATTGAAATTGACAGTTAATACCATACATGATTTTCTCCTTCTGTCTGTTTCTATAATTTCTCACAATCTATCAATTTCTATTCAAACCGTGGTTGCTTGTTCTTAACCAAAGTACATGTTTTACATGATGTAAGTTTCACTTCTATTTAACAGATAGTTTAGATAATTTTAAAATTGTAGATTTTTTATTGTTATAGTCTCGGTAAAATCCATAGTTTGATAACACATTTTTAGCAACGCAGAGTATAGTTTTTGCATTCAGGTGGTGGTAGTAAGTATATATGGCTCAGGTATGAAGTCATCTTGTGAATTAAATACAGTGACTGACATCGATAATGTTTGACTAAATTTTTAAAATTATTTTTCTTGAAACACTCAAAAGAGAGTACAAGATAAAGATCCTCGTAGTATATAATGAAAATAAGGTGACCTATATTTTAAGAATGCTGTTCAGCATAAGAATTAGGTTAAAATGGTGAATTAGATTCCTGGAATTTATTGTGTCGTGCACCACTTTACCGGACGAGTTCATTACTCGTTTTTTCGTCTTTTTAAATATGGCTTTCGTACAAATTTCATGTTTTTTATCCAGACAATTGAGAAGATGTTATTACAGACCGTTATTGCAACTAACTATTCTAGTTAGATTTTAATGTTTTCAGCTATTCCAAATACATTAGTATTTCCGAGTAAGTTCATTACAGAATTACTTCAAATGACTTGGGAAGTACGATTTCGATATTTCGTGACAGGAACAGCGACGATATTTACAGAAAAAGAGAAAATTTAAGTCCTTAGAATATTTACGCTGTGAATATGACGAAATGACTCTCTCCTCCGGAGAAGCATCTTAATTTTGAATCTATTTTCAGAAGATTTTTTGTTTAATTTTATTAAAGTTCGTAAACCTGTTCCTTTGTAAAACGAAAAAAGAATTATATTGCCCAATCAATTAATCTCCACTTTGTACAAATTTCAATGCGGTCAAAAAGAAAAACCGCCAGTATCTTTAAATATTTCAAACCATCGTCCCACACTTCCGCCGTATTCCTCATTTCCGAGAAGTGAAACTTTTCGGCGCCCCATTTCCCTTAAAAGAGCAAAATTATACGTAATTTTGCATTATTAATTTTTCCTCCCCCGCATTATATTTTTTTCTCCTCCATCCACGAAAAAAATTTTCGTTTTCTTTCACTCATAGGGAGCCAGCGCACAGTTGACTTAACTTTTTATCGGGGGTGGCGTTTTAATTTCGCTGCTCGAGCATTTCTTCCGTAGCATCCCATCATCACAGGGGCGAGGACTTTTACAAAGGATCAAAGCCGAATGCCGTGACTCTCGGCGTGAAAGGATGGGAGAGAATTCATGTTATCGATTCGCTATCGAAGTGGTGGCTAAGGGTGGATAAAAAGGGGGAGGAGAATAAAAGAGGCAAAGGAGTGTTGCGTTTCGCGGCGAGGGATGAAAGGTGTGGACGTGGCGTTGGAGGGAGCGAGGGAGTCTGGGGCGCGCGAGCGGGGCAAAACCCGTTGTACGGTAAATTTGTGAGGGCAAACCGTGGGGTGATTTAAGACCGCTCAGCGTTTGGGGAATACGGAAATGTAAGAGTTTTCCCGGGAGATTATTCGTCGCTGGCTGGATTTATGCTCTCCGCGGTGACGTAGGAGTAACCGCTCCACGGAGCCTAATACGATTGAAATTTCCGGGACTGCATACATTTTGGAATCCTCCGTAGTAGTGGCTACTTCATATCTCCGGCGGAATTTCGATAGTCCTTCTATGGTGATTGTGATGCAGTCATAAAATTCTATTTCTCGACCGGAGATCTTTTATTGGGTCACGAATTTTGGAGTGAGCCGATTCGCGTGATAAGATACGAGTATACTCTTCCTTCAAATTCTCTGTAACTGGCTGGTGCGTACCAACTAGTTAGAAATTACATCCCTTTAAAAACATGTGCTTTTAACCAATAATTTTTATCTTTATTTTATACGGTCTTGGTGCTACATTCAGTCATTTAGTGATTTTATCAAGCAGGTTGTTATTTTTAGGAGCTCTACAAAATGGTCAGTAAAAAGTGGTATGTGAACTCAGTCAGATTCGATGAAGATTGCTCTGTATTTATGAGGGTGAAAAATTTGTATCCATTCAAAGTGCCGTGGTCTTTATAGAACAGTTTTATATTAAATGATATCAAATTTAGGGCAGTAATTAGGACAAATGTACTCAAGCGTTCTTCAAATCTATTCTAAGGACCTAGATGAAAATCAATTATGCCATGTGAAGTAACTCACAGCTTATTCAAATAATACTCAAAATATAAAGGTGATACTATAGGCAAGTAAAAAAATTGAAATAATGGTTTAAAGCAATGTTATGAATTGTTTCTCTGATTTGGGCGATATTTGAAAAAAATTGGGTAGATGCATAGTTATTTTTAATTGAGGTGAAAAAAATACAAGGCATGCTTAAGGTAACTATATATGTAAAAAATATTTATTGACTGAATAAAAACGCAGAAGTAACGCTGCATTCATAGCAATGAATTGAAATCTGGTCGCATGCAGTTGTTCATTCACCAAAAATATCTCCACATACGTAAGCTTTCAATATACCCGATCATGCCTATAGAGATACTATTATTCTGACAGTATCGTTGGCATTGAAACTATGCATCTGACTCGTCCTGAATAATAATGGCTAGTGTCTTGAAATTACACTTCTTTCGCAGCAAAATGAATGGATGTAAATATTGTGAAACGATCGTGCACCATCATTATTCGTCTAAAATTTAACTGTCTTCGAGAATATGTCTGACAAATAAGTTTTGTTAATAACGGGAATGAGCCAATTGATGTGTTCATTTGGAGGGGAACATCCGGGTAATGATCCTAAATAATGTTCTAGTAGTCCGTGTATGCAACCGCGAAAGGAAAAACTATCCGATAATCTGTAGGCAACCCTAAAATCTTCACGCCTTGCGCCTTGCCTCTGTCAGCCCCTGAACACGTCTCCCCTCGCTCCAGGTGACTTTCAACGGAAGTCCTCCTGTGGAGTGGCGAGGACTTCGAGAAACTGGCGTCTCTTCCTCTTTCTTCTCTTTATGTACTATCACGCTCGCCTATCCACCGTCGTCATAATCCATTCAACCCATTTCAGTGTTCAATACCCGCCCTATCCCACTCCCTTCCCGTTGTCTTCCAGTATTATGCCAGCGAGGAAGGCACGGTTCGAAAACCAACCCTCCGTCCTCGCATCCCGCGCCCTATCCCATTCCCTCCATTCACTCCTCGCACACCTCCTGGCACATCTGCGGGGATGCGCTCCCCTTAATGAGGCAGGCAGAGGCCTCGGAAGGAGCATCCCCAATCCCTTCCCCCCCTACCTCCGCGCTCCTAAACGGAATATCAAAACCGAACACTTACACTACCGTTCTACTCGCTCCTCTGCCTTTCCATACCGCTGCTCCCGAATCCACCTCCCTCACGCGCGCCATCCCACCCTCCCTTCGCTGCCGAACCCTCGCTGCTCCCTGGGCCGAGAAATCCTTCTCCTTCTTTAAGTCCTCTCTCCCTCCCTCCGCTGGTCCATTCATTCATCCCCTCGGATCCCGCCCCGCCCGGGCCGTAACGCCCCGCCGTCGAGGAGTCGTGCCGTGCCCTTCCTTCCTTCCTTCCTGCTTCCCTCGTCCCTCTCTCTCCCCCGCACCACCCCCGTTCCACTCGCCCCGTTCCCTAACCCATCCCCTCTCCCACGCCTTCTTCCCTTTCCCTGCCCTTATGCATGTTCTTTCGCTTCCTTTCCCTCCGTCCGTTTATCCCTCTCTCTTCCTCTCCTTCCCTTTTCCCTTCCTCCTTCCGAGTGGAAGCCCCTGACCTCCTCCACCCTTTACTCTTTCGTGCTCTCCTTTCTTCACCCTCCCACTTCCCTCATCTCCACTCGCTTTTCTCACTCTCTTTCTCTTCCTCCGCTCTCCACATCCGTTTTCATTTTGCCCCATGGCCATAATTTAAACCGCATTCACTCACGTAATCTCCGCAGTTTGCGCTATTTCATTGCGATAGGGATATTTGAGCGGTTCCCGTTACGCGACTTGGTGGTATTTGCCTCGGTCTGGCCGAAAAATGTTCGGCTCTTCTCTTGGGAAAACTTACATTAGCTCGATTCTGCCATTGGCCCTGTTTTTTCGGTTTGCAAATTCGCTCCGTCTCCGAGGAACTCCCTCCCCCACACCCCGTTGTTTTTCTCTTATTCATTCTCTCTACGGAGTTTTCTTAATCCAAATATTCGTTTCAGCAGTATCTTAATGTCATGGTGTAATCGTTTCTCTTCCCTTATCCGGCCCTTTGGTCTTCTTCCGACTTCCCTACCTCTCTCTCTTTCAAGCAACGAATCTCTTCCCATCCCTATTCCATGTATTTTCTTTCCTTACAATTTAAACAATTTAAACTGCCCTTCTCGTATTTCATTCTTTGTGGGCATTTTGACTAATATGGTAGTTTCAGATAACTGCTTTAATGAAAAAGATCCAAAAATGAGTCGTCAATCTTCCACCACTCTTCCAAATTATAAAAGGTGATATCATGTTTGGTGAAATGGAAACTCCAAAATTTTTCTCTTGCGCGATCATATTAGCTCTAGGCGGGGTATATCTGTTAATCCTAGAATAGCTCTTAGGATTGAATTTAAATTCTCGTCTATAGTTTAAAAAAATACAATACTCCTCTTATGCGGACCGGTAGCCTATGCTAGTTACCTGGTTGAAATCTGCGTCACGTATCTGCTTCTTAAGCAGATACGTGACGTGCAATAAGTCAATTTATAAGTCATTTAAAAAGCAACTGTGAATCCAAAATAATCAATTTAAATATTAAAAAATAAAGATACGCAAGTGATGTTCAGTTTATTTTCCAATAGTTTATTTTAGTTAGAGCAAATTAGATGGCTTCAACAATGACATGTAGCTTTTAGAAATCGCATGAAACTTTCGGCATCGCTTGCTTTGATTAACGATTGATCATTCGAAAACTTATTTTCTTTTTCAAAAAATAATTGCCAAAAGCCTTGGGAGCACAAAAAATTCTCCCGAATTAAGGAGATAATTTGATTTTGAGATAATTGCATTTTTTATACTCCTCAGTAGTGCAAAAAAATTGCAAATATTTTGTTGCACCCGTTGCATTCTACTGGAAAGCATTTTTCATATTATCGAAGGTGCTCTGTACTAGAATGATCATCCCTCCGGATATTTAAAAGTTATCTATTGCTTACGCATCACCTATTTTGACAAGTAGTCATTAATATTCCTCACGACGTACGTTTTCTAAACCATTAGTTTCTAGCATCAAAGCATTTATTGTAACAGACTCCTTCGCTTATAGTTTTATGATATATGCGGAATAGTGTAAAACTTTAACAGTAATCATCTCAGAGCATTATCAACGATGGCCATGATTTTTCATTACCCAATATTCATCCTCATTCCTCAATATTCTCTGTAGTTCATTAAGTTAATACCTCCCAATTCCGTTCCATATGATTGTAAGGGCATACTGTTAAATAATTTTCAACCATGATTATCCACTTATTACAGCTTTCGTTAAGGGTACTATAAAACATGAGGCGTCCAAATATATCCCGACCCCCTTTAATCAATAATAGTCACATTTATGTTTTCCACCTTTCATTCGAAAAACATCGCTGTTATTGTTGCCAGTCTATTTAATTTTACAGGTGAATTGTGCGCAACTACATTTCTCACTGTCTTAACTCCTCTAATTTCGGCTTCAATAGTTTGTTCTTCATACAGCAGAATAGGGTATGTAAATTATGTGTAGAACAATATGGTGTCTGTCGCTAGACTTGAATAGGATATTTTCTCTTCTTTTACAGCAATACCCAGAACTCTTTTCTTTGAACTCGGGTACTATTTGCACTTTAGTCAGAACATATGATCCCATTTAGCATTTTATGGAGTGAATTATCATTTCATTGGTGTAGGTAATTATCTTAATCCTCATTTACGATTATCTTAGTGTTTATTTGCCAAGTGGATTCCAGAGACCTTAGAAATGTGTGGTGTATATTATATATATATATATATATATATATATATATATATATATATATATATATATATATATATATATATATATGCTTTCGTAGACGTAACACGGAAGTGCCGAATAGTACAATACACAGTAACACACAATATAGAAACACAAAAAAAGAAGAACACTCACACGTATTTTCTTGATATTTCGACGGAAACAATCCGTCTTCATCTGAAGATATAGAAGTAATATACATTTAGAAGATATTGAAGTATATATATATATATACTACCTTGATCAAAAATTTCCCGGAATTTATTCAGAAAATTAAAAATACAAGTTTATTCATCTAAATCTATATTGTCCCCTTCAAAGTAATCCCCATCGACTGCAACACACTTATGCCAGCGCTTGATCCAATCCTCGACACATTTTTTATATTCGGTTTTCGGTATGTCCATCAGTGCTTCCTGCGATTTTTCCATTACTTCCTCTCGGCTGCTAAAACGCATTCCCCGTAATGGTTTTTTAACTCGATTGAACAGAAAGAAGTCACAGGGAGCCAAATCAGGTGAATTCGGTGGCTGTTGGATGGTATTTGTTGCATTTTTCGTCAAAAAATTACGAATAATGATAGCACTGTGCGACGGTGCGTTATCATGGTGCAAAATCCACGAGTTTTCTGCCCACATTTCTGGTCTCTTTCGGCGAATTGCTTCACGCAAACGTCTCATAACGCCCAAATAATACTCTTTGCTTACTGTCTGGCCTTCTGGCAAAAATTCATGATGCACTACACCGTTGTAATCCATGAAAACCGTCAGCATTGCCTTCTTTTTTGACTGAAAACGACGTGGTTTTTTTGGTCTCGGCTCATTTGGTGAACGCCATTCACTTGCCTGATGTCTGGATTGCGTGTCGTACTCATAAACCCACGTCTCGTCTCCAGTAATGATCCTTTTGATGAATGTGGGATCGGATTCAGCCTCGCAAATCATGTCTTTTGCGACGTCAACACGGTCTCTTTTTTGCATGAAATTGAGGTCTTTTGGCACCAACTTTGCTGCTACACGACGGAAACCCAAATCATTAACCACAATGTCTTGGGCGGATCCATAGGCAATGTTCAAGTCCTCCGCTATTTCTCTGATGGTTAATTTGCGGTTATTGACCAACATTTCTTTTACTTTATCAATTTTTTCACCGACTTTCGATGTCGATGGTCTGCCACTGCGTTCATCATCTTCGATTGACTCACGACCACTTCTGAACCGCTCGTGCCACTGGTAAACGACCGTTTTTTTTTAGAGAATCGTTGCCGAAACACTTTTCCAACATTTCCAACGTCCGTGCGCCACTAAATCCGTTTTTTACGCAAAATTTAATACAAGTTCGTTGTTGCAAATTTAAATCCATTTCTGAAATTGTAAAAAATCGCCAACACACACAGAGATAGATGTACTCTTGGCTACGTAACTTTTGCAAATGTCAAGTTATGACACTAAGATTTAAAGGGAATATCAACAACAGATGTACCAATTTAACAAAAAAAACAGAACTCAAATCGGAACGATGGGAGCGCCACACTGTGGTTATTCCGGGAACTTTTTGATCAAGGTAGTATATATATATATATATATATATATATATATATATATATATATATATATATATATATGTGTGTGTGTGTGTGTATACTCTATATATATATATATATATATATATATATATATATATATATATATATATATATACACACAAATATATTTTTAAAAACCATAAACATAGTAATCAACCCTAAGGTTGGTTTGATAGGTGATGGTGGAGTTCACCCAGTATTAAGCCCTATACGGCTCGTGAAATTCACGCACCAGGTCCTTTTCCTGTACCGGTTATGGTTTCCCAGGCAGACCTGGTACCCGAAAAGTCATTTTAGCTTGGGTGGAGCTGCAGGTGCCCAGAGTGCCTTGCCCGGGAATCGAACCCGGGACCCTCCGGTCAGCAGTCCAACGCTCTACCCACTGGAATACCGTGACCCCCCCCCCCCACACACACACATTGGATCACCAGCACACACCAAATCGCAATACATATACATATACAAGTAGATTATTTTTATCCATCTGCCCTTTCAACACCATCTTTATCTCCATTCTCCATTTCCCTTCTCGATCCCTTTTGCCCTCAGAGAGATTGCTCACAATTCTCTCCCATGATTCCCCACCAGCAAAAACCCCAATCCTACCCTCTATCTATTCCAACCCTGCATCTCCCTCCCTCTTCCTTCCCTTATTTTCCATCCCCTTTATTCGACTCTCTGCTCCAGAACGGGCATAGTCTCTACGCCTCCCTCCATAGAACCACACCTCCCCTCCAATTTCATCCCTAGCCGGTATCTTTTGCCTTCCCCTTTTCCCTAATACTACTCCTCACTTACCTTCACCCTCGCGCGCACACATACGAACACGCCCTTACAAACACACACTCATACACGCACACTTACACCCCAAATCCCCAAAAAGTTTCCAACATGACCCCTTCTCGCGCTCAGCTGAAAAGGCTTCCGTTATATTATACGGAAACGAGCCTGAATTGCTAATAAAGCGAGGGCCGTTGGAACTCTCTCCCCCCGACCCCTTTTACCCCGCTAATAGGATGCGGGCCTTTCGTCCCCGGTCTCGTCCCTTGATAATAAGGGAAATTTGCTATATTTCCCCCTTTCCTCTATCTTGCTATGGTTTGATTTCTGAATACTTGTCCAAATTCGCTTGCAGGAATTTTGGTTGTCAGGTGTTCCGAAGCCTGTCATCTCGTGTGGCCGTTTTGAATTAATGCTTTCATATCGTGCGCATGTTAGTAAATTTATGCGAGGGACGCCTTTGAAGGAAACATTAGTACTGAGGCTACTGTAAAAGTACTTGTCGAATAGTAAATCGGGTGAGGTGATGTAATTGACCAATTGTTTTGAAATCTCAATCCCATGTCATACGCTTCATTCCTCGCATGAAATTCATGGCAATATATGTATGCAGGACAGCGCTTAACAATAAGACACCTTTGATCCCTATACGTTTTGAAAATTATTATCATTATTACTTTAACTAAATTATCTGAACGTTTTATTCATAGCTCGTTATTCACCTAAATAGGTCGTAGTTTACCCTGTCCCAGCGATCCTGTCGTAAATTATCTTAATTCATTTCCGGTGACATTTTTTTTATTTCCTTCATTTACATAAAGTGTACTTAATGAAATGATTTTTTTGGTAACACTTGCTCGTATTTAAAGAGTTTTATTCTTATGGGTTCCATGGGATTTTCATTAAGGAATGCTTAAATAAGCTTAAAATAAACCATTCATCATCTCAAAAAGGCAAGAGCATTGGGTAATGTCAACGTAAGCACACTTTATTGCTGAGAGTACAATTTTTCAATTCGTGCAAAATCGTCAAAAATTGAGTTGTAATCTTTTTGGGTAATTATTTTCAATAAATTATAATTGTCACGGTTTTATATTTCCGTTGTAGCTAGAATAGAGAAAACTATGTACATTTTTATAATGCGTGACGGAGTGACAGGTCCTAAACGAACTTTCATCATACGAATACAAAACGTTGTGACGGAGAAAATTAACCAAAACTTAATTTTTCGTTGCCGGCAATGAAGTATTTGGAATGAAGAGAGCAACAAAATATTTGCAGAATTGCTTCGTGGAAATATTTTAATATTTAAGCTATAAAGAGTCTAGAAAAATTTAATTCAATTGGCATTGCAAACATAATATCATTATTCTAAAATCTCTGACGCGGAATGGGTTTCTGTATGGATTATGAATACTTATTTAAATTACTCATGCACCTCTTAATCTGTAAGTTGCATTTCAGTTTAATTAGTTGACAGGTGACTCCTTCATTATTACTTACTTCAATTAATTTTCCCATCTTACATCACTAAAATTCATATTCCACAACCGATTTCATCGTAGTACTCTCCACAGCGCGTATATGGCTACTTTTCATCTCTTTAATTTAAGAAGGAAACTGCCTGTATTTTTCGTGTGAGAGCTATTTTTTCCATCTATTTTAGTGGGGAATTTATTAATTCCTGCAGTAATAAGAAAACACCTGTCTCGTGGGAGGACAGTGGGGATACGAACTCGCTTGCATTTTCTTGGAAAAAAAATGTGGATTGTTCCACAAATAGCTTTTTATTCATTAGAGACCAAATTAACGCCAGGTAATGAATCCTTCCCTCACATAACGGTAGTGCAGAGTTTCAAATTGTGACTTTCGACTAATTCTTTACATCAGCTGCTGAAGCAAGGACTTAATCATCCAGGAATAGGATAGGCTCTCCCTATTCAAAATATGCAAAAAAAAACAAAATTGAACGCAGTGATTGTTGACAAGAAATGAAGGATGTTTTTTTTCTTCTAACCAACATGAATATTTTATCGAAAAAGAGACGTGGTATCAGTAATTTTTGTTGAAAATAAATGTATATAACTAAATAAATAAATAAATAAATAAATAATATATATATATATATATATATATATATATATATATATATATATATATATATATTACTATGCTTTTTTGAGTAATTAAAAATAAATAATGTCTATTTAAAATAATTTTTATTACTCTTTGTGTCTGGCTGTATGTTAGTTACGTAAGTAGATACGATAGAATATAATTGTAATCAATCCTTTACTTAATCGGCGTACATGTCGTTATTTAAATTTTGAGGTTATATTGACATGTCGATTTACAGTTTCAAATGTAAAAATTGATATTTTTACTTTTAAAAGAGGCAGGGAAGGTTCTTCTACGTGACACCAATATAGGCTAATGGTTGGTTGAATATATTTTAAATATTTTTCGCCGTTCTGTTAGCATTGGTATTGGTTCCTTATACCATTGCATTTAGCCTATATGCAACTATGGAACCAATCCCATCCAACAGAAAGTAAATTATATCAACTATGTATATGAGACCCTTATTCGTCTTCTATAACTAGGAAATAACTTATATTTAACTGGAATTCACTTTAATGTTTTTCTATTCATATTTTTCATTGACATTTACGTAAAAAAATTGAATGCTGCAATGACAAGTGGGCAGTCAACATGACCTTTACGTTCATACAAAATTTCCTGAAGAGAATGTTGAATGAATAGTTTCCTGAGCGTTGTAATAGTTTAAGGCTAAGACATACGGTGATTCAAAATTTTCACCAGTGCTATTTGGTTTTTAATTTGCGCAGGTAAAACACTAACAAACAAAATTTGAAGCATTTCTTATTCTGGAAACTAGAAAAAATCGTGCCATTTTGTTGCATTGTCTTCCACTGGTTGATAAGTTCAAAATATCCTGCGTTTGCACATATCATGATTTCAACGTCTGCTTGTAATTTTACTTATATCGATTTATATATTTTATAATACTGACTTACTGATGATATTTTAATATTTTTTGTCAAAAGATTAATCTCTCTTGATTCAACTTTGCAAGTAATCACGATTTAAATCGTATCAATCAACAGTTAAAATGATTACGCCCTCATCTCCTTGTGATACTTTTTAGACGTTTTTATAATTAAAATTTGTCATCACAAAAATGTAAAATTTTCAACTTATAATGGTACCTCTAATTTTTTTAGATCATTGCCTTTCCCTTGAACATTAGCCTAGTCGCTTAACCCGCACATCTTATGGGGTGCACACTTGAGGCGCTATGCGAGTCCTTTTAGCCTTAAGTGAGTTCCAATTATCTTATCTGTCTGCTCCACAATCCTACCTGAATTAGAGAAATCTCTTAGAAAAAGGTCGTAGGAATTATCAATTTATAGTATTTTTCAGTATAAAATGAAACTCAAATGAGATATTTCATCTTTCATTTATTCTATCTTTATTCTCTCACTATTTTAATAAATGTATATTTTTTTATTTAAAACTCGTGCGTCGTAAGGCATGGGATCTTTGAATTTCTAAAGGGCCTCGAAACCCTAGAACGAGCGATATCAGCAACTTACAATTTCGTATCATAATTCATTTCTTATGATCCTCATCAGAAATATCTCAGGATTTGTAAAAATATTTTTCTTTCGGAGAAGTTGGTTTATATCGGAATTTAACCATTCATAGCCTTAGTCTTTTAGAGAGAAAACGTTTCTTTGCTTTGATAGAAAGCATTTTTAAGAAGTTAGTTTATTTTTTGTATTACTATGTGATTATCAATCGTTTAATATTTAGATCATAGTGTTTATATCATTAATAATATATGTATTCATCGAAAGACTCATTAAGGTGAATCTTAGGTAGAACTTGATGTATTAATCACCGTAATATGCAATGTCATTGAATTATACTGAAAGTAATAAGATTTAAATATTTCATGCCTGTTTGGGCAATGACGAGAGTGTTCTTATGTGTCATTTGTCAAACTTTCTGACTGAAAAACTGTGAGCATTACTGTCTCCGCTATTTCTGGAAACGCATATACTGGAAGTATAAAGGCATTTATGGAAAGATTCAGGACTCCATTAGCTATTCACAACTTTCACGCCTCATCTGGTTCACGTGGAAGCATTTCTTTCCGCAGAAAATAACAGCAATGACGAATAATATAATCTGTCTAGCATTTACAGCAACGCTATCAATAATAATCTCCGTTATATATTCTAAAATATAATGCTCGAGAATTAATTCATTTTATGCTAATGGTACTTTTAAGAACTACAGCAAAGAAGTTGATCTTCCTCTTAGAATATGCATTGTATTACAATTGTGATTTAGTTCAGAAGTTAATAAATAAATCCATTTCAATGGATTATAGGAAAATACACTATAACTCTTTCAAAGGTCCTAACAGGAGAGTGGGTAATATTAGTGCCCGCTCATATATTCGGGTTTCGTTTGGCCGCCCAAGCACATCGGAGGATTTATTACGCGAATTTAATTCGCATATTAAATCGTTTCCATCTCAGTTAATGTAGGTCCTTTCGTTAGTTTCAATTATGCCAATAGTTCTTCGTGGATATTTTGTCTTTGAAAGATCTTAAAAGTGGATTGAATTATTTGATTCTTCCTCCGTAGAAAATTATTAGTCCATCATGGAGTGTATGCACTACCTATTATTAATTCCCAAAACCGTGGTAACTTTCGAGGACTCTCATGTCAATATTTCATATTCGAAAAGTGTTTTTTCACGCTTGGACTTGGAAGATCCCTTCTTTGTAAAGTGTCACTTAGCGGAGATGTTCCCTCGCTGCACTTCTTAAGGGTAATTAACCATAAGACGGAGAGAATTGAGTGGAGGAAAACTTCGCATCAGAGCGCTGCTGTGACGGCGAGAATTGCTAGTTGGCAGCTTGACGAAGTTAGTCGGCTTATCAGTGCATCAAAATAATATTCTAAATCCTCAAGTGTATTGTCTTCGTTGTGAGTTTACTTTACGAAGTAGCTGCTAAATAGTATGAGATATCTGTTTCACTGTTGTTGCACGAAAGCTCATCTCTGGGCCCTTCCGACTTCGTTCGATATTCTTATCAAGAGCATCTAATCTCATCATTGATTTATTCTTTTCTGATTTACAACTTTCATCACGATTAACCGATATATTCTTGTTTTCAACAGACCATTTAAATGACCTGAGTAATGAGCAATGACGGGAGAAATTTTGTTGCATCGGAAGACACTTTGCTGGAATCCTGTTTCACTTCATTTTAATGAAAGAGTAGGAAAGTAAGAAGGTGTGAGATGATTTAGTGTCCTCCATTAATTCAGTTGGTGCGAGGTAGCTAAGGTATGTAATTGTAATTACATGCCTTTGTAAGGAATTGTGATTGATAAGTAAATTCTAAAGTGATACAGGACACCAACATTGACGGGAATTTGATACTCAATTGAAGGATGGGCAATCTTAAAATATCTTTAGGTGTATTTCCTATTAATAGGATGTGTTAAGTGGAAGCAATTAATTAATTTCTGGCATATTTGAATTTTAAACTTATTGCGTATTGAAATATAGTCCTGAAGCACGCTTTTATGGGCAAATGGCACTTGGGGAAACATTTCTTCTATATCAATGTACTCCTTGTTTGAACATATTTACATATTTAATATGCTACACTGTGCTGTATGCTTATGTGTGCTGTGCTATGCTTAATATGCTACACTATGCTGTAGGTCAGTGCTAATATTTTTGCAGTGTACACAAATTATGGTATAGAACACATGAATGCCTTTTTTTATTCATCGACCATTGCATAAATAAAGCCTTTATTTTTTGATCATGACTCTTGTAAAAGAAATTAGTCAGGATATTGCAAATGCAAATGAAAATTGTTCATTCGATTTCTTCAGTTTAAATAAATTTTTACTATCAAATTGAAAAAATAAATAAAAATTATGCTGTAAATCACAATGAAAATTAAATAGCCTACGTTACTGTTATGCTGAAATATAAGCAGCAGGTGATATTTGAACAAATTTCGCTCCACGGAACACTAACATACTTTAACAACTATGTTATTTTTAAGTTTAGTCAATTTTTAAGAATCTCTTTCTTAGAAAAACCACAAAATAACCATTCTTAAACTATAGATGGGCATAATTAAAACTTTTGGCGTGTTGAGAATACCAGAGGACGTTTTTGGAACACATAGTTTTATTCAAAACGAAATATAAAAATCCAGGCTACCCAGACCACAATAAATGCATTTAAAATGTTATTTTTCACTTCTTTTCCCCAAAATTTAAGAAGTGATTGAAATGTTGGCGAATGGCGTGTATATTTTATAATTATATTGCTATTTCGGGATTTTCAAATGTTTTAACCCTAATTTTTACAATCCTTAAAATATTATTTTGAATTCAATGAATAAAACTTTCAGCCTTTTCACACGACGTTTCCAATACAAACAATTTGCCAAGTGCACATAAGAAAATAAAGTTTACTTCACAAAAGGATTTTGATTCAGAAACGAAGATTTGATATGGCAAGTAACTTTTCCAAATGTACTTCCTCATTATGACTAAAAGTAGGATGGAATTACATATGGATTGCCACTCATTACCTTATTTAAATGCATTGATTACTCTTCTTCGAACATCTGCAATGCAAAATAGTGGCAGAAACACGAATTCAACTCCTATTATCCTCCTCTCATTGGTAGCTCTTAAGTATGTTTCCGTTCATGTATTCATGAATGAAAAAATACTTAAGAGCTACCAATGAAAGGAGGATTTTTGTCGTCCATTATCCTCGACAGAGTGAATTTTGAATTCATGGTTTCATGAATTCAAAATTCACTCTGTCGAGAATAATGGACGACCGAAATAACCAATCGAAAATTACCAGTATCAAGAGCAAAATATCACTTAAATCCTCATATTAACGATGTTTTATAAATTTTTCATGCGATATGAGATATATGCTGAGAACAGCTGAACTATGTTATTCTTTATCCGTATAATGGAATATTTCTTACGCTAATAACTCAATTATTCACTATTCAAAGAAAAAAAGAAAATTTTCATGGAAATCCGTTACATAATAAATAAAAATATTTCTGAAATTAGACTCTTTTGTTTTTTTTGTGTGCATGCGCCACTAAAGGAACTGCGTATGAAATACCCGCCGGCGTTTTAGGCGACCCAGCGAGTGGACACCAACAATATCCGCTTTCCGTTTAGGACCTTTGAAAGCATTATAGTCGATTTTCTGATTGGCAGTTTGAGGAAAACATTAATATAGATATGCAGGAAAACTATACAGGAAAACATAGATACATACCTCTAATATTAAATTATCTTGCGGAGATTATTATTCACGTCGTTATGGTAAATACTTGATAGATTAAAATCTTCGTCATTCATTGTTGTTATTTTCTAACGAAAGAAATGTTTGTATGCGAACCAGATGGGGGAAGAAAGCTCATAGTAGCTAGTGGAGTGCTGAAAATATTCCAGAGGCGTCACTACTGCATAAAATCTGTTTGAATTGGCTCGTTGCAGAAATAACTTACTAATGACTGCTTAATTACAGGGATATTCATAGGTTATTTAACAAGCACAGTCATTTTTACTAGGCAAATATGAAATATATGTCTTAATGTTTGTTATCGCATGCAAAAATAGACATTTTAGACGTACGCATTAGGAGATAATTTTGATATTACGGGATTAATTCAGTCGAGATTGTTCAAATACAGACGGATTAAAGAGCACAGAATTTAGTACCAAGGAAAACATTGTTATCTTGAAATAAATTTTGCAATAACTAGCAACTTTTTATCTGTCATTTACATCATACAATTGGCACCAAATGTGCATCAAGAGAATGTTGGTAAATCGAATTTATACGAGAATAAGTATGATTCATTTCGCACAGAGACTGTGGTGAAATGCGTAATCTCGAAATTAAATAGCAAAATTTTGAAATCAATTTGCAAATCATAAAATCTTGAGCCGTTTTAAGCCATATTTGAGTGTAATACAGTAATTTTAAATTCCGAGTGACAAACTTCAATTTGAAAACTTTAGGACTGACTTCTGATGAAGTTCTTAAGCAAAGAAACATTTTGTTAGTTAATTCAATGTGAATTTTTTATTCATTGATTGGTACGTACATATATCATCGGATGGAATCACAGAAAATTGGACAAACAATGTTTATTGAAAGCCATGGTTTTTATCTTATTCTTTCAATTCCCTGAAACACTTACTTCGTATATTTTACTCCTACAGTTTGTATAGTTTGTGTTACTCTTTTGATTTATGCATTGAATAGCAATGTATGGGGTAACAAGGTTTCCTCCGAGTCTGTCAACCACGAAATTGGTTTTCTCTGATCTCCACTCTTAATGGGACTCTACTCTGCAGTCTAGTAAATATTCAAAGGCTCAATGAAGAGCGTCAAACGACTGTGAAAATCACTATTTACCTGGAACATATAAGATTCATCGTGACTAGGTTAAGTCAGATAAAGACTTATAGGAAAACACCGACTCTTTCACTAGAAATCCTGATGATCAATTATTTTTACTGCCATGTAGTTCGTTGTTCCCATGAAAGTATTCAACGATATGTAGTATAATGTTCGAAAACATGTTGTGTATTTAAATATTTTAAGGCAATGGCTACAAAGAACATTTTTCAACTGTCGATTATAGATAGAAAATGTTTTGCATGAGAAACCATTTGAAAAATAGAAAAATAATTCTATCTCACCGCTGAGTACTTTCCTAGCTTTCTATTGGCCAAATGGATTTGTAAGAGTAAATACAAAAAGACCTGGTAGAAAACGAGAAATGAAAGAATTTTAAGAAGAATTGAAATTTTTTTTACAATTTTGTATCCTATGAATGCGAATCTCTCTTCGAAAATAATTGTTTCAGTAACGTAAATTATACTTCTCCTGGAAAAGAAATAATTCAGTGATCCGAATAAAATCGTTACGAAAAAATATTATCTAAATCTTTTTTGCCAACAAAATGTGTTTCAAGCATTAGTTATTCCACCTTGTCACAAAGGGTGTCATCACGATCCTGTTTACGTATTCACCGGGTCTTTATAAAATATTAAAATTCCAAAGCTTGGGTACATGTAGTAATTCTCTCTTATGAAAATGGATTTTACAATTACATGACTAGTATTACATGATGTTATTAGCGATTACCATCAGTGTTATTACGGGAGACGAGCTGCATCGTTTTCATCTGTAATGTGTGAGAAAAAATGTGGTCTTTTGGGTCTGTTATTTTCTTCATGGGAAAGCATATTTACCTCCCTGCTAAATTGCTGGTTTTACTCCGTTCTATCGAACTTAATATTGACCTTACTCGGTACTCGGTACTCGGTTGATCGGGCAGCGGTACAGCTACAGTGACCCTAAAAAATTGAGTTAATGATGCAGAAGCATTATATTCAAGAAATTCTGGGGGAATTCAAATGGTGGCTCTGTAAGTTATTGTGGAACACATTTTGATGAAGGAAATGTGCTATTTTTACCAAAAGACATTTTAACAGCCACTATTAAAAACTCATGTTGAGTAAATGTTCATCACATCCAGCTTTTTAATTTTGGCGCTGAGTTTCATTATTACGCAGCGTTTCCTCGCTTTATTTGAATTACCAAACTCATTTTCCTTTCCATGTTTTTTCTCCAAATATTGATTGATCTGAGGGCCAATTCAAAAAATATCGGAGAATATTTGTATTCGGGTCAACCTTTCGGTTCAGCCCATTCAAAAGGTGTTTCTTTCGCTTCCATGTATTAAATGCTCATGAGATACGGAATTATTCGTTAGATCTGGTACTATAAGGTATTTAATAATCTTTTGAAAGGAAAGAGCCGACTATGACATTGAGAAAACCAAAAAAATGTTGTTTTCTTTGATTACTGCCTTTTAAAATACCAGTTAATGATTCTAGTGGTTTTAGCAGCTGGAGAACTGAAGTCCTAATGTTCATCTTCAAAGTGGGGTATTTGAAAATAACTGCAAAATACGTAGATATGGGAGATGAAGAAAAGGCGTACTTAATGTATTTTAAAGACACTCATCAAGATGTTCATCGATCAGGAACATGATTATACCGCGTATTTATAATCAGTAACAACAGTCCTTTAGAGTTTTGCCAGTTTTTTTCTGTTGGCGATACAAATTTAACTAGCAAAAGATATAATTTAATAGCTTCAGCACGACCTTTTTTCCTGATTTCTATGCCTAAGTTACAATTATGTTGTATGTGTACATATATAACATCTGAAATTATATTTTGTTTAAATTTTGTGTTGAAACATTTCCCCTGTTTCGTGTTTTGTTCATACGTTATAATACGTTCATACGTTAGAATGTAAATTGCCTTTTCTAGAGTTCTTATCCGAAATAACAAGAAAAACTCTGCGACCTACCCTCAAATAGTCTGGGGAATGTGGGCAATCACAAAAAGTTGGGAATTCCGAAAAGTCAGGAAATCTCCTTGGCAAAGTATTTATTTTTATTTATTGGATATATATTCTATAACAATAAATCATAAATGTTAATTGGGGTCTATAGTTATGAGGACCATCTAAGTTATTAATGAATGGTCAGCTTTTAGTCTCGTTTGTCAATTACGGTTTCATAAATTTGGCTTTGTGCTACTATTGACATTTAGAGAACAGTCTGCTCAACCCTAGCCAAAAATATAGATTCTATCATAAGACTCTCATCTACGCAACACTCCGCGAGGCACTACCAGGGCGTATGGAAGCGTTTGTTAGGGCTTCAATCATAATTGTATGTGCAGATATTAGTTCAAGCATGCCTAATAATATTAACTATCGTTCAAAACATTCGAGCATACAAACCTATTTACATCATGTAACAATGTGCCAGAATAATTATTAACTTTTTGTCTCTGAAGGATTAATTTGGGCGGTTAGGTCCCACTTTTTTATGATTGAGTATCGTGCATGAGTTCTTGAATCTGCCCGTAACGGTGCCTATCCCTCTTATTTCATCCGGTGATCGAATCAACCAACATATTTTGGTGCTTTAATAATTCCCTTGGTGTCGTAAGAAAACTCAGAGGTGACCTGTACCTTTCTAAATGCCTAAGTTTTATTTGCTCTCTTCGTGAAACAAGATGCTCCGAATTTAATTTCTCCAACGCTTCCATCACGCTTCCATGTTTTCGTAGCATATTTATAGAACTAAACCCGGCTGAGTTTCTGTGATCCTAATCGTATATTGTTATTCATTCTTAAGAAATGTTACAACTTTAAATAAGTATGGTGCTTCGTAGCAAATAACGCTGCAGTTGAGAACGTAGACGGAGTATATTGGTGGAAAAGAAAAATTATTCAGTATTAAATGCGGCCTCCGATAATGAACTCACGTCGATCATAATGAATGCCGAATCATTTTATGAGGAAATTTGAAATCATTATTTTGTGTTTGAGGAGCGTTTTTCCTTGGAAATCAAATGGATTACCTTACGCATTTTCGTTCCCCAATGGTATTCCTTACACCATAATGACTGCATCTTCTTTTGCATAGAGGGTCCACATCAGGATGGGGAATTTGAATTCTCGTCTGTAAGAACATGCCAAAGTTAATCTCCCAGATCACTTCTCTCGAGTCCGCCTTTACGTAAGGTGAGTCCCTCTCTCGATCAGTGGAACATGGTTTGGATCTCTGGAAAATTGGCAACATCAGTTGCATGCACGGAAACTTACATCCGCCGGCCTAATTTCATTCGTTTCCATCCTGTTCCCTAATCTCGTTCCTTTCTCGTCAAGATGGTGACTTGCCTTCACTCACGAACCCCGCTGGGGGAAGACTCGTACGTACGCACGTACCGTGAGCATGCAGGCCGTTTGGGACTTGACGATAGGGATTGGACCGAAAGGAAAAGGTGATTCGATCCGACAGCGAAAAAAGTTTTCGGATTGAAAAGGGATGGATTTGAGGGAAATGGAGGAGAGGGGTGAGGGTGGGGGTGTAGAAGGGATATCGGAGGACGGCGTTCTGCACTGGTGTTCGATTAAGCTTGCGAATATTCGTTTTGGGACGGCGGCGACCGGACTGAAGGAAGTGGAAGTTGGCTTATGCTTTGCAGAGACTGGGGCAGAAATGGGCATTTCTCGAGTGTCGTCGCTGCGGAATTTCTGTGAGGAGTGGAACCGAGGACACGGAGGAGGGAAAAACTTTCGGGGGACTGTCCGAGGAATTGAAGGGAGAGGCCATCGTCCCCTGCGGTGGGGGAACTGGCGACGGAATAGGGGGCTCACGAATTGATTGGGTTGCGGGGGTGGGAAGGAGGTGGTCGGTTGCCAGGGACTAGGCAGGCGAATGGAGGACATTCAGTGAATCGAATTTCCAGTTATTCATCACACAAAAGGGTTCGTCTCTGCTACATGAAAATGCATTATTAAAAACCTCGGGCGTGACGGAAAAGTTTTAATTGGGATAGTAAACTGAGTTCATATATTTCGGATAATAGGTGCATTTTTTGGCAGATCTGAATGTTTGATTCCTCCATAGAACATGTGCATCAAATGGGAAAGAAGACAGGATTCTATTCAAGACTATTAGGGACGAATGAAGTTGGTCTTTGCAGTGGTTCATTTTTTATGACCATCTTTCAGCATTTTAGCCTTGTATTAAGAACTCCTACGATTGAATACATTCTTAATTTATTCACTATCATTTCACTCTGGTGCTCAGGGTAGAATAATTTCTCTTTGAAAATCCGTTATTTTCATCGTACCTAATTTGAAGCGTAATTTTTTTCACATATTGTGCGTGCAAAATGGGACATGTATTAACCTTTATGTTAATTTTCATCAATTTACCAAATGTATCTATAAACAATATCGCGATCTTGGAGAAATGACCTAAAGCAATGGACTATTCAATGAGAGCACGCTAATACGTTTTTCGTCAAAAAACTTCAGATGGGCAGAATTTCAGATGAATTTCTCTTCAATATTTTTTTTTCAAACGGCTCTCAGCATAAAAATAATATAATTTACGATTTCCATTGGTGCATCTCTCAAATTATGGATTCTTATCCACTTTTTTATGCATGAATTAATTCCTAAACGTCAATTGTTCTCATGTGACAATTCGCAAATAGCTTTAGTTTTCATTCTCACTCTATCGTATTTATGGTTGTATAAATGAAAAAAATATTGCGAGGAGAGGCTTGCAGGTTAAAACAACGTAAGACAATGAATTTAGAGAGGCAATTATTTAGCCACTTGATGAGTTGAGAAACAGACGCGGGAGAGGTTGACACCGGAGGAACGGATAGTCAATATGAGACGAGTTCACAAAACTTGAATCTAGAATCCAATCTACGACCGTGAGTATGGGGAAGAGGATAAGGGGAAACAAGAGGGGTGGAAAAGGGTAAGCGGTCATGCGTAAGGGAGGGAAGGAAAAAAGAGGGGATTTCGGGTATTAGGGGACATTGTGGAAGGCGCCTGTGTCAGGGCTTGGGGTTGGGGTGGGGGTTGGATAGTTAATAAAGAGCATAAAGGACGGGAGGGACGACGATGTGAGGAGGAGGGAAAGAGCAATGGCGGTGGAGAAAAATGGGTGACCGTGGAGGGGTTGGAAATGGCGAATGGCGCGGCTAGGTTGTTTTAACAGAGGGATAATGCGGGCGTCATTTGACGTATATGAAACTCTCCCACTAATCCCCTTTCCTACTTTTCTAATCCCACAATACTGCGGCAAAATCCTTTTCCCCTCGAGTCATTTTGGCCCATTCCTCCTTCCACCACTTTTGAAAAAACCTCGCGTCAAATGCCCCCCGTCCCGCCGACCCGCTCCAGCCACTCCATCCCCTCCCCACCCCACCCCCTCACATCTAGGTGCCCCCCAAGGCAAAATATCACTCTGCCATTGCCATCCCGTGTGGATTCAACGTACCCTCCCGAGTTATCACCCTAATTCCCCCCGCTCCCACTCCCCACACAGCATATCCCTACCCCCCCCCAACCGTTCCCTCCTATTTCCTCTGCAGTGACCTTCGCGTAATTACTCTCTTCCCTCCACCCCTTCCGTCATCGCCGTCCCTTTTTCCAACCCTCTCCCACTCACCTTTTACCCCTCACTCGGTGAATATTTTTCCACTCCCTCCGTGGCGCTCTCCTTCACGTCCCCTCTCCCTATCCCCGTTGGGGAATGTCGGTGTTTGTGAGGCTAAGTGCCTCGGTCTCTCCACGCACATGCACCGCTCGCACCCTTTCCCCCGAACACCCACATCCGATGCCACCCTCACCACCCTCGTGTCTCCCTTACATATCCTCCCTCCCTCGCAGCTCTAGGCATTCCGTCCCATCCTTCCGTCCGCCCCACGACCCGGTTTCCATAGCCGCAGGGCCATTCCGCCTTTCCCTCTTCCCCGCCGACTCTCTCCCCGTTTCCCTTTTTAGTCTCGTCGCTTCATATCTCTAGACGTTCCTTTCTATTGAGCCGCCTGCTTTCTCTCCCCATCCCCCGCACTCTCTCTCGTCTCTTTAACTCTCAACACCCCTCAGTATCCTCGTCGCCCTTATTTCTCTTCCCGTATACTGCATTTTATGTATTTACGCTAAAATTTTATCTCTTCTCGCCATCCGCGACTTTCGCACGACCCATGTTCTCTCCATCTCATCCAGTCACGACCTCACCCCCTCCCACGCCGACACCCTTCACCGATTGCTTTTTACAACTGCTCTCTTATCTCTTTTCTCCCTCTTTAATTCTGTGAATTATTCCGAGCGCTACACGCGAATTCGTTTCTCTTTGTTAGTGCGTTCGCGCCTTCCACTCTCCTCACTAGCAAATGCTTTCCTTTTCATGCTAAGAAGCCCTTTACACTTTCGTTATCTCTTATTCATTTTCTCGAAAAGCCATAATTATTGTTCCAACGAGTCTCAACAAGTTAAGGGCTGTTAGGAAGGTCAAAGTGCATGTTAGGTCAAGGTATGAATGGAAAGCCTTTTATTTCAATGAGCGCTCTTTTTAAATTTCCACCGCTCACGTTCAATTTCACCATGGCTGTAGTTTTTTCTACGAGTACTGGAGATTCGAAAGTGTTTTCAATATTTTGTCATATCTAATTCCTTATACAATTTGTAAATTCTGTTACAATTTTTCATCGCTAAATATATATAAAAAATTATTCATATATAATTCATCTTCATATCCATACACATATAATACATATTCATATATATATATATATATATATATATATATATATATATATATATATAATATATATGCATATATAACTTGTGTTTGACTTTATAATGCTAATTAATTGATGTATTTAATCTTACCGTGGCATGTGGGATATAAAAATGGATTTATCTCAACAAGAATAATAACCAATTTTAATTACATTATCAATTGTTTGCAGCTCATTGTAGTTTTTCTTTTTTCAAACTTCGTGATAATATTTGGGAATAATAAAAATAAACCCTTTTAGTTTTCTAATAACGTAAAAAAATCCTCTTTTATTCATTCTCTGTCAGTTAAGTTCTTTCTTTGGCAACGGAAGATTACTATTTTTAAGGCATTACATTGGTTTGTATTCCTCATAGGAAATATAATTGGTTTGAGGAAACGTTATTATTTAGAATTGAAAAGATCCCATTTCGGATGAAAAATGTTGTCTGGCAGCATATACATGGAATATAATTTATTTAAAATTTCAACTTTACTCAAATTTTTTTAATCAACCATTAATTTTATTCCCCAAATAGTCTCTCAATCTTAACTCAAAATTTAAATTGTGCCTCTTTATAGAATGATCAGAAAACTGATAACTTTTATAAGCTAAATAAGTTTTGTTTGAATATTTTCTCCAAAATTTTTGAAAATCATTTTAAGTTCAAAGGATTGGCTGAGTTTCCTCGCGATGTGATCTACAGCCACCTCAACTATTAGGAAATTTTACTTATATTCCATTGGCCCTTGCTATTTTTGGTTCATCAAAACCTAATGCATGGTCGATATTATTGTAAAATTTGAAGACCGAGAAAGTGAAGGAAGGACGTGTTTGGGTGGTGGTGGATTACGAGGGTTTGATACTCTGATGAAAACTATTGAAATATATTTCCGATACCCGCTAAAATCTACCTTAAATTGTCCGCATAATTTAAAGTTTCACTTTAACAAAGAATATTAATGTTTAATTAATGGAAGGCAGGTATTTTGTCACTAGAATATAATTTCCGTTGCATAGGGAGGACTTATTTGGCCTTTTTAAAATATTTCACAAAAAGATAGGTATCAACATGCATTATCATATGCTGTAAGTTACATTTACTTTAATTTTTCAAATACATCCCTCCCCACATACGACAAGCTACCTTTAATTTCGTTGTCATTCTTACATGCAGTTGTGTTTCGTCTATCTGGTGTTAAGATAAATCATGGCTGTTTTCACACGCGTTAGTTAATATTTTGGAAGGCTTTCTACCATCTATCCGTCAGCACGCTCCAATTATTCTCTTCTGTGAATGTCCTCAGCGTCGTGGAAATGGTTGGTATGGATCTGGTAACAATTTGCATTTAGATTGTTGATATCCTCCGCTAAAATATACGAATTAAAAGAGAATACAAATGGAGAATTTAGTTGACAAAAAAGAGAGGTTAAATGAGTGATATCCATAGTTTCATGACTTAAAAATTATTTTATTATATCTGAATATCATTCCATCTTCGCATGGTTACAACTTAACCATTTATTAGTGGTAGTTAGACCCGTAAACAAAATGTGACACTATTGTTATGGGTGCAATTTGTGAATATTGTCTGTGCAGAATTTACATATCTATACATTTTTTCATTAAAATATGCGAACAACAAATTTCGATTCAGTATAGATGGTACTGCACAGTGCCGTAGCCACAAACCCTTTATTTAAAATGGGATTTGTGTTCAAATAGTTTTATCGAGAGATAATTTGAGATAGTTTAAAATCATCACCCAATTGCTCTTTAAAGTAGACTAAAATGTGCGGATTGTAGTATGTCAATATCTGGATTTTATTTTCCCGCCACCAAATTACTTGATATGTCCTAGAGGACATTGATAATATTTTAATCCATCCATTAGTTCCTTTAGTTCAACATGCTTTTGCTACAGTGTGAAAAGTTGTTCTTTTTATAATATGCGACCATTTAACTTTACCTACACCCGAATGTGAATCCAAATCAAATACCTTTTGCGAACTAAATTACTAGAACTGTTAGACATTAGGCTAAATCCTTACTAGGTACTTACCGTAAATTATTCGAAATTTTCCAAAAGTTATAGTAAATAGTATGACGAACAATTTTATTGTCATACATATGGTTTCGATGCGTTAGGTACGTATTTTCTCTTTTTCCATATTAAACAACTTTTTTTGCAGACTTAGATATCCTTTAAATGAAATTATAATATTCTTGTAGTTAAAAAAATTATCTTTTCTAAATGAACCTTTCTTTCACTAAGTTGTTGATTACCCTTAACTATATGATATCAATATCCGCATTATTTGTTTATTGCGGTCCAACAATAAACTTAATAATCAATTTATTACTCCGTGCGCACTAACTACTCGTACGTTAAAATATGAGTTTATGATTCCATTGATATAATTTTTGGTTCTCCGATGCTGATTTAGTTGATATGCTGACGCCAAAATCATTTATCATTACAGTTGCAAATATAGTTACTTGGTTTCATTTTTTTATTTTTAAATGACAATTAGACTAATGACTTATCAGCAATCTGCATCAACAGTCTAAGAAAGAATATTCATCACGTATTTAGCATGGTGATTTTGGCATTAGATAAACACAGACTATATGTTTATCTGCATGAAATTGGCAGAAATACTGAGAAGTACGCAAATAGAGCATTGAGATATATTTTTTTCCCCAATCACATGCTTCCATAAGAGAAATTGTTAAAAATTTAAAAGATTTTTTGTATTAGTTTCAAGAATAAGCATACCTCACTTGAAATTCTCATCCAAAGGCGGCATATACTATATTGGTTAACTTTGAAACGCGTGTAGTTTCCTTTAGTCACCGCAAAGTTTTAAAAAGTTACTAATGGCCTAAAGTCTTATTCTCTTTTTTGTAACGTCCATTTTACCCTTGTTTATTTTCTTCAAGTGGACATCAGATGACGGTAACAAATCAGTTAATGACGAGTAGATGCCGATAGTTCATAGTAAACTCGCAATCGTCCCCACCTAAGTGAGTATAATCATAAGTCCACTTCAAAAAAGCTGATGACTAATATTCCCAAACCCTTCACTAAGTCTAGTCATACGAAAAGCTATGGGCCTGGCAGTGTATTCCTTTTTCCTTTAATATCACTGGGTCACGCGATCTTTCGGGAATGCTTAATTTTTTCTTCTCATTTCGACTCTCCCGCTAAGCCATTCTCATTTCGACTCTCCCGCTAAGCCCCCCCCCCACTCACCTCCTTCCCCATCCCCTAATCATGCCCATCCCAGGAAATTATCTTTTTCCCATTCCAGAGCCCTCGTGCTCAACATGACCCACTTACGATTCTCCCCTCATCCCTTTTCCTATTTCTACTCCTTACGCATGCAATCAACTGTCATGCCCGGGCCCGGGAGAGGACACAATTTTCTGGTACGGACCTCGATATTTAATTCATGAAATCTGTTCCTTCCAGCACATTAATTGTTTTCTTACTCTGTGCCAATATTCTCTCGCCGCCCGAGGCTACCCCACCGCACCGATCTCAATCCTTCTAACCTCCACTTCCACATCACTCCTCTTAAATTCCTCACTCGCCGCTCTCTCACCCCTCGATCTCCGCGTCGAGTTACTCTCCCGGTATATTTCCGGCTCTTCAATTTTACCCGTTCCCTTAAAGATTTGTGTTTTCTCCCGGATAGGCAGAAATTCAGGGTCTCATTGAGGTTACTCAGTATAAAGTACATTGCCGTTCGATTTTTCTCTCCATCCCTCCCTTCCTGAGGCTATGAAAGCTTACATATTAAAACCACTATCTTCCCTTAATTTATTTTCAATTTCCAACTATACTTAGCATTTTCTCTTTATTCCATCTATTTCTCTCAACCACAGGTTCTGGTTTTCAATGAATCTAATTGTTTCATCGTCTTGATCTGGTTAATGTCGTAGTTGTTGAACGGTCTTAACTAAGGGTTTAATTTATTTCTTCCATTTCTCATATTATTTTTGATCATCATAGTTGCATTGTTTTAAATCCTTTAGTCAATCTGCTTGTTGTCCTCTGACAACCATAAATGTGACTTCGGATAACTAACGTTTTGAATTATGACAGAATCGTTCCTTCATGGGCGTTTCCACCAATGACTTTCCCAAAGCAGCCCTGTAGTTGTGTCCACATATTTCTTTTGACGACTTCACCTGTCACGAGGAAACCTTTCCGATCGCGTGATTTGGTATTCGCTGTTGGGCCAAATTTATCATCATTCCATTTGTTACAGTCTAATGCTATTCCATGGAATACTGCTTTGTATACAAAAATAATGAAAGTAACCCCCACGTTTCATCAAAACATTTCTTTAGAATATAACCGTAATATTAGTGAGCACTGCTATCAACCGTAACTGCTGGATAAAATTAGATGATTCGTGCACCAAAGGTCGTTGTTTGTCCCAAAACTTTTGATGGTAATGATGCATAATAGCGTTCACAATTAAACGGCGAAAGGAGCCTGATACATTTCGGTTAGTTTTAGAGAGCGTTTCCTAGTGGTTAACTAATATGAATTCATTCCCTTGTCCTCTGAAGTTCCGAGATATTAGCTATAGATAAAGAAAAAAAATACGATCGACGAAGAATATAAAAATCGTTATTTTTTCCTTCAGTTATAAAGTCTATCGAAGCTTCAGATCTACATACAAGCTCCTACATCCCGGATTGTTCTATGCATTTTAATGTTTAAGAGATTATACTCCACATATTTGTTGATTTAAAATCGAATGACCTATGGCAAAAAGCATATAATAAATCGAGAAAGACATTTAAAACCTTTACCAGCCACCTGATACCGAAGGCGAGGAGATAATCACAAAGTCAAATATCGGAAAAATTCACCAATTAAAACGAAGATTTATTGTGATCAGTGGCGGAAGAGATTATCCCGAGCCAAGGCCAAAGACATACGAAATTCATGCAATCAGGGTTGAGGGAGTATTTTTTTCCATGCGGTTTCTCACATAGTTGGCGCAGTTGGAAAATCGTGATACTAGAATTTTAGAAGAGTCTGTTCAGAGTGATACCCGGGATTAAAACCCGATCTGAATGCTCTGTCTAGCGGATTATTACGCCGCTTCTAATCACGGGTGGCTCTTTAAACACAGATAGGAAATAATACTTACCGGCATTGATTCAAACGATTTATTCGATTATTAAAACTTCTGAAGCATTCAAAATCGATGAACCACCAGGCATGCTATAATAATATCCGTTTGTCTATCAAGAACTTTTTCATCGAGTTAAATGAGTAACCTAGGAAATTATTATATTAATTTTTCAGTAATCAGCCGTAAAGGCAGAGGAAATTAGAATATGTACCTTGAAAATGTTAACCTTGTCAAGATAAATGAGGATGTAAATCGGTATTCAGGAAACACGATATTTTTAGGTCTGCTACTAATAAATAGTAAGATTGACAACCCTTGATGATATTAATAAAGATAAATGAATACGTTGGCCATCAAAAGACCAATTTTTGCGTTTGTAAACCTGAATACTTACTCTTTAAACGTGGGAGAGAATTTCACGTATTTACGAGACAAAGTTTTATGGAGTTGAGGATTGACCTAAAACACATATTCCGAGAATTTATATTACGAGGGTCATCCGGAAAGTAGTACCCGTTCGTGAAATAAAGACACAAAAGTAAATATTAACAAACATAAAAAATTTTATTTGAAAGAGGATACTTTAAACTACTTCTCAACATAATCTCCAAGCAAATTAAGGCATTTGTCATAACGTGTGACAAGTTTCTGTATTCCTGCTGCATAGTCCTTCGCCGCCAGCTCATTGAGATACGCGAGGGACCCATCTTGCACAAATTTTTGCATAATGCAGATGGTGTTTAACAATTTCATGAACAATTGTTCGAGAAACATTGGGAAAATGCTCACAGATGTCATCAATTGTGACGCGCCGATCGTTCCTCACGAATTCGTCAACTGAGCTCACCAGTTGGTCTGTAATGACAGACGGTCTCCCCGAACGCTCATCGTCGTGTGTGTTCCCCCTCCCCATGTTGAACAGACGACTCGTCCATTACATTGTCTCCATACACCTCCTTTAATTGGCGATGAATATCACATGGGCGAACATTTCTTGCATTGAGGAATTTAATCACTGCCCTCACTTCACAACTGGCGGCGTTCTCAATTTTTTTAAACATTGTAAACAATCACAGAAACAACACAGGCAATGCTAGCGTCACGCAACTTGGCTCAGAGAAGGCAGACAAGCCACTGAAGCTATCTGACCTCGTCCAGCGGCTACTCGCGTCGTCAGCACTTCATGCGGCACGAACGGGTACTACTTTCCGGATGACCCTCGTAATTAAGTGCTTTTAACTAAGATATTGAAGAACTCCTTTCAATGCCATTGAAAAGGAGAAATCATAATCATATATAAATTGACTAATGGTAAATGCAACACGATTCATCATTTTGCGATATTGGCGACGGTGCTCGTCGTGACAATGCTTTACCATTTTCCAACGCCTTGGATGAAACTATCGTGCCCCCCAAATCCCTTCTCTCCTGTCACCGCGAAACCTACGTAGACCTTATATTGATTTGTTTAAGTGTTTGCAAATCTATTATGCGTTGACGAAATCTGTTCGATATTTGCGTTACTCCTTCTCCCTCATATACATATTTAAATATTTTACATATTTCTCAAAAGATTACTCTTGTAATTGTTCCTGATTGTTCGATATAACAATGAACGTCTTATCGTAAAATACCTGTAAAACAAATTTGTTCTTTTGTTCCGGAGTGAGACATTTAGCACTGGAGTTTATTCCCTCAAATAAAATCTAAAGTTTTTTTTAGATATAAAGCAATATGAAATCAGTGGGACCATAAACTTGAATTCCGTTTGAAGTTATCTCAAAACAAAATATACCACTAGAGATGCATTATTTTCGCTCGCCACTGAATAAATACACTCTCCAATTTTCCTGCTCACCTCTCTCTTTCTTTCCAGCGTTTTATTTTCACAACCAGTTCTTTCATTCCCCTCGTCTCTTCCTCCTCCTCAACTCCTATTCTTTTTTACGTCAGAGTCGTCCCTAATTAGTTCTTCCGACATAAGTTGAGTGCCCTCGGTCCCCCTCAGCTTCCCCTGCCACCACCGTTACCTCCACAACCTCCACCCTCTCCACACCATTCTCCCTCTGCCTCTTATTCGCCAACTCCCGGCCTCATTCCAAAGCCCATCTCTTCATCTCTGTCCTCCAACTACCCCCGAAGACCAAAAACTTTAAAAGACGCATGATCCCTCCTGCTAAAGGGACATTTTAAGGGTGACTGCGTACGCGCCATATGTTAAAACCAGTTTGATTGCCTACTCGCTCTAGCGGTAAACGTCTGCTTTAAAGGGACCAGATGTGGTGATTTTTCAAATTGGCGATGAGCACTACGACATATAATTCTCTCGTGTTTCTTCCTCGGGCGCCTATCACTTGATTCGTTATCTTCCTCTTGTTGTGCTAGTTTTTGAAATCCAGCATAACATCCATTTCCTCTACCATTCCATATCCACTTCTAAAATATATTGCTAATCAAATTAAATTGACACTGTAATTTTTATGTTTAATATAATTATCTTTCAAAAGCCTGATAATGTTTGTTTTCGTTTTAAGAGATTTTAAACAATGTCTTTTCCTTTTTCACTTAGCACGATCTAAGGCATTTGCCATTTTTGTGTAATATAGTGAAGAATAAAAATTAATCAAATTTAACTAATATTAGTTATTTGAAGGCCCGCGATTAATTTATTATCGCTGATAAGGACTAGCTATTCAGTAATTTCAAAATTTTCAAATGGGATGGTTGAAAATGCTCACTAATAATTTAATTAGAAAAAAGATTGAACATCTAGTCTACGTAATTGCTTAAGAATGCACTGTGAAGAATGTAATTATATATATATATATATATATATATATATATATATATATATATATATATATATTTGTATATATTTATATATATGCCCTATATCAATCTGTCTGTCCATTGAAATTGGATATCTGATTGCTCTCTGAAGCTTTTTGAGTCTGAAGTCACTTCGCACAGATTGATCCTGAGCGGTCATGATGTGTGGGAATATTTATAACAGATTTCAGGCAGAATAAACGTTGATATAGATGGTAGGTGGAAAGTAAGAGCAAAACTGAGTGATTTACTCGTATAGTTACCTAGGCAGAAAGTTGCAGCTCTTTTTGTGTCCCTGGCTCACACGAATCCCTCCATAATATATTGGCAAATATCGTCTTTTGCCGGGACACATAAAATAATTACCTCTACGGCATTTTATGCTCGAAGTTGGTTAGGGAAAAGGAAATGATGGAGATAAGCTGGTAGCCAACGGAAGACAGTATGGGCCCAACAATTCCATTATTATAGATTGGTACGATGTAAAAATCCCAGGAAAGAATATTTGCATTATTGGATGGAACTTTTTTTGTGCTTAGAATGTGCCAGTTCATTTTTAAGCAAAATTATAAAAGCATATGACCAAACATCTGAAAATAAACGTAATCTAGAAAATTAGAGTGTCAATTTGAATTTCCATCGTAGCCTTTCTGTCTCTTATTTTCAATTTAAATGCTTTCTTTCGTGACTTTCGCGGATAGTCTGTATCTATGAGACGCCTAAGATACGTAATCTTATTTAAGCTGTCTAAACCTATTATCGTTTATTTTCCGACTACCTTAATAGACTACCTTTAAAATGCCATAAACTCTATTCACTATTAAAAAACACATTTTGATAATAGTTTATGAAATCTGGTGAATGTACTTTTCCCTAGAGTAATAAACTAATGAATACAATTGAAGTATCATTTTTCTGATACGTCTTCATTAGAATAAAAGACATAGTTCATTAACTATCTAAAAAGATCCCTATACATCTAAGTGATATTTTGAAAGCGTTATGCCATAATTCAAAATAAAAGTACATCTTAGAGTCCTGAGGAGAAAATTTGATCCCCGTTGCTCTCCGATTCCCACATAATAAAAGACTAGAAGGCACACAAGGAATTTAAGAATTAAGCAAAAAAACCTATAGCCATATGCGTTTTGTGCTAGCTAGAGGTGCTGTAAAAATCTTTTTGCAAAGAAAATAGGAGGGGAAGTGTGTTGAGTATCCGAGATTTTAAGATATTGCCCACAGAAGGAATCATGGTGTTTGGATTTAAGTAAAGATTGAATGAAAGCGATGTCAAAAAGAATAGAACTAAGGGTTTATATATAGAAGCAATTAAGAGAGAAAGAGAGAGAGAGAGATACAGAGAGAAAGTGAAAGTTCCTCGACATATTTGACACTGGGAGTTAATGGAAGAGTAGGATGAAAAAAGACGAGCAGAAATAATTGAATAAAATAAAAAGGGTGATAAAACATTGGAGACGTGTAGGGTCGCATTCAAAGGGCAAATAATTAAAAGAAGTTGGTCAAAACTAATCGAAAAATGCTTAACCGTATAGCGTCGGGTCATTTTGGGTGATTTTGCCATTTCAAGTCGTCGGAAGTTGAAGAAGAATATCAGTAGTTTTCATCAACCCTCATTTTAAAAAGAAAATTTTGGCTGCTCAAGTAATTTACTTAATTTATCATGCAGAGGATTGAGGTAAAATCTAGATATATTTATTTGAAGCATTTTGAAAACGTGAATTAAGAAAGTTTTATCAGTGACTGAGCATTATTTATTTGTTTAAACTGGGACACTACTGTAAATATTACAGTTGAATTACAGTACTCGATAACTTTATTACGAAACGAAATACACATCAAGGTGTCCTCTTCTTTATTAAGTCAAGTAGAAAAGCGATCCCACTGATTTAACATCAGCGGATTCGTTTTTATGAGATACCATTTCGTTCTGCGGGTCGACCGTTGACGTTCTATGATTTTAATACATGCATTTTCACTAACGACCGGAAGGTTCCAAATCTTCCGTCGAGGTCTTTTTAGACCGTGACTCCGTAGGTACACGAGCCTTGTAGCATTTTTGCAATGACCTTTCGTAGAGTTAAAATATTTTGGTGAATTTCGACATTTTGAATTGAAATGACATTTTGACTGTAACGCATAATAATGTAATTTCTAAACTCTAATTTTGTCGCCTTGTGGTCGTGTTTGCTTAGTACTCTAAAAGGGTCAGGGTAAATAATGAGTAGCTAAATATTGAATTTAAAATTAAACCAATTGAATAGCTAAACGTTTTTCATTTCAGCGGATTTTAAAAATATTTTATTTACTATTATTTTTCCATTTTCCAGTTAATTTTAGTTATTTTATATGGCAAGGGTAAATGATAAAGCGAAATTCCGGATACGGATGGAGAAAATCTTAACCTATTTCTGGAATGCGGAATGTGGGTGACTAAAATATTCCATCAGCATCGCAGTCCGGTTGACACAATTTGCAATGAACTAGTGTGCTAGCAAAACGTTTTGAACTAATGAAGTAAGCACAGCTTTCTAGTTTTGAGAAACTCAGTTAAGTATATTATACTTTATGAACACTCGTGCACTCAACAGAACGCTCGGGTAGATGATGGAGCTACAACATGTTTGCCTGCCCTCGCTTTTTTGTGTCCCCGATCTGTTTCAGATTTACGTCGGTTGATAATAGACCCTCCCTCGGGAACTCTGATATGGATCAATATTTTTTGTAAATATTTTTTTTAACGCACTCGAGATGAATTAGGCAATTGTGTGTATTTGCGCTTGGTTCGCTCGGGCCCACTTTTCGTAGTCGACCAGACTACACCAACCCCCACACGTGCACGTTCCCCCCCTCCTATGTGTCGGATGGGTGACTTGTTAATTTTTTTACCGTCTCTTTCCCATCTCAAGGGCCAGGGAGGGAGGAGGGGGTGAGTGTAGAGAGAGAGAGAGAGAGAGAGAGAGAGAGAGAGAAAGAGATGGAGCTCTTGGGCGTGTCCTTGCCCCTTGCGTGGAAACGAGGTTTCCCGTTGGCACGTCGAAATTCTCTCGGGAGGGCAGGAGAAGGAATGGGGCGGATGGAAGACGGGAGGGTGGTGGAATAAAAAGGGTGAGATGAAGGCGTCCCCTCCTGGTCGGACGAGAAGGGGGTGGCGGAGAGAGAGGTCGGGGGAGGCGGTGGGAGGGGCAAAGGGGAAGGACGGGCTCGATTGTCTTGGGACTCGCAATCTTGAGGGTCCCTTTCCCGAGGTTCTCTCCCCGTCTCCCTTCTCAAACCGCCTGCCAGCCGCAAACCCCCACGAGTGCAGCAGCGCCTCACCTCCCCACACCCCTTCTCCTCTCTCTCCCCCTCTCCTCTCTCTTTCCCTCCGTCCTCAATCCTTGCTTCTTTCTCACTGGTTCCTTCACACGGGGACCCTCCTCGTCGCCCACCCACTCCCCTTTCTTCATCTCGCCTGAACTTCCTTTCTCTCCCCTTTACGTCATCCACTCCCCCTGTCCTTTGATATTCCAGGAATCATCCCTTCTGCTCCCAAATATTAAAAGCCCATTTTTCTTCCCCATTGGTCCGTTATTCTTCCTTGTGTTATCTGTCATACGGCGACTAATCTTCATCCGAGCAGCCAAGAAAATGGATTAGAGAGAAGTGATAAGATCCATAGACGTGATTCCAGGTTCTCGTCTTCGCATACATACTGCTTAATTCTACCCTTCGTGATAACTTAGGCGTATTATTTGGTAATATTTGTAAAAAGGTGAAAGGGGTACTTTCTTCGAGTGATTTTTAACATGTCTCGCTTATTTTTACTTATGCATGTATTGTGTCATTACTTATATACTCGATAAAATTAATTGGGAAATCACTCCTGGGAATAATCTTATGTAGCTGTATTTTACTTATTTTAAATTTCGTTATTAAGTTTCTGCCAATTGAAATTGCTTTCTCTTCGTTTATTCCAATCTGCATTTTTTGCTTGACGTTCACCCTTCTTTTCGGCCTTACATATTCCATTTCCTTGTGTAGTTTTTTTAGCTGCACTGTAGAAAGCCGCAACTATTTCTCAGCAATATTAGTATGAGTTAACCACCTTTATTTCAATAAATTACTAGATTAACTTATTCCGATGCAGTTGCCTCATATTATTTTTATACCTGCGGTTCTAATTTGGTCGGGTGTCTAGTGAATCCTGAACACTCCGACATGGGAAATGCTTGCGTTGCGATTTTGTGATTTAAAAGAGAAATGAACTGGTCCCCTGTACTTTTGGATGTTTGAACTTAAACGGCTTGGTCTTAACACGGTCTAACTTTTATTTCACCTTCCAGACCAAACTTTAGGTTTAATACCGTTTTAATGGATTTTAATAGGTCCTCACGAATGTTTCCATTAAACAGTAACATCAAGCTACCTTCCACCGCTTTGCTTCCTTTCAAATGCTAGCTTGTACAAGATATGGTCATTTACATCATAAGTAGTGTGACCACAAAGGATAGCCTAGTGTACAGAGCTTTTGCACAATCGGTCAAAGGGCTTGGCTCTTAATCTGAATGGATTTAGATACCTTTATCTTTACTCCAAATTTTCCTCAGGTTTATTCCTGCTATTTTTCGGGTAGAAGAACTTTCCAGTAAAACACAGAGTTAACACAGGGAAAGGTTCAGACTCTACCTATGCTACCTATTCTAGAGCGAGCATTTTAGGAACAGCTTGAGTGGAATGAGCTTTGTTCTCTTATTTGTAAAATCAACTTTCGAGTTGATAAACGTGGCGATGCACTACTAAATATGTTTAATATTGATTTTAGTATAATTATATTTAAGGATTCGCATTTCAAGGGGGTAAATACGGTCCTCGATAGCGAGCTTGTGCATGGGACTGCATTATCGTGACAGCATTTGCCAATTTTTCAATAACATGGACATTAAGCCCAACACCATTTCTAAATTTTTTTTGCAGTTCATCATTAATTTCTGAGCGTGCACACTGAGAAAATTTGATATAATATATTTTAAATATCTTATTCATTACCTATAAAATACTGGAGTTCACTTTCGATTAAACTTTACATGTTCCTTGCTTAATGAAAGGCTAAAAAAATTCTAATTTAATTAAGGAATTATTTATTCAATGTGTTTTTTGTGAAAATTGTACATCAATATTGATTATCACCAAAGGATTGTAAAAGAGAAAATTGATTCCGAAAACCTGATGGAAAAAACTTCACTTAGGTGCAAGAAACTGGAATTTGCACCCTAATTTTAGGCTTAAATGAATTGCGAGTCGTGAGCAATCTGAAAAAAAACTATACTATACTTTATGAAGTTATATTTGTTAAAAATGTTGATCGACTAAGAAAATGCAACAAATACCTGCATCTGTGTATAAGCCCAAAGCCATTGATGGAGAAAGTAACTTTATAATTCTATGAAATATTCTACTGTGAGGAGAGACTTGTTATATTAAAATCCAATTTTTATTTGGCTGAATTTTGAAAATTTAAATTGTAGAAAAAGAGTCATATCCTCGAAACAAGAAAGTTCAAAATTCCTCTCAAAATATGAAGTAATGAATTTATGCTTTGGGATGGATTTTCGCCGAGGAATCAAGCCACAAAATATTTTCCACGAGTTTGAAATAACGTCTTTTCTATAAATTACCGCCCATAGAGCCGAGCAATTGTTCAAGATAAAGAATAACGGTATGCAAAATGGTTTCAGATAACAATTTTTCAGTAATGATTTCCCACGTTTTTCTTTCAACGAAAACTGCTTTTACTTTTCTTAGACCGTTTTTATCGGTTTATCCGCAATAAAAATTCAACGAGATAGGTTAATCGCCCGGTGCGGACTGCGACAAAAAGGTTCATGATGAAAAGATATGAGAGGAAATAAAGTTTTTCGCGTTTCTTTCCCTTCCTCTCGATGGGGTAAGCGTTCGATTTTTATTCGATGGACTCCTACGGACACGTGGGTCGCCCATCTTTCAATCCCTCACGCACGCATTACATGCCCCCCCTCCCTAAAATAAAAATGCTCGTCGGACTTTATCTCTCTCCGCACGCCTCCCTCCCTTGTCCATAGGGTGGGATATTTCGGGGCGGGGCATTCCTCTCACTCCCTCTCCTCCTTTCTTCTTTTACCCGCGTTCCCACTTTCTTTCGGAGGAACGAAGGCACTCATGGTTCTTCGCGCCCGCGCGCGCGTGTTTATTTCCAGGATTTTTCGGTTAAGATTCCAGAAATGCTTGCACCCTTCCTGCACGCTCTCAGCGGGACGAATAGTCGCCGCCGTTCTCATCTTCGGTGCCGCCGTCTGTTTCCCTTATCTCGCTCGGCACGTCCTTATCCAGACCCCCCGCCCGCCCATGCTCCCTGCCTCGCGTGTCTCGCAATCCATTACGTTTATAACATCTAGCCTTATCTCGCGCAACTCTCTCTTTCTGGCTCCCCACCTCCCCTCTCTGCACTCCAAACCACACCATCCCCCACCGCGACCCTCTTCCACTCCACCTCCGTTGGCACCGTACCATCCGCGAGAAAAATTCTCCAACATTTTCCGACCCTCCCAAACCCACCCAACTTCTTATTCCACCATTCCGTTTGACTGCGGTGTTTTTTCCTCGCTCGGCAACACTTAAAAAGGTATTATCGCTTTCATTTCCTCCGATCCAAGTTTTTTTCTACCATTAATTTTCTTCGTTCTTTCCCGATTCAATCGCTTGAGATGAATTACTCACTCTGGAATGACTATCGACTTAGCCTTGTTTTTATGCCTCTTCTGGGCATATTCAATCTATTTGTATTAAATCATACAGCTTTATGGCCATTGCCTCTATCTCGTGCTTTAAGGACACTCAACAGTCGAAACCATTCGAGTCTGTTGGAACAGGTTGGAGAGTTCTCAACTTTTCTCGGAGACTGGTAAATACAAAATGTGTCACAGATCCCTCCCTAGAAACGGGATAGGGTTGATTAAAAAATGAAAGTGTAATGTATTCAATAAATCAACTGTCCATTTGAAATTCGAGCCTAAAGTTTTGAGATAAAGGCCAAAATTCTTTTATCATTTCAATACCTTTGTTGTTAGACATGAATTTCAAGTCTTGGCGTGACATTAATGGTTATAGTATAAATACATCCGAAATGGGATACACTACTCAAAATAAACTTACAAAACGTCGAATACCAGGGAATTATGGATTTCTTCCTGCTCTTTAGGTTATGTGAATATCAACTTGATTCGTGTTAATGATAAAGTTGTTCTGGTATAATAACATGTACACAAAGAAGATGAAGTTTATCGGCTAAGGAATAAGAATATTTACGTTCATCCCTCCTTGCACAAATATTTTGTCTAATTGATTAAGTTTATGCTCTTCGGTAAATCTACTAATTCATCTATGAGTTATGAATAAATAATATCTTCATCGAAATTTAGTTTTATATCATCCAATTGGAATTTTTGAGATATACATATTACGCTGGGCCGTTTGCTTTTATGTCGGTATTCAAAAATGCACTTTATTCAGTATTCTGAAGTCAGTTCCTGTGAGAACCTAAATTACAAAACCATTACCATTCAGCGTTTTTGGTGTCTTTGCAAAATATTCTGTTCAATCTACGAACGTCAAACGGACTTAACTTGACGAATACATTCATTGAGATAATTGTACGATTATACTGAATATTTTATTCAATGCTATAATTTTAAATATATGATTCTTTTTTTATTCCTCCATGTTCATGTTTGCCATAACATAAGGCATATTTTTTATTTTAGTCTAATCTCTGGAATGTTTAAGAATAATTTTTTTTGAGCCGAATTGTCTTTAGGGAACGTTTTAATTTATTTTTCCCCTTAATGCTAAAATATTGAAAACTAACGAAGAAGGGGATCGAGATGGTGCGGTGGCTACCGTACTGGCTTCCCACCCAGAGGGCGCGGGTTCAAATCCCGGCGGTTTTGAATATTTTTCAGAGGTATCTCGATCCCTACTTGAGGTGCTTTGTGGAGGGCACTTTGAGTGAGTACGCCGTCCGTCGAATGGGACGTTAAGCTGCGAACCCCTAGGCGCCTTTCGTAAAGAGTAGGCTAATGCCGACGCCGGGTTTCTCTCCACCCTTAATCCTTTCCTGTCCATCCCCTACGGCGCAAATGACCTCAGCTGTCGGTCGCCTACCCTAAAAACTACTACTACTAATGAAAGAAATTCCGAATATTGAAGGTAATATTCTGGTCTAGATTTTACAGGATAATAATGAATGGTGTATGGCAGCTAAATGGTATTTTATTCCTTAGAATTTTACCTAACCTATTTTCCTAAGTAGAATGGTTGATGAGTCATTTGTAATGACTCATCAACTATTCTTTTACATGTATGCACGTATATCTATCTGCATGCTGGCAGCTCCCAGAGCTAGGGTTTTCATGCATATAACCGTACGTTCTTTTTCATTTGCTTATAAAACAAGGTTAGGTTATGTTATGACCTAATCAAAATTAGGTAATTAAGTCTTTTGGATTCCTCCCGAATCGCAAATTGGTTGATATATTTCTCTGGAATGCGTTGATTATTATTTAAGGCGGATAAATTGAACATTCATTTAAAACTACTTGAGAACCACCTACCCACGGTTTTGGTTTGTAAATTAGGAAGTCAAGGTATTTTAGCCATATTCGTAATTTGTATATTTTATACCGTAATCTAAATTGATCTTTCATTAATATTTAATTTTATTGATAACATAAATCATTATTTCATCTGGGTTTTATACATTTTCCCAATTATTAAACTGCTCGTTATAACGAACACCAAAATAGTATTAATACCATACAGCGGGATTGATCCTTTAGAAACTTCTTTATCGGATTTGATGGACGTTGCACAGGGTTTACTTCATATTTTTTGTGAAGTTGGAAAATCACATAAGACAAGAGGGAAGCCTGAAAATTCATTTGATTATGAATACTCTCATCATTCCGTTATAATTCATCCGCAATCTCTTATTTTATGATTATTCTTTTTCGGTAATCGAATACTCGAAATAGAACATGTTTTGAAGAATGATTTTTACTATTGTTCAAACTTTAAAACAAATTGATGCTATTACTGGTTTGAACATATATTTAAAATACGAGTTTAATATTTTCTCATTACCAATCGTTTATTTACTTGTGATGGGATCCCTTTTATAGGTCCGTAGATCTGAAAATTAGATAAACCTTGGAGAAGCTACGTATATTGTATAATGTCAAGGAATTAGATAAACTAGAATGGAAGCCCCTCCTTTGAAGAAAGGAGCAAGTGAGATAATATTTTGAAAAAGCTGCTATGCACATTTTTATACTTCTATGACCGAATAATAACTCAGCCCCTTGAACGCATCAGCGGTTTAGATAAAATATAAGCGGCAACTAGATAAAAATAAGAAAACTACGGGTACTACCTCGATTTGTTAGATATAAATATCCGTTTTCCCTCGCATAGTTCACGATCATCGCGAAATCATGGTTTAGCACTCCCCAAGTTTGTGATGCCCAGACTTTGTCTTCAATCTGTCTTTCATTTTTGGAGTAGTGTTCGTTTCTAGAAAAAATACCTATCTCCAAATAATAACGACAGTGCAGTTATGTGTCATCTCCAGCAGTGGGTCTGCGCGGCTGCCTACAAGGCATGGCGTCGTTAAACGAGGTTTGTCGCTAGGAATTTGGGGAAACTTCCTCATCTGTTAGCCGTTTAATGATGATTTCCTATTTGTCACTTTTCTGATTTTTCCCTGTACTGCTAGGAAATATTGAGAATTTTGACATAAGCCATAAGGCAATTTTAATCATATCAGTAAATTATCTCATATACCTGTATAGATTCTTAAGACACAGTGACATAATCGTGTGTTCCTTGAAATCAATAGTTGCAGTAAACTTTATTTTGTCTCATCACGATTAATACATGTATACGACAAATACTTGTATTTTATATGGTCATCCAATTTAGTACATTTCTGGTGTTTCTCCTAACGTGAATTCAAAGTTCATGTTATAAATTTTCATCAATGGGCTGGGTTGAAAGGATAATTTAAATATTATGAAAAACGAATCTTAAATTTATTTCAAAAATGAATTCTGATAAAAGTCATTGGCATTGGTCTACTGTACTGAGAATGCATATTGGTTATGCATTCTCAGTACAACGTAAAAATATATGGAGTTTTTACAATCCTATTAAAGTAAATTTTTCTTCGTTTGCCATAACCGCTATTTGTGATTTAATTTATTAGTCTTTTACTTATTGTTCGAATTTTTCGCTACCACCAACTTCATGGGCTGTCTTTCAAATTCCTTTCGCTTCTCCTATTCATCGTTTTTCCTTTCCTTCTCACGCAACTTAATCAATAAAAGAAGAAAATAGTAATAAGGAGGAATATTCCTGATTTGGTTCGTTGTTTTTCCCGAGAATAAATTTCCACTTTCAAAGAATAAGATTTAGAGCCAGATGCGTCAAAGCGTTTATTCGATTTATATTTTCCTATATATTCCGCCGCTTTTTGACTTTAGTCTTCTCACTTACTCACTCATAAGCCGAAAATACTTTATCATTGCTCGAAACTCCATTAAAGTTAAAGTGTGTATCATACATCTCCCATCCTGTAAGTAGAGCACGGAATTATCTTTCGAAAGCAGGCTGAAGTGGTATAAGTAGAACTGCCAGCAAAACTCCACGGAAAGTGGCTCTAACTTTGTCAAGGCTTAAAAGGAACGTGTTTTTCGTGTCCCGTCATAATTCAGATAATGTAACTTGCGAGAATATTTATTGCCGTTAAATTACACACAATGAGCCTCAGGTACAGCTAATTTGTGAATTATATCGTCCGATAAATAATATTAGTATTTCTAAATTTTTAATAAACTGTGTAATTTTAAGTAATTTCGAATGTCCCTTTTGAATTGAAACTATTCTGTCGAAAATAATCGTAAATAGTGTACACTACTTGAACCAGTAGTTTGCCTCGGTAGCGTCATGCAGGGAGAAAAATAATGGTTCTATTATAAATATATATATATGCATAATATAAATTATAAATATTGTAATTTTAATAATTATTAAAGTTATGAAGTACAATTTAAAATTTTTGAAAAGGTATTTCTGAAGTAAAGTCGAATTATTTCATGTCGAGGTTCTTCTTCTTATTATTACATGGCACGGTGACAATAAAACATTTAATGTGTAATTTATATTACTTTTTTCACTGTCTATTATTTAATTTTACTTGCTTCAATACTTCAATTTTGTTGAGTATTTATTTTTCCCTTAATGCCTTTCATGGAAAAACTGCTTTGGGATATTAATGAACTTGTACGTTTTTAAGATTCCTCAACATGTTCAACCATTTTCCCAATGATGTTTGTTCGAGTTCTACTGAATGGATTTGCTTATATATTTATTGTTAGCGCTCTGCAACACTCAATAGCTATTTTTTTCAAATACCTTCATCTGAATGTTACTATATTTCAAATTTGAATATAAGATACCTATTGAGAATAGTAGAAATGGTTAGAGTGTCATAAAATTTAATCATAGAAAGATACCATTTATTAGACGTCATTTTAATTCTGTTGTATACAGGGTCGCACCCAAAAGTGGTAGGACTGATTTTTTACAAGAATTTTATTGACGATATACTTACATTGACTTAATAATCTTCAAAGTATGCTCCTTGAGCTGCTACACACTTAGTATAACGTTGCTCCCATTCCCCGTACGCCCGCTGGAAATTTTCTTTGGGGATGCCGTTGATGACCCTCGTAGAAGCCTCTTGAACGGCCTTAATCGAGTCAATAGGTCGTCCCTTGAGCTGTCTTTTCATCAAGGGGAAGAAGAAGAAGTCCGGTGGGGGCAGATCGGGAGAATAGGGTGGGTGCGGCAACGTGGCAACGCCGTATTTGGCCAGGAGCTGTCGGTCGACACTTAGAATTTTCGGCACCATCTTGGCGCACACCTTGCGCATGGCCAAATCCTGTGAAATAATGCGTTGGACGTTGGATGCAGACAGACCCAACTAGTCTGCAATTTCTTCACTGGTTAAGCGTCAGTCTGTGCTCAGCAGTGTCCTCACTCTGTCCACATTCGTGTCGGTTCTTCCGTCGACGGCCGTCCGGAGCGATGGTCGCCTTACCTCCCGAGCTCCCTACCTTCTTTAAACAACTTGTGCCACTCAAATACTGTGGAACGGCTTAAGGCAGTGTCCCCATAAGCCTGCTTGATCATATCGAGGGTCTCAGTTGCCGTCTTCCCGAGTTTCGCACAAAACTTCACGGAATAACGTTGCTCTAAATTCAGATTCATTTTGTTTTTCGACGCGGACAAAAAACTTGCTTCACTAAAAACGGTGTCCTCACTCAACGACAGCCCGCAGGCGACTGAGGTTGGTGTTGGTCTGTTGCTAAGAGCCCCCTCCACCTTACCTTACCAGGCAGACCCCCCTCTACCGCTCCGTTCGCACCGGAGAAAATCAGTCCTACCACTTTTTGGTGCGACCCTGTATAACATTGATCTAATGAATTACAGTGAGTTAATTCTTAAGTGCCCCTGTATCATACCATTAACGAAATATTTCTTTCATCCATCATATAAAAATCCTCTTTAAGGTCGCTCACAATGAAGTTTGCAATTATGTTATCGAATTCCCATATCTTTCAACTTTTAATGAGATACATATTTAGACCGATTTTACTTGATTTTTCCTCCTTCCCCTTTCTCTTGTGGTAAATGATTTGAGAGGAAGGGCTAAGCTGAGAAGGTGCTGAGTGAATGTGATCAAAAACTTCGAAAACTATTAAAAAATTTCAGAGTGTAGAAATCATTCGCCTTGTCCCGGCTTCGAGCCCGAATCCCTCGAACCTCAGCCGAGTGCTTTAGCCAGTTAAGGTATCGAGGCGTCCTCTTACACTCCGAAATTTTGGATGATCGTGCACTCGTATGATCTTGATTGGCAGAAGATGTACGTAAGGATGGGGCAGTATGGGAAGTTTTCTTAATAAGAGATTTCAATTGAAACAAAACAAAACCAGGGTTATTTTGACGTTGTCTAACTGGAAAGAGAACGACTTAAATTTTATATATTTACCTATCCGTATACACCCTAATACATACGCAAACACTTGCATCAGCATCCTCAATTTAGTCATACTAAAGGCATAATGATTGGTAAATATTTATTTATAATTAAGTCTTAGCATGAGATTTTATTATTAAAATATTTATCATATCTTCATAGACGACATTGCGTTACCTATTTGAAGAAATTGATCATATTTCGAGTGAATTACTAAAACACAGAAATGAAACACAAGGTTTGTCAAACGATGCGTTAATTATCTTGAACTTGTTTATTAATGGTCTTATCTTAAAAGGAGAACTTTAAGGTTTTAACTGAAATATTGATATTTGTTATATGATTCTTCCTTGATTTTCAGAGAAAACATCTTTTAACCTAAAGAAATGATTTGATAGAAATATCAAAAATTTATATTCCTTGATGATCTTAAAAGACACGTGTAGCAAGAATCATTCTTCATATTTATATATAAAAATTTGCTGCTGGATCATTAATATTCTTACTCAAGAAGTACTTAATCATATCGTTTGGAACGCAAAATTTAAACATATGCGATGAATCGCATGCGATATGACCTCCCACAGCCGTCGGACAAACTCATTTAAGCCTATTCCGGATGATTTATTCTACACTTCCGCTTTGGTACCTTTCCGTGGTTATTTTCTCTCTTTTGTATTGAAATATTCTGAGACAATAGTAAAACGAAGTTGCAGTACAGTTTCACATCATCAATCATTAAAGCTTTTGACGTTGAAGAGCATTAATCCTCTTTTATTGGCAGATGTCGTCGCAATTTCATTACTCACCTGGCGACGTCGGAACGAACAGAATTGTTTGCTAGTTAATATTCTCTTGGCGATTGTCATTATTCAGTTAGAATGATGATTTTTCAGTTAGAACGGTGAATAGAAATTCTCCAGCGCAAAAGTTAGCATATTGCTAAGATCATTTCATGAAAGTTAAATTGATACTATGTTTTATTAAAATATAATAATAAAATATTTTATAAAAAAAATGAAATGTACTTAATCAGTCTTTTATCTCCGGGTATAGCGAGCATGTGTCGTCATAAAAATGATGACACTATATGTTATTGAAATCAAAATATTAAACCATTATTGAAAAACTTGGCCGTGGGTCATGCCATGCGTATAGCATGCTTAAGAATTTTTTATTCAGCATGGAGCACCCTCGTATACCGAATTTAGTAAACGTTTATATGGTATTCAGGGAACTCTGGCCACAAAATAAGTCATACTCTTCCCTTTTACTCCCATCCACCGCTCATGAAAACGTCTGCGCGGACGTTGCCTTAAGTCTGTTTGGCGAACTATTTATGAAATGAGTTGCGGCAGATGGCAAAGCCTAATCAGTAGAGCAAACTCCATGGGTGCGGCGGACAACCATTCTCACGTGGAGGGTGGAGCATTATTAAATCATTTTACTGAGGTGCATTATATTAAACTTGCCGTTGAACAAAGGTTAAAGCGGCGCTTCGTTTGTCTCACCTCCCAACAGAGTTTGCTGCGATCAAACTTGGAGAATAGGATGGGAGACGAGACTGTTTCCACCCACTGCCATAAAACGTGCGCGCGCCACCTCTGCTGCTAACGAATAAGATACACGCACGTTAAGTCTTTAAGCACGCCCGTAAATAGGATGCAAACGCACCAATATCCATCCTCTCTCCAAGGATGCCAGCCAGGTCGTATCTGCAAAGGGAATTTCTGCTGGATTTTTTTGTGCTTTGCCGCATTTATGATCTTATCATTTGGAAAATAATCGAAAACGACGGCGTCAGTGCGAAATTTCGAAGAAAACAGTGTGGCATTATTTTCTTTGCCCTTTTATTATGCATAGTTTGATGGGAAACCTCGGATCACCTACCCTCGGATCCTGTCAATTTTCATCCCGAGTGCGTCAAAGAATCGAAGGATCGGAGTATTTCCTGACTACTCCAACACTATTCACCTCCATCCCCCCACGCGCTACCAGTTTTCACCCTCCAATGAAGATGACCGCCACTGTGATCGATTCGTATCCTCAACAAGCACCTTGCTCTCCTAGAGGGGAGGGGATTCAGACAACCCTAAGTCAACTATTCCTTATTCACGCCGCTCTCCCAGTTCCATCATCCCTCACCCTCGCTTCAGCAGAAACTACTCCCCTTCCTCTTCAGCCCTCCCGGGGACATTTTAATGCTTCTGTCCTCCTACTCCTCTCCCATTCTCTTTCCAACCAATTCTATCTCGACTCTCTTCTTTCTTCCTCTCCCGTTTGCCGCCACGAAGCCGCGGACCGCCGCCACCCCTCCGTCCTTTCGCTTCGACAAACCACCGGGCCTTGAACCCCCACCTCCCTTCGCCAAATTTTTTCTTTCTTCGACGTCCTCGCCGTCACGCCATCTACCCTTGCTCCGTCCCGGGGTGCACACACCACCGTTCCACGGTCACGCGTACGTGAGCGAGCGTACCCCTTCGTCTCCTCTCTTTTCTCAGATTCACCACCGCCAAAATCGAGCGGGCGCTTTCTTCCTAACACTCCCCCATACCCCCAAAAGCGTGCCCGTCACTTCAGTCACTTCTCTTCGTCACCATTGCGGCACGCCATGTGATCTCTGATCTGATGGCTCTAGATTGGTTCTCGGATGATGAAACATGTAAAATGATTTAAATTTAGACGCTCGAAATGCTTTCTGGCGTAAACTAGTGAAATGATTTTATGGTGAATAAAAACAACTTTGAGATTCCAAATACTCGACTTATCCGCGTGATTATTTGCTTAGGAGTCTAGGTGGAGATAAGCGTAACAGTTTTTAATTTAGGCGGCAAAGTGGGAGAATAAGGTTCATGAGTTGGTGCTATGCTGAGCAAGCTAAACCAGATGCGCTTCTGCAAACGCGTGCGTTCAACTCTGTTAAGCGATGCCTTATTTGTTCGAACTAAAAATACCAATGTATCTTCCCACTAAATTAAACTAGTTTCGACGCATAGGTAACTGAGGATGACGCCGATACGTCGAAACTAGTTGTACCGATCGAAAGTTCATTGGAAAGATACATTGGTATATTTACTTCAGTCGTAATGGATTTCCACAGAGTTAGGCCTAAAAACATCAAATAGACTAATTTGTCCTTGTCGCCACGGTGACGAGAGGTTTTGCCTCCTAAAAAATGCAAAACAGCACGGAAAATTACGTGAACGTATAAATTCATTTTTCAAGTATTTCAACTAGGTTTTGCTGTTCTCGTGTTTTAAAATCCATTTTCTGCAACGCGTCTCAAAGATGAGCGAAACCGATTTGCTTTTACGGAGGTGAGACAGAACATGAAACGACAGCTCAAATTTACCCGGAATAAATAGAATTCCATGGAGCACATCGTAGTCTTTTCTTAACCCCACAACCATGATCGAGCATCCACGTCCTTCACCCTATCGACCCCTTAAAGCTCCTCGTTTCCATCCCACACCTACTGAGAAATTTCTCCACCCCTTCCCATGCCCCTCTCCGGCTTCGTCCTAATCCTTCAAATAACGGCACCCTCTGTACGCGTATCGGTATAGCATTCTTCCCACTCGTTCAAGTCATCATTTTTCTTGCCTTCTCGTCATTTCATACGTTTCAGTTCTCCCATCTTGACTCGAGTCAATCTCTGACTTCCAAGAACTCTCCCTTTGGGTCAGAATTTTTCCACAACTTCGCCTTCTTCCTACTTTCAAATCATCTCTTTCGAACTTCGGATCGAGGAGCATCTGTCCATACAAACGCATCCCTTTCCCTTCTTCTGTCCAAACCCTCTCACACACACCTCTCTCACCAGAGGGAAAGTGAACATTAAAATTTCAATTTCTCTTTCCCTTCTTTCTCTTTCTCTATCTCTCGCAGTGTCTTTCCTAATTTGACAACCAGCCACTTCCATACTCTCTCTCCATTTCTCCCTCTCTACAACTTTCTATTTTAATCCATCTATCTCATTTAACGTACCTCTCTCTTTCTCTATTGTTCCGAGGAATTTTTTTCCTCCCACTACTACACATTCCATTGGAGCTCCTTAATCTTCATTTCGATTCCAGTCCTATCTACTTTTTTTCTGTATTCACTGTAATATGGAGTTCCTTGACTTGATGGAAATTACTGGAAACCGGAAATGTTTGTCTCTAATCTTGCCTTGAGGACGAGATTCACAAAGAAAGTGGTACGGATAGGAAAAATGCGGATTTTGAAGAGCGTGAAATTAAAATCGTGTTAAATAATTCCCCTTTGTTAGGGCTTGCTGTGCCTAGAACCTCATGGTGTAACGAGTGAATGTGGAAATAAATTCCTCTTTGACCTTCAGAAGTTAGTCGCTGAAACACATTTTCCTCTAATGCCAATTTGTTTCCTTTTGGCTCAATATTTTAGTCTTGTGTTTGCCATAACCAACGCATTATCCCTTCCCATCCACTCTAGAGCGCTTGCCAATTATATCTTTATACCGATAGAATTAACTTGGGGAGCAAGATTATAGTCAAGATTGCACCGAGTGATTAAAAAAAATACATAGGGTAAATTAAAAGCTCAACCTGTCTATAATATAAAGGTAATTCTATTAAATAATAGACACAATTTTCTTCAATGCAAAAGTAGAAGTACGTATTGAAGTGAAACCTCTCGTAGGCATGCTAAATATGAGAGTTTTCACTTTATTCGGGCATTAATGGAAACATTGGACTTCAATCAATTAGGTAATAATATATTTATTTTTATTCATTTATTTATATATCCTGCAAGCCACCGACAGGTTTGTGGCAGGGGGTGAATACACACCGGAATAATTTTACACGAACATGGCCCCACCGCGGTCGAATAATGCTATTATGATCCTCTATCGTTCATAGAATAGATTACATCATAAATCTAGGTATCGTTATATTGGCCGATTAAAAGCTAACACCTGACCAAGGATCAACAAACCCTATTGTTACGTCTATAGACAAATCTTTCTGCATTCAACCTGACAGACCAAGCTCCATAAAAGCTACAGCCACACCGGCCAGAAAGGGAACCAGAAGGATTCCTGTGCTGGACTCCACCGCACTCCGAGTTATTAACCGGACCTCAATGAAGGAAGCGAACACCCATTTTCCAAATTGAGTAGAATCAGTAATTTATGTGGTGGAAATAGATCATATTGGATAAGGAAAAAATTCGAGATTTTTAAGCAAATGAAGAAAATTATTACGACCCATATTTCACTGAAGTGCATTAATATCATGTGATGTATATTATGATGTATTATAGACGCATTTGATAAATGAAACTCAGTGTGAGAGCGTAGAAAAATAAGATACGATACCCTTAGCTGATAACAGAAATGAGTGCTGATGGTGTTGTGTCAAGTGAATTACAAACTTTCGATTGAGGAGAATGAAATAGTTTTGAAAAAAGTCACTTATTTATGATGATATTTCTATTCAATTCAAAACCTTTTTGATGAAATTCATGTAATGAACCTGTGTGCCGAGTAACAATTTTGTAATATGTTGTACCCTCCATTGAGGAAAAAGGTGAATTTAAGAATAATTCCTGCTTCTTGGTCCTCTTACCGTAGTACTAAATTACTTTGTGATGTACTTCCCCCAGTGGGCATATAAATCGAAGCTTTTCCAAGTTGAATCTGAGAGAATCATGCATTTGCGAGAAAATAGTATTAACTTCAGTCGCACATTGTTATCGACTTTATTTATTTTTGACAATCTTGAAAAGTCCCGACTTAAATGTGCGCTTCTATATCTAAATCGTATTCTCTAACTAAGAAGGCATTACTTCTATAACATTCATATCATGAACTTTATTTTTGGTTTCCAATTACTATGAGTGCATGTACTGATTATTTTCTACCCTAACCCCAGCGGTCTTCTCTTTGAAGCATTTCCTTGCCAATTTACAGGCAAAATACATTATTTCAAAGCTTGTGCTTTGTAGTCATAAATCTGATATGGGCTCCATTTATCTCACGTCCTCCTATTTCATTAACATATTACTGCTCCTGTGCTTGATGGGGGTTAAATATAACGCAGTTTCGGGTTAACATGGAATTTTTTCCTCATTCCAGCTAATTTTGCTCTTTCAGCTCGATTTATTTTTATGCTGCATGTGATTCTTACTGGAAGCTTCAAAGAGAACGTAATTAATGAAACACATTTGCCACCGTATTTTTGGCCGTTTCTCCGCTTGCATTTTACAATCCGTTTTAAACGATTTAAGTCATCGATGTAACAGAATTATCATTCTGTTGTAATTCGGCTTTCCATCAATTGAAAAACGGAGAGCCAGGCTCACCAATTAATCTAGCTCTTTAAGCTGTTTTTCTGTAATACCTTGTACATCATTTACTCCTCGAATTTTCATTATATTATATATATATAATATATATATATATAATATATACATAATATATATATAATATATATATATATAATATATATTATATATATATGACAATCGATATATACGATATATATTATATATATATATATATATATATATATATCTAATTTAAATATCGCATTTCGTATTTGAAACTAAGTTTTGTGGACTCTTTAAGCTATTCGACCAATTTAACCTGAATTAATGCCCAATTTTTAACAGTTATACTAAGTCTTAGAGAATACGGCATTTTGTTTTTCCTCTAATCAATCAGTGCAGGCATAATTTAATTTCACGCTAAAGGCACAAACACAATGGCAAAACAGAAAATATTGAATTTTTACATTCTGGAATACCATTTTAAGGCTATAGATACGTGTGAGTTGACTGAAATTTTCATCACTCCCGTCAAGTTTCTCCTAGACTCATCCATTGATTTAAGTAACATTTGACAATTTCCTCGCTCCATTACCCTTCTGTTTTGAAATACTAGTGTACATATATAGCTCCCATCAAATTATTTTATGTCGAACGTTAATGGAAAAAGATTATCAAATATTAATTTTCTGGAACAATTTATTCGTCAATAATGTTTCCAATTTTAGTAGAAAACAGAAACCGGAATGGGTTTCTATTTTCTTGATTATTAGAGATTATTATTAAGAATTCTTTTCCACATTATTAGCCTATTTAGCGCGGTTTTCCAGGCATCCCCCATAAAAAGTTCCCTGCGTGAATCATTAGTGCTGTATTGGTTTTGTTTTGAATTTCAGGCATACAGCAGCTGTTAATTTGAAAAAAAAAAACATAAAGCGCAGATTATTTTCGTTAGAATATGTCACTTAAAACACCTAATTTTGAGATTATAAAAACTTCCTAACTCGATGAAGTATCTTGATTATTATTAAATGCCGTTAAGTCATTGCTAGAGTTCACAAAATCAAAATTTTACCACCTCGATAAAACACACGCATAGAAAAGTGAGATAGAGCCAAGTATATCTTTTAAATTTTAATATTGACAAGTTATTGTTGCCACATAGTACGTAAACTCCATTATGTGAGTAACAGTTCAGCAATATATCCCAAATATTGCCGGGAGTCTTCCAAACTAACTTTTCCTCCCTCCTCTTCCTTCCGTTTCTCGTCCTTTTTACTTTACCTCTTCAGCTATATTCCACCCCTCAATCTCAGGGCCATTCCTCAATCACTTCCCCCGAACCAGCCGTTCACCTTCGACTGTTCCCACCCCAGTATCGCACTCTATCACTCCACCACCGCTCTCTCTCTCTCTCTCTCCCCTTCTCATCCCACGTAATATTCCTCTCCCGTCTTTTCACCATCCACATCCTATCCGCCTCCCTTCAACTCCTATCTTCGCCATCTCTCTCTATTCGATATCCCACCTCTCGATCGCCCTGCGGCGTTCCGAAGGGGCCATCGATATTTCCCTCCTCCTGACACAAATTCTGTCCCAGATCCCGTTCCCCCTCCCTCGCCGTCAAACTCACGCCTCTTACTCGGCAAAGAACTTTCTTCCTCCCTCTCCGTCTGCCTTTTTACCTGCTTGAATATCCCACCCTCCCTTACACCTCTCCCTCGCCTCACTCCGACCGACGCCTCTCTCGCCGTTCTCTCTGTAGGCATCCCTTCGTTCCCTTATCCGGCCTCGTGTCCCCTTTGGCCCATAAATAATCCGAGCACCTTCCTTCCAACCTGCCCTCCCTCCCTGCCATACCTTTAGCCTCTCTAAAACACGCTCTTCCACCCTCGTCCCAATTCTCTTTTTCTCTCTCCCTCTCCTGTCTCCTATCCATTCCATATTTCTCGCTCCATCCACTTCACTCCCCGTGCAAAACACAGTAACTACGATTACGCCACGCCTCCCCTTTACCCTCTACTTTATCCCCCTGTCCTTCACGGCCGTCTTATCTCTATCCGTCGTCGAAAACGAATTCAACTTGGATCCCGTTCCCTCCACATTTCTCTCACTCTCTCGGCTTAAAAACCTCGCGCCGTGCGAGAGCTGGCAGCAGGAAAAACCCAGCATCCTGCCAACTTTAGCAGTTTTCCCTGATTTCTCTTCCATTCGTCATTCTTTTTACGATATATTCTTCATCTATTTGCCAGCCTCCCCCCCTTCTCCACCACACGCCCGTCCATTCGCCCCTCCCAGCCTACTCTCGGAGTTTTCCATAAACGTGCCCTCACTCTTCCTCCTTCTCTCTCCTGCCCATCTCGCAGAGAACTTCCATCCCTCTTCCCCTTCACTCGCCCAAAAAATACTTAATCTTGAGGCGGAGTAGGATAAAAAGAGAGCAAGAGGGCTCTTGCCATCATCCTTGCGGCACCCGCAAAACTTTCCGCCCTTAACCGCGTCCTTCTCTTGGACCAAATTTTTTTTTGACTGCGGGAGAAAATGTTATAACGTCCACTTGCACGCATCTCATCATCTTGAAAATACGGGCGCATTTTTACCCCCCCCCGCAGTCGCTTTCTTTAGTCTGCGTACCATGTGCACGTCGTGACGTAGAAACTCATTAGTATTTAAATCCTTCTTTAATTTTTGGTTGTCTTTTTTTTACTCTCGTCGTCGCGGAGTGAAAATATTCCCTAATTGCAAAATTTCCGAATTGCTACTCTTGGAAGTTCCATGCTCGATATTTTCCCCTCTGCTCACCGCTTTATTAAATTATTAAATTTGCACTCTTCCTGAGCTCTCGGGTCGTTAGAAATATTCTTAGAGCCTTCGTGGTTTTCTCGTTGGATTTGTGCAAATCAGTCTGCCGAAATTTCTTCGAGCCGGAAATATTTGTTATTTGTACGCGTTTATTTTGAGTCAATTATTGGTAGTGAAATTATGAGCTTCAAGTATCATCTTTCTTCATATAATAAATGGTTTCCCATAAGTGATGATTATCGATTCTCCTGCAAGAATCGACATTTAATGATGACGTCGTTTTGCATCAACTGAAAGGCAAAACGAGTTTTTTATTCTAAAAGTATACATTCGTGTGCATTTAAAGGATTGCATGTCGATTTTTTCATTGACGAAAATACTGGGCTAATCAGTAAACTTGAAACCACCTTTGCCCACCATCCATCATATGTGAGGGATTGGAGTCGAACTACCACTTTCCTGGAGATAACCCCCATCTCACATCTTCCCCTAACCCTTCCGTAATGATTTCACCTTCCTCCGTTCACCCATCCTTCATTCTATCCTACTATCATCCTTCCTTTAACATTCTCTTTCCCTTTCCTCCCCTTCATCAAATAGTTTCGTACGGATTCTGTGACCGGACATCTCAGGAACGAATCTTTAGCTTATTCCACCCTTGTCATTCTTTCTCTCGTAGTCCTTGCTATTTTTTGGATTCGCAATCTTTTTATCCTCGTTCAATTTTTCTAGTTTCTTTCGGGAAAAAATACACTTTATCAATTACTTTCCCTTGCCACTATACCTGCTCAAATTCGGTTAATAAACATAACTTTTCCACTCGCGTATTTCTAATGCTTCAATTTCTTATCAATTTCCTATTACCACCCCATGAGGTACCCTTGTTCTTTCTCTCGTCAAAAGCTGCCATCCCGTCTTACCTTTGCGGTGATTCTTCATGGACTTTGTACTATTCTCGGGTGTGTTTTGGTACCTGAAAATCAATCCCCTTTCCTAATCATTCCGTTTCTCCTTTGGAACGCTGACTGTCTTCCTCCATTTCCCCTCCCGTCATTTTCTCACTGCTTAGTATCTTATTTTTTTTTGTTCCTCTTAACTCTCAGTATATAAGCTATAATCTTGCTCTTGCTCCTCTCCCTTACGTTCCTCATCGAGTTCCCTTCAAATGAACGCGATGTTTCTCTCGTCTCGCCTTGTTATTTTCACCTTGGTTCCTACTCACTTCCTTTTTTCCTTTCTTGTCCTTCCGTTACCACGTTGCACCTTTTCCCTTTTTGGCACATTTCACTAACTCCTTTGACTTCCTCTCGGACTTCGTGGAGTGCTCTCACCCACGCCTTGCCGTGTTATCCATTATGATTCCCTTCCCATTCGCGCTCTCTTTCGCTTTCATTTATTTCCTTCGGCTCGTTTAGGGCTGCCTGTTGTGCCATTTCCTTCATTTCCCCATTTTCAAGGGATTTTGAAAAAGCAGAGCAGTGGTCCTGTAAATCAAAATTGGAAATTCAAAATGTTAAGGCATTAAATCAGGGGTATTAAGTTGAGCGTAATCACAAAATAAGGAGGTGGAAGAGTGAAATTTTAGAAATGAAGGCCAAAAGTATATCCAAAGAGTAGGCTTCCCTTGTGTGATTCAATGAAATACAGCTTGCTAATGGTCTAAGTGGTCTTATCCATACTAAAAAGAAAGACTCGTACTTTTCCACAGATTTTATTATACGGTACAACGCGTTTCGCCGACTTGCGGCATCATCAGGTACAAATTTGCAAAACAGACAGAGCAAGAATATATACCCTCAGGACAGAGTGGGGGCGGGGAGGGTTGGAAGGATTTGAGAGGGGTGGGGGCAGGGGGGGGGAGAGGGGAAAAGATGTTCTTCTACAGAATTGAGGAAGACTTCGGCTAGGAAGGGGGACAGTGGGGAACCCATAGCTAACCCATCTGTTTGGCTGTAAAGAGTGTGGTTGAAAATAAAATAATTCTGGTTAACTGTCATTTTGATAAGGGGGACCAATCTTATTTTTCGTTATTAAAGTAATTACACTACCAAGGAGCCGGATTTATTTCATTAAACATGGTGTGGACACACACAGTGTAAGTTTTAGTTTTGTACTGGAACATTGACACTTTTTTTCTATAAAGATGGATTACATACATGTAGGACCTTAATGGATTAACTCATTAATTTCTTTCTGGTGGTCTTACTTTAATTTATATCTATATCTTAAGATCCAGTCAAGATAACCTTAAACTTTGTCCAAGATATAAAACATCTTAGGCAGTATTTAAAATCCACTCAAATTAGAACTTAAACAGCAGATTCCGCTGTTTACATTTTCGGTATAACTTCTAATTTGTAATTCGGGTCCAGTTTAAACATGTTATGCGTTAGCAGTTTTCCACAAATTTTTCATTATTAAAGTAATTACACCACCAAGGAGCCGGATTTATTTAATTAAACATGGTGTGGACACACACAGTGTAAGTTTTAGTTTTGCCATCTACTTTTGGCATTTATCAATAAGGTAGGTGAGAATGTTCGGGATGATACCTATTGAAAATGCATTCAATTCAGTAGTGAATCCGCCACCCTAATAAATATCTATTGTACTGGAACATTGACACTTTTTTCTATAAAGATGGATTACATACATGTAGGACCTTAATGACTTAACTCATTAATTTCTTTCTGGTGAAATCGTGGATCACCGATTGAGTTCTTAAAATTCACGAAAGATTTGTCACGTTCGTTATGCTTTAAATATGAAATATGAACTACCGATCTCTCTGACAGATAGCGAACTTGGCTTCAGGCACAATTAATCGTTGTCGCCGAAGTTGAATCCAGTTATGACCTGGATATTTTGACATTCTTTCTTACGTCTGTTCTGCCATCAAGCTAATCCATATAGATGGTAAGAATCATTTCGATATCAATATTAACCAACTATTGTAAATCCTCACGGCTATTGTAAAACTTTACGGTTTTCAATAAGACATATCTCCTAATGCGATTGTGAACAAAAGTGAACTATGTTATACGACATTATAATGTTAAATTATTTTTCTCCATACCATTCCACATGTTTGCTTCGGATATTTTGTTTTGATGGTGCCCTTTCCGTCATTTGTTAACGTTATATTATTACTTTTTTATTTTTTCTTCGAAACTCAATGCATTGTAATTGTTCAACTACGTCCTCCTTCGATTCCCTCCCCATGCTTCCGTCCCTTCGTGCAGTTCTTCATACGCAACTGCGCTTTCATGTTCACTCAGTTTCATTTCAACCTTCCAGCCCCTTTCCGCCTCCCGCCCCCCCGCTCTTCGCTACACCCGTTGAAACAACTGTGTAGTGTCCACACTCACCGAGTTCCCATTCATTCAAATGTCCTCTCGAAGCCCACTATTGCTGCATGTCTCCTGCCCCTCTCTCCCCCAAACCTGTATCCTTTCATTTATAATACTCAGACTACGGAACTTGCACCTCAAATACGTAGCTGTATAGAATTGAGAGATAGCAATTTCCCCTTTTGTTTGTCAACGCTATTTTAAAGACCAGCTGTCGAAGAACTAAAAAAATGAAATGGACGTATAGGGAATCCATAAAATTTGAATGTCTCGATGTACCTGCTGCGCGATTTTTCAATCCAAGTGTCTGGTCGGCTTCCTACGGAAATTCAATCGTGGTGTTTCCTTTTTAGAAACAAAATGAATGCCACGATTTCAAGTGTTACTACAACGAACTTCGGTTGTGTTGACTGCATCTCTATTCTAGTACTGCGGGAAACTGGGAAGTGTGAGCACTCGTAAGGAATTTTATTGCTAGGCTTCGTAGTTTTTCAGCAGAGTAACATGCAAGCTACGTTCCATTTATGGAAATTATAATTAATCTCGCTGGCGTCTGACTTATATACTGCCGTTATTTACTAGAAAGGTGTTCACGGTATATGCATATAATTTATTTCAATTCGAATTACTTCACTTGTGTTTGAATATGTGCATGTATTGGAATTACAGAGTTACTTGTTATTGCACTATAGATTTGTTTTTACATTTACAGCAAAAATGCCTTGAAACACACCCACCTACTGTGAAAAAGTGGATTAGATAATGATATTTACCTTATATTTCCTTATTTTACGAATTATAACAATGTTTTTCTTCTGTTGTGCCTAATCGAAAGATTGTAATGTTTTTCGAAATGCACACTCCGTATGAGTAACATTATTCCTTTTTCTAAGTGTTGGAAAAACTCACTTCTTTAGCTTGTTCTTTCAAAATCACTTATTTCGTGCATTTTTATTTGAAATGTTTCACTCTAAGTTCATTTGTATTCCTACGAACTCTACTATGTGCCAAAAAACCAACAAATCATAAATTATCGATTAGTTTTCCTGTATGCTTGGTGTTTATCGCATTTGAATTTACCAATTGAATAATTTTGTCAGGTCTACTTTTCCTAGAATTTATTTCCAATCCTATATCATGTTTAATTATATTGCCTTCATTCATACGAAACTATTATTCATCTGAAAGTGATCTTAGTTCAACTCGCTAAAAATTAAAACTAATGCTTTTAAGTACAGTTGATATTTTATTTCCCTGAGCGGTGAAAGATTTTTATAATGACAAAGTATTACTTGCATGGTTGTACACTTGAGGAGCCCAAATCACGAGATAAAAGTGATTTAGTGATAAATATTAATTGTAAAAATTATATAACAGTTATGCATTATAGTTTCCTGCATCCTTGCATAAGATAACGATTTGGTAAGTCTTATTGTCAGTGAAAAATACACACAATCGTAATTAATACGAAGTTTTAAATGTGTGCTGTACTCGTATTATACACGTATTGTATTACTTATAGAAGTCGTATAGGTTTTGTTTGAATACATTTACAAGTATGTTATAATTTATTAATTAGTAGCATGATAATGAATAACAAACAACTCCATCAAGCATATGGTAACGATTATCAAAGTAAATGACAGCTAAATTAGCACTGTCACTCGGAAATATACTCTGTTGGAATTGGAGAGGTTCAAATATGCTCCAACATTTTGCCATTGAAACTGAAGAGTGAATAAAAAATTCGAGTTTGATGATCTTCAATGTCTTAATTTTATCATTACCATAGTAATGACAAAATTGCCCCATCATTGGCTGTTAAACTGTAGTTTGGCATCCTAGGCAAGGCAGCAGACCTGGACAATATCATTCCTGTAGGACGTGTAACCTTTCACAGAAAACAATTGGTATCCGGAAAGTCTGATTTTTAGATGAGTGTCTACGGGCAAATACAGGTTTTGACCGTGGGAGCCTCCCGTTCTGTGGTCGTGCGCTGGGCCACGGAGCAGCGACATATAATCACAAGAGCAAATTAATTTGCGTGTTATCGGATTCTGGACATCTCCTTTCGTTCCTTCAGTCCGACTGAATAGTATCCCGTGGGTCCTCACGTTAGGTCGGTGCCGTTAACCGTTGCGATAATATTTTGTACCCGCGCATCGAATGCGAGCGTGTACACGGACCCTAATGACAAGTCGTCCACTCGTCTCCCCCTCCTCGTCGCCCCCATTCGTCCGACTAACACTCTCCCTATAATTTTCTCATCTCGTCCGTCCAGCGTTGTCGCGCTTCATGTTCTCCCCATTCCTGTGTGATCCTCTTTCCGGTCGCGTCCGCCTTCGACTCGCTCCCTTTCGCCCCGGACGGCGACGCGTTTGCGAAGGCCGCCGCCGTTGCGATCTTCCTATTCATTACCACAGCGAAGCGTCACCTTTCTCTTTCTCCATTCACCCTCCGATATGATATACGAGTATGAACGCGTGCGTGGTTTTGCACGTCTTCCTCCCCCCCTTCACCCTTCCTTGTGTCCGACACTCCTACCCCTGACCATCACCCGCACGTATTTCAATTCTTTATTCGCACGTCGGGGAATTTTTTTTCGGCACTCATAATTTCTCAAGAATTCTGAACTCAATCCGAGTTTCGAGCGCGTTGCATTCCTCTCGCCTTACTCTCGTTTCTCGTCTCGTATCTCGCCCACCTTCCCCGCAACGTTCTATTTCCCGCGCGCCCCGTTGCTGTTTCTCTGTCTTCCTGTCTATCCATCTCTTCTCTCACGCCGTCATTCAATTGCTTCCGATTTTCTCGCGTGACAGTCTCTCGTCGATCGACTGCCGGTTCCGTGCCCTTCGAAACGGTGCCTCATGAGAATCAGTCCCATCATTCTTCTTTTTTCTCCCACTCTCTCCCGCGCGTGTTATCGAAAGATCGGCTTTCGGCGTCGCGATTTTCAGTTTCGGCTCAAGTGCTCCCACCCATTAGGCTGGCCGGGGAGAGGGGAGGATGGGGAATAATGCATTTTCCTCAGTTTGTTTCCTCATCCACATTTGAGTGGAAACTTTCTTGCTTCTGGTTCCCGCTGACTTTTTAACGATTAGTGCCAGATGAATGTTCACCCCTTGTCGACGGTTAAGGTGATGACATGACAGGGTCCGCTAGAGTCATTAATATCTACGGTAGTACTTTTCCTGTGATCAGTAGTCGTGCCAACTGGATTCCGCCGAAGCCAGAATCATTTTACGAGTAAGGATTTGTCATGTCACAGTAATCTTTGAAATCGTCGTCATTAAATCGTTGAAGAGGCAACGATTAAGGTTACCATCTGTGATTTTGTCATTTAATATGCATTTTAATAAAATTCCGATTCAGTATTATGCTATATCAAGTAAATTGTAATCGATCCATTTAAAAGTCCATGAAACATCATTGTAGATAATAGTAATTTGTTATTAAAATAATTTCATCGTACTTTCATTTTAGTTTTCTATTTTGCCATATCCTGTGGATAAATGTATATTTAATGGTGAATACATCAAATTGTTATTCCCTTTGTAATTGTTACTCGTCTATTTTTTTTCATTCAACTTACACAAGTAGTTATAATAATTGTGTGGCATATTTTCATTGATTTTACATAAGTATTTATGAAGAAATTTTAAATGAATTTCCTGTTGGGTTTCATAGATCAATCAACCGTAATATTTACTACCGGTTTATTCTAAAATTGAGCAATTTCATCCCTAAATTTCCAACTTATTATAATAATGCCAAAGTAATGACTTTAGCTATTATGCTTAAACATCGCCATTTTTCTCTGACTTCTAGTGAAAATAATCAATTCACAGATTTCGTTGGTTTATATCGTTCATGGCTCATAAATTTACTGAATGAGTTCGCACTGTGTTGTTTACTCTTAATTGGGCATCATACATGCGGCATCATAATTTACTGATTTGAATTCAAATTCCCTTCAAATCAGCAAGTTATCCATGCAAGCTATAAGTATTTTCACGTTGTAAAAACAAAAATATCCCATCCAGGATAATATGTAAGTTCTCATAATATTTTATTAGCCGGCCTGCCACTTAAAACATTGTTTCTTTAATCACTCTTAAACCGAATCCGGTTCCAAAGGTCCAAAAGATGTTCCCTTTCAGTAAGCTTGCATTTTATTTCTCTTCCCCAACCTCCTTACTTTTTCTCATTGCGTTCTTCAAAGCCGATCTGAATTTTTCAAGTAGATTAATTTTTATTCAGCTATTTTGTCTCCATTTTTTTTATCCCATTTCCCTTCCATTCTTTCAATCTTTCATCACTGCTCATTTGCAGTCCTTTCTTCTCTCCGTCGTGGACATAAATTTTCTCCTTCTTATCTCCGCTGTCCCGCTATTATTAGCCTCATGCCCATTTTTTCCGTCTCTCCAAGAACCTCAACGTCATGCCCAATGACTTTTATTTTCTTACATTTAGCTTTTTTCATTTTCTCATTTCCTTTCTCCTCTTTCGTTCGCTCTGTTGGCCAGCCTCACATCTAAATCCGACTTTCAATCCACTTAAAGTGGGGTTGAATTTAGTATAATTACTTTTTTACCCTAATTCAGGACCCTTGTTTTCAAAGACTATAACTATATTTTAGTCTGGCATTTATTTTAAGTCTTTCTTCTTGTTTCTTTGTTCTCATGCAAATGGAATTAAAATATTCCAGAGACCTTTGCAATGAATAGAAATGATTATTTTTTGCCATTTTGTTTCATTCTGGCAATAATAAAAGCATTATATTGATTTGAATTTTTTTAGATACACATGTACATTTTTGCATTTGAATTTCATTTTTTTGACTGTGAAGAGTATGATATCTATGCAATAATTGTCAAATCTGGGCAACTTCATAGCTGTAGGACCGCGATTACTTTTCTCCGCCAGTTTTGTTATGCGTAATCTCGCAATCTATAGGAAAGTCATATGGCGATTGTTTAGTTTACCAAAATCCTATTTTATTAGCTTGCCTAACCGTAGATATTGAGTGAGAGTAATGATGTTTTAAGAGATTTTCTGTATAAAATGGTTTATGACGTGAACCGTAATTTTTTGTCTTACTGCCCTCATCTAGTCCTTTAAAACATATAATCTCTTGAGAGAAGTCTATTGATTTTTTTTATTTTTCCTCTTTGTATAGTACTTGTCATTAAATTATTCTCTTTTAAAAATTTTCCCATTCGTTTGAAATAACTGCCTGATAATGTTGTAGCCTCCTATTGGAGAATCATCGATCAATAAGTTAAGCGTAAGTGAAATAAAAAAAAAATATTATAGGATTCAAAAGATCGGTGGAAAGATATGTCGATTGCAAATATAACCTAATTTTATGGAGAATGAATCATAATCAGAATGCAAATCCGTTCTTTCATCGCGTTCTTCCTCTTTACCTAACTGGTTCGTATTCCTTGCTGGGTCAAAGGGATAAAAAAAGTGACTTAACCCAAACAAAGAACTGATGCAACGTTTTGACGTCGTAATCTCTTATTTGCGTGACCATTGATCACGATGACGGTGATTACGTCATAATTTAATCAGTCGTGCGCGCAGCCACGTACACATTCGTCGGGTCGTTCCGCCACTGTTCGCGGCGTCGGGGCGCATTTTGTAATCACGAATCCTCAATCGGATGATGGATTCCTCCGCCAATTGCCGTAGTTTCCTTGCGTGCTTATTTACGTGCATACGAGAAATAGACTTGCGTGATCGAATGAATGACAACACTTCGGATGAGAATTATAAAAAGAAAGAACCGTTCCGTTCCGAAAAGTGACCGTTCCGTCCAAATCGCTGTACTTATAACTTCAGCGATGCTGACGCGGCAAATGATTCAAAACCTAATAGTGTTGAGAAGAATTTAATTCCCTTGCCTTTCATCATTACATTCCAATTCAAGATAATGTTTCGGGTGTATTCTATCCTTTCGGAGGGCGAACTAAGAAGATGAGTATTAATTATTGTAAACGCATTGTTCTACTTATTTAGCTTGTTCTGCTGGACCGTTTTTTCGTGAAAGGAGATAAAATTAAGGGGTATACTATGAAAAAAATATGAATTGGTGAATAGAAGAATTTATATGAGGACAAAATTCTGTTTCAATCTTATGCGGTCGGTATAATATAGGTAGTATTGGAAAAGATTTTCTACGAGATTATATTATTTTACATGAATCAGCTGATATCGATAAAGAGCTCAAATTAGCTGGCATTCATGTAGGAAATTTACTTGTGACATGAGCATAATGCTCCCAGAAAAGTTTTCATGTTAAGGGATGTATATTATATAAGTGAAATTCGTTCCCAAATAATATCATAATGCCATTGTTCCGATTTTACACCTATTAATACGATTTGAACTATTGAAATTTCAGTGAAAGTGGTATCATGGGCTTAAAGTAAATCTATCTATATAATTGTAATTAGGGAGAAGGAGCCAAACATAGTCCCCAAAATATAAAATGAGACTAGGATTACTGCGTTACCAGCAATCATGGTGTCCAAGAGTTTAAACGGTTATAACACATGGTTAAAATACATGGCACCTTTCATCTCTATTCTATAAAGGGACCATTATTCTCAATTTTGCCCAAATGAAGGCCTATATATAACTATTCTATAGTTGTGGCAATGACTTCATGCCTGGTGCCTCTTTCCATGGAAACAAAATGGGAGCTGCATTTCTTAGTAAATGTGCCCTTATTTTTTTCCAAAAATTTATTTTTTCTCTTAAGAAACCTAGCCACATGTACGTTAAATTTATTGATTAACTTTTCTTGTAGATTAATATATTTAATGAACTCTTTTGGGAGTGTTTTCTTATTCGATTAATCTGGTATATTTATGTACTTCTTGAATACTGAATGGGATTATTAGCGTTTCGGAATCTGCTGCGTAATGTTACACATTCTCTATCTTCGGCCCTCCCTCCTTTGTCTTTCCTGTGTTCCCTCAGAAACTCCACTCTCTTGTGACCATTTCATCGTCCGACATATCCTGCACCTCCGTTGTGCCTTTCTGAGTAGTCAACTGCCCGCCTCATGGGGGTAAAAAGAATCTTAATAACATGACATGTGAGTAATCGTTCCGTTGCGTGCCGCCCCTTTGTATCCCTCCCTGGCTTTTCCTTGTCAGGACCCTGTGCTCTTCTGTGTATCATTTATTTTCCTCGCTCTTGCAGCAAAAGAAAAGGAAAGGGTGATAAATTTGGTCAGAACCAGCGAAAATTAATTATTCGTGGAATGGAAGAAGCTTGTTTCCTCATCCACTGTTTTCCATTTTCCTGCGTATTTAAAAGAAATCCTCCTAGACTATGATTTCTAAGCGTACTCCCAAGGGAGTCCATTTAAATATAAGCTGAGAAATTTGTCATTTCGTAACTCGGTTTTAAACTTAATGAATCTTGGGACGAATTGTTTTTGGGAAAAGCTTATAGTATCATTGAATGACTTCAACAATGTTTTTTTTTCATTTGAATCCGAGAATACGCTTGTCTATTTATATAATCTCCCAAGTCTCCGCGTTCGCCGACAAAATGTGACCAAATTCTCTCACACTTGGATCCTCTTTTTATTCAGTCTATTTTATGATTTAATGGTTTCTCTTGAGGTGAAAAAATAATGTCAAAGAAAAGAAATTTCTACGGTTTCTTCTGATTTTTTGGATTTATTAGATATTGCATTTGACTAATCCCTCTTCAGCAGAATTTACTCCTATATCATAAAATAAATTGCTATCAAAAACCCCAGGATTTGTTGTGTTCGTTAAGTCTATTCGAAAATATGACCACATTCTCTCCGAAACATTTATTTACCAGAAATGAATTACGTCTAAAAAAATGTTGCGTAATGATCACAGCCTTCAATTTGCCGTTAATTAAACCGTACCATATTACCTAAAACTTTGTTTTTCTTTTAATGTATCGAGATAAAATTCTAAAATTCTGTTTACGCTTAATACCTATGTTTACCAATTTTGATTTATTTTCTAAAACGTTTCCATGCTTACAAAATAGGATTAAAATTTGAATTGAAGGAGTCCAAAATAATTTCAAAATTATTAATTTGTTAAATTTCAAACCACAAAATGTCATGCCACTGTGATAGAACTCGAAGAACATTCCACCAAGTGAAAATTTCCTTTATATTTGGGAATCGTTTCTCAAAATTAGTTTTAACATATTGAAATGTAATGAAATAATTGACTTTGTAATTCCACACACTTTTTATTAGTTTTAACTTTTATAGAACGCTCTTAGTTAGTAAACTATCATCCAATCCGGGTTAACATTGTATAATCTTGGAGTTTTGTTTTAAGCGCTTAAAAAATTGAATTTGGGACGATTAGAATAGGATATAGGGGATTACCCATTAAGTATATATTGAGGATCCACGAACATTGCCGTTCAAGTCAAGACCCATCCATTTTTAACGGCTTAGAAAGGTACCTATAAAATATGGAACAGGACATTTCCGAAATAAAAAAGGTTGACATCTTCCCCGGTCTGTACAAGGAAAAATGTCTCCCATTGGGAATGCGGGGACTAAGCGTACCTCAACGACCGTAGCTTTGTCGCCCAACCTCCCTCTTCCCCCCTTGCCCCCTCCCTCTTCTGGGCGCGGCCCTTCTCTAAGCCAACTCCCCTCCTTCCCCGCAATCCCCGTCCTCATTCCATCTCTATTCCTCCCTTCCGGAAAGAGGGCTGGGGAACAATCTTGGGCTTGTTTCTTTTTCTTCTTCGGCGGTATAGCATCACCAAACCTCGCACACTCGAGCGCACTCCCTCACACGTGCACAGCACCCTGGGAAACTTAAAAAGGCCTCGGTCCTATATTACGGTAGCTTTTAAATCGTTACGTCCGCCTCCCCGCTCTTGGCCGCTGTCCCCCCGCCCCTCTCCCCCGCCAAGCCTCCGCTAGCTTCGCAACTATCTCCCTCGCGGCGCACACGGGAGAGTTCTCTTCCCCTCTCCTCCTCCTCCTCCCCGACTCGGTCCCTATCTCCCCATTCCGGCGTGAGATCAAATCCTCCGACCGTCGCCCGGCCCGCCCCCATGCCCTCCACCCACTCGCCTTGACCCCCACCCCAACTTCGGTAGTGACGGAACGAGGGAGGGGGAGGACGCGGACGCCCCTTTCTCTCGGACAAAAAAACAATAATATCTCTTCCCATCATCCGTCTTAGTTCCCCTTCGGAATCCGGTGTCCCCCTCCCCCACCCGGCGAAAACTCCTTTTCCCCCGGCATACTCCTCCCCATCTGCAGTCGTCGCACCGACGCGCGGGTGGATGTGTGAGAGTAGGAGGGGTGCTCCCTTAAAAACTCCCGTCAGGGCGGCGGCCGCTTTTTCGCGCCGCCCTCATTTTGCTCTCTTCCCCTGACACCAACTCATTAAGAGGTTCCGCGGAGTTCTCTCCACGCGCCCTTCCCTCCCGAAAAAAAACCTCCCGGCCCCTCAGAGCTCCCGCGCATCCCGGCTACAACCCTCCCCTTCCCCTCTTCCCACTGCCATCTCCACGCCCTCCCACCACCACCACCAACCACCCTTCCATTTGGGGCGCCTCGCCTTACTCTCTTCCCAACGGCAGTTCCGGGATAGAGGAACAGTAAGACAGAAACTGGTGAGTTTAATAAAAAATAAATTAAACCTTCGTCCGACAATTCTTTCCCTCGTGATTTTTCTCATGTTTTTTAGAACCAGAAATATTTTCCGTCGCATCAGAGGAAGTACATTTTTTTCCTCTCCATTCTCTCTATTCTGTTGTCATCACCGACCCTGAGCCTGAGCTCTCTCTTCTCCATCCACATCTCCTCAAGTTCATTTCTCGTGATCTTATCTCTTTCTCATATCTCACGCCGTGTTAATTCAGTCATATCGCCAGTAATCTCCTCTCGTCTAACTATATTTACGTAGGATAGGAAACCTCCCGCTTCATCCTGGCTTTTTGCCTCATGATTAAACCGAGCTTTTCACGTGTTGCCTATGCGTCTACTCGAGGGGGAATAGCTCTTCATTTGGAACGCTTCATATTCATTCAGCTTGTATTGTCTTACATGAACATAAGCTCGTCTTTTTTATTCCCTACTATTTAAATTAACCTGTTTTATGAGTCTGCGAAGCAGCTCTCCGGTTAGTAAGTCCATGCCGTAGATATTAGTGCCTTCAAGATATTAATTCAATTTTATTTTTATTAAAATCAGGTCCACCACAGTCTAATTGATTGATCAGATCCCATTGATCCAGTTGATTGCTTCAGAGGTGACGGTAGACCTTACTTTGAGGTATTAATGTTCATGTTGGAAGTCTATCAAACGTTCTCTTCATGGGGAGTTACTTCCGCTAAGCTCCCTCTGGCTACACATCAACGGTTTTACTTCAGCGAGAATTTTCCTGGTTATTTTACGGAATCGATCCCAGGACTGCAGTTTCCAAGTATTCTAACTTATAATCGATTAGTACGTACCTTCTGCAATACGATGGGCTGGCAACCTTATCAATAACTTAAGTACCGGTAGAAGTATCACTTTCATACTTATTTATTTATGCAAATTTCTCTTCTGTTTTCGTAACAGTTTGATTTTTCTTTTGCCTGGTAATTTCATTCCTTTAAGTACAATTTTCAACAAAGTTGGCGTTTCTTTATTTGGATCTAACTGTTGGCACTTTTAGTTTTCCATAAAGATCTCTTTGTATTGGCTCGCAAATATCACCATACGACGTTCTTCATTCCCATTATGACGGCATTAAACTCTTTGTGACCTCGATTATCGCATTTACACGGCTTTAACTGCAACCGTAAATTCGGTTTTATCTCTCTGGCTACGTTTTAGGAACAAAGAAACAATCCGTTACGTTTATTGCTCACCGGGGAGGGGTTTAGTTTTATGCATTTGTCTGACTAAACTGATTTCGAAACATTATACCTCGTTGACAACCATAAAAGAATCGAGTTACAGTGAGGCTATCAAAATTATTAGTGTGTTTAGAGGAATCAGTACATTTTTGGGAACCGTTTCCATCGGAAGTAGGAAATGGAATAATGAATCGCAATTCCTTGTTGAATGTACCTAAAACCACCCTTTTCTATTTTTCGTATTTTCTGGTATTTTAGCTATGGCTCCTGAGTGCAAAAATATTATATATATCTTTTGATTTTCTAATCATAGCTAATTGAAACAGCTAAAATAGTTAAACCCAAAACCCGAAGTACGAATATTTTAAGGATTTTGGATCATTTCGAACCGATTCTTGAAATTTTATTTTATGTCATCAAAAAAATTGAACAGTTAAATATTATATTATTTTTTACCTTGAAATTGCATTGAAATTAAATTTCATCGATGGAAATCCATGAATTTAGGTCATTCACATGATTTCATTTGATCCTCAATATTAGTTATTGGGCATTGTAAGTGCAATATTTATGCCTTGATAGTGGAGAAATAATTAATATGTGCTTGATTCATATTCTGGTGGAATAATTACCTTTGATTTATAATTTTACTATGAATCGTTGCGAATCCTTGTACATGGCCAGGCCATAAGTTATTCATTTGTAGATGAGTTATCTTTCCCGATGAGTTTATTTGAGACCGTCAAATGCCATTTAATGAAAATTAATTAACGCTCCGCTGAAAGCGAATTGATTTTATCCCAATAATAGGACATTTAATCTTTATTCATGAAATTTTCATATCAAGTTAGGATTTGCACGACCAAGAGAGTAAAAAGGAGGGTAGGAGGGTTAACAGATATTTGCAAACGGTTACACCGCAGCGCCCCCCCCCTCCGCTCGTCCCCGCAGATGTGCGACATAATCTCATCAAATTGTAAAGGAAACCGGACTCAACTGCACACACCAAATCCTGGAATGAGTTATCAGTTTGAAACGAAACGAATCGTTAATGTAATCTCGGTGACAAAAGAAGGGTAAAAGGCGGGGAGGGGGATGGACAAACGTTGGGACCCATTGGAGGTACTGCGAGCTCCACACATTGGTGAATAACAATGAGAGGGAAAGGGAGTCGAGTCTGGGTCGATTCTGGGGTGGGAGAATGGCCCAGTGTGCTTGAATCCATGGATGGGGAAGGAGACAGCGGCGTAAATCAAAACCTCCCATTGATATGGACGGCCGTGAGGCACCGGATTGGATGGCGTATCGAGGGAAAGAGAGGTTAGGGGACCTTCACTTGCTTTATATTTCGATTTAGTCTAATCCCTGCAGTTTCAAACCCTTTAATGGCTTTGCCCTACAGCATCGTCTGCAGATTTTGGCTTTAATACGATTTATATAATCCTTGCGATCTTCCTTAACCCATTCACCGCTCCCCGAAGTGGACCTCACATTCCTGTACTCAGTTCCTACTTCTTTGTGCAAGCGCTATTTATTTATATTCAGATATTTTCTTTAGGGTTTCCAAGGGTCTTTTTAAAATAAGATCTGGGGAGTTGCCGTTAAAGTGACTGGCATTTAAACATGTAAATCGTCCTACGTTTGGAGAGCTCTAACTCTTATGGAAAATATATGCTTGCTTGCAATAAGTCTTGTGCCACCTATTTTGTACGCAGTATCGCTTGCCTCAATCAAAAATAATTTAATCTATCGAAAGCTGAAAAAGGAATAAACAGCTATTGATTGCTTCAAAAGATGAAAACTTTTTTGCATTCAAAGGGCAATTATTAAAACAAAACTAATGTTTCCGAATTTTATGAAATTTTTTTGTGATATATTTTGCAATACATGTATTTCATTAATTGTATTATTAGTGCAATCTTTCCATTTACTCTTATAAACACGTGGATTTCATTGCATACGTTCATTAAGTTTAATATGATTCGTAAATCTTTAAAGTATTTTGTAAGATAGTAAAACGGGCATCCCTCTTCTTTTATAAATCTTCTTGTTTGGAGCATATCTAATGACTTTCCATTATTTTATTGTTTATATTCTGTTTTTCCCGTTTTATTAGGTCTATTTTATTTCCTTCCTTTTTTAGCGAAATATACGAGCTGTGTTTTATGTTAAATAGTTTTTCCTTTAATCATACTTTTACTCCAAACTCCTCAAACTAGTCCGCATTGGAAACATTGTACTTAGCTCATATTTTTATACAGCCTTCAAATGTAGGCTGAAAGCCATTTTTTGATAGGTCCGTTTAAATTACCTCAGCATCCTACACTGCTGCTTCTAGTAATAAAGAACGCTTTCCGAGAGGTTTCTACACTTTGATTAACAAGAAAGATTGCATGGGAATAGATCTGGACTGTGAGAATGGAGAGGGGCACACTGATTTCCTGGAGATATTCAGCAACAATATTTACAATGTGAATCCATGCATTATAACAGTGCAGACTCAATTCCGTGCTTTTAAACGTGGCATTATGTGATTAAGATATTCTTGGAGGATTTTCAGGGCGTCCCTATAGAATTAACGGTTGTGAGCTCATGCGATATACTGATTTCGTGGATTTTGGAAAATGGTATGGCCATAACTTGCCCAACACTTATTTATAGTAAGTGAGACGGAGATTACCCACACAGAGGTTTGCTGTTTGATCCCGGAATAAATTGATGTAAATAAATTTTATCCGCCGTGGTAACTTTGGAAAAACTGCTCATTTTGTTATGACTTTTACTTCAATTACAACAAACTTCCTTGCAACAAACACAGCGTCTCCTTATTTGGGCATGAGCGATGTTGGGATCCACTATATACTTATGCAATTGGTCTGTTACCAACATTCATGCGGCATTAAATGGAATTTTTAATATATTTTTAATTGCGCTACAAACGTTATTCCAAGATCTTATCTCACAATGGCAGAAAGAGTGTGGGTGTTAATTTATGTAAGAGCAGTGACTGGACCTTCAGATTCACCTTACTTTGATATTAATTGTGTCTTCTTAAAGGCATTTAAAATATTCCCTATGTGTAATATATGAAAGAACAGACTCTCCACCAGACTCTCCTGTAGAGTTTCATAAGCCTGGATTTACGGGTTGCCCAGGCTAAATCAAATTTTCAATATATCGCCTCTTAGCTTAGCGTTAGCTTAGCTTTGTGTTAATTCAATCGTTTATTAAGGTGAAATGAACATGTTTCAACTTGCAATGGCTGCCATTTATACATTACTAAATTCAAATTATTGAAACGTGTATGACATCGAAAATACATTTTACGCTTTAATGTAACAGGACATTTAGTTTTTGCATAGTTAATTATCGGAATATGGGAATAAAAATAATGATCACTATTGATTGAGGAGAGCTTGTAGACACACAGATATATTTAAAACTTGAGAACACTATAGTCTCTCTTTCCAATATTTTTTCATTTGTTTCTGATAAAAATATGAGTTAGAGGCATTTATAAATAAATACAGGTACATCTGTTTATACGTCAAGAAAAGGTTCAATGTCTTTGACAATCGCTCAGTAAATCCGAAGGAGATATCTTTTCCAAATTTCTTTTTCCGCATCGACGTTTGAAAGCTTATTGATAGATTTAGTATATTTGGATTTCAGAACTTTTCGATAGTCGCAGCTGCCATCGCTTTCTTAATATGTGAATCTAAGCAATTCAGGAAATGGGGCTAGTCAGATGTAAATGCCTGCCTTGAAGTTGGCTGATGGTAAAACTATTGAGATTTGCTATCATAGTTCAATTGCATGTTGCATCATCTTAACACAAATTGATGACTTATTTAATTTATTATCTTAATTACTGATTAACTTGACATTCCCATCAACATATAAAGTTATATACCTTGGCAATTTTTATTGATATCATTCCTTTTAATTCTAAACAATTTATTTAACTGGAATTGAAAGCTTCAGTTGTGATCAAAAGTTTATATTCAGTAATGAGGTGAGATTCCCAAACACTCCATTCATTCGACGATCATTAAAAGTTTAATTGGTCCGACCGACCTGTCGATATTATCGTTCTCTCCGGCAGGCGTTTATTCAGTGATAAAAATGCGGTCTGATAATCATCGCTTTAATTAGCTCTTTGGAGAGATTTATTTCGTCACGTCTCGTAAAAGGTTTGGAGCGATCTCAGATTTAAATACATTCTGCAACAACCGCTTTTTTCGTAGTTTAATGTTTTAAATGATGGTCTAATGCTTAGATATTCTTGAAAACATTTGCGAGAGATAATATTCAGCCTAAATATTCGAATAATAATAAAAGTTGCCACATATTTTTTCGTTCCGGATTGCTGTTTGTTTGGGTAAAGTTTTTTCCTTGAAAGCCGAGTATGATTTTGAAAGTAGAGATTCAATATTTAATTTGGATAAAAATATTTTTTTTCTGGCGGGGCTCATGTCCCAAATTTAATGAAAGAATAAAATTTTGGGCCGTAAGATCACCTTTGCCTCATACTTTGAAGTGGTAGAGTATGATTATCATTAACATCTTATTATTATACTTGCCACCCTTCACTTTAAATACAAAATGGATGTTATTTTCTAAAACTAGTAGTTACGTGAATTAATTGATACGTACTTTAAATCTATTCTTTACGAAGGATTCCTGAATCTTTAATGATACTTCTAAGTGAGAAACCTCTCTATAAATCATGGGAAACTACAATAATATAATTTCTAAGATTGGAAATGCTATGTGGAATAATAATATAATTTTTCATCCAAAAACGACCATCAAGTTAGTATAACTTAAAGAAAACTCTTTATGTAACATCAGGGTTAAGAGAGCTTGATAAGGCTGTGTAAAAGGAGTTACAAAGATACAAAATTCATCGAAAATACAACCGAGCCTTTGACTAGGATGAATACTTAGAAATAGAGGTTCCTTCAGTGGAGAAAATAATACTTTCTTAGACATTTTAGCGAAGCATATACTTCATGAAAATTTCCGTCTAAGAGATAACGTAAAAGAGAGAAAATGCTTCTTTGGAATACATTAAACTCGTAAATTGTTAGGAAATTAATTTAATGACTTTGCCTCCCAAAATTGCCACTGCTTAAAGGTTCATAGTGTTGAGTGCTTAAAAACCAATTTAGATATATTCATTTCGATGACGTTCAACACCCAAGAAGCGGATGGGCCATCAGGAGGGATTCGAAGCTCCAAATTTCGATATTGAGATTCTCGCAAGCACGTTAACCATCGATCCCTGTAACCACGTTATTTATATTTTTCATCAAATATTATGCTAAAATTAATACTTGTACAACTAGCATAAATTTTTCTTTTGGTTTATTTATTTTATTACAAACTTAAACTGAATTATGTTATGACATAATATATTTATTTATTTAATCTGATCAAGAAAATTTTTTCGTGAAATATTCCATTATGTGTGTGTGAAATTTTTAAAAAAGTAATATTATTTGCAAAATTCGATATCCAGCCGTGACTAAGTTTGAATAATCTTAACAAACACTTTTTTCTCAATACCTTTCATGCTTAGATTTTATAGCATAATATGAAAGAAGAATTCCTCTGTGGGAAACGTTTTCAAAATTTATACAATTGTGCTCACATATTTTTGCATAAGGAATATATGAACATGAAATTTCGTAAATTTATGAATAATAAAATTATTGAAAAAGTATTATATCTCGATAATCATTTAAATTTCGGGAAATAAGATACGTTACTGTAAGCGTGCAATAATTGGAAAATGAATAGAAAACACATCGAATCAGGTCATCTTGAAATTTTTGGTAAATTGTTATTTGTCTCTATAGCTCGAGCAATGAGAAATAATAGGTTCCTGAGAACGTTAATTTTGTATCGCTAAAATTATTTTTCTTATGCATCTAAACAAAATCAAATTGTAATCCTTTTTGATTCGATATTTTAATCTTAAGGGTCGCGAAGGTGGTTAAGTCCGCCTTCGAGTATTTTTTGTCGATAGAATAGTAACTCTCATCGTCTTCGATTGACTTGACCCCTGCTGTTCCCAGGGCAGGATTCATTACTCCACTTTCATGAAACTTTTAGGTGACTGTAATGATTTCCTCTGCGATGACCTACTCCCGTATTCAGTCCAATAGATAAGAAGCATGCGATCTATGTCGCATTCACGCCACACAACCATTTCTTTCATTCAATGCCCTGCAAGAGCGCCAGAATGGCCTCACGACAATCAATTGTTCGTCCAAAGGTACTTTCGAATATCATTAACGTGAGGTTGAGTGTCGTTTACGGCACCGCATCAAGCCGCCGCGGGCTGTGGAGGGTGTGAGGGATGAGGGTGACGGCGAAGCAAATCAGGAGTGGGGAGAAGGGGTTTAAAGTCGAGAAGTGATGAGATGGAGAGAAAAAGCGGGGCATTGAGGAACGTTGCTGGAGGGAGTGTATTGGGGCTCGGGAAGAAAAGAGGTTAAGTGAGGGTGAGAAGGCGTTCGGCACTCTTGAGACTGGTAATGCAATTTCCTCTCAACCGTAAAATAGGTGGCTTAAAGTTTTCCACTTCGGTCAGGCCTTGCAGGAACGGGGGGGAGTCGCCCGCGACATGGAGATATCCGAAATTTAATGCGGTGTGACCTCCGGTAATCGTTCGATAGGCTGATGGATAGTAGGAGGGGGTTTCGTGATAATTAACCCTCAATGGGTGGCTTAATTTTGGTGGTCCCTTTAGGGTTACGTATGGATCGATTTATGCTAACGATAATGAGTTCCATTCAAGGGTTTTGCGTTTGTAGAAATTTGGCGGTAGCTGCCATTTTTCAAACGGATCGACGGGTACAATAAACTTATAGTTTGCTAAAATTAAGAAGATTTATCATTTATCTCTGGAATCATTTGACGAGGTTTATATTTAGGAGGCTGTAGTGACAGTGAAATCCTAATCAATTTTCCACAACATGAGCTTAATGTGTGGAATTTTAAATATTAAATCTAGGAACTGAATTCTTATCCTCTACTCTACAGATTTGATAAGGGTATATTTAGCATAATATCCTCGTTTAATTAGTCTCATTGTTTCTATAATACTTTTCCTTACATCCAAAACGGAAAATAATAATGACTGGTAGCTTCTCGCACATAAAATGGGCTTTCATTTAACTTTAAAAATAATCTTATTTTTGGAAGCATTGAGCAAATGGATTGAATTGGTAAACAGATGTGTAGCTCGGGTTGGTTTCAGCGTCGTGCACCAGCATACCAGATCACCTTGAATAACATTAATTTGCAATATGTGATGCCTGTGAAAATATATAACCATATATGTAGTTTTTTGTCCTTAGTTCATCCTTTAAATATCTTCTATTGTTATATTCTATTTCTGTATTATATATCTAACACCAGCGCATTCCAATGCTATTAGGATGGGATTATTCCTTCATCAAAATAGAAAAAGTATTGGATGACGAGATTATACCCACAATTTATCTCATATAAATGTTTCACTGAAATCCATATTATTATTTTTATGCGTGAGCACATGTTTCCGCGGTGAAATTATCCCCATTGTATCCTTTTAAATAAAAATTTACCGCGGCACCGTTTCAGTAAGTAAATATGCAATTAATGGGGAATAATCATTCACTCCATGAGGCCTTTTGTAAGCTTCTCTTGAAATACTAAGGTGCTCTTTATAATGATTTATCTCTCACTTAGAAATGCGCACATGAAAGCCATTTGTGAATGAAACAGGCAGTTAACTCCTCTCGTTAAAATGGTAGTAGAAATGAGGAAGGTGATAAAGAGGCCAAGAAAGATAAGGTCCTCTAAAGATTAATGTACAGCTGCAGTAAGGGGAGATTAATTACAGTTTGATAATCAATACCATTAAGGTTGGCTAAATTGTTGCTCTTTGGTATTTTTCATCCAATAATTCACACAAATAGTTGTTTAATGGGTGAAAATGGAAAATATTTTTTTAGCCCCTTCAAAATAATTTATCTTTCAAAATAAATCATGTTTACTTCCACAGCAACATACTAACGTTAAATTCAAGGCAAGTAGTTACATGTCTGGTGGTTTTGGGTGATAAGCCATAGGAGAAAATGAGATCTTTCACGGTATTAAGGCACTATTATGAATAATTATATTTTGAAGAAGTTTTAGTGATAGATTTCATTGTAAACAATGGTTTTACAGTAGTAATAATCGTGTCCCTAATAGCGGAGAATTTAAGACCATGTTGTCTTCTCTTACACTTAAATACTGACAGGTCATACGCCCATTCCTGAGACATGCATTGAACCGGTGACCTTTGGCTTAGCATACGAGCCCATTGTTCACCAGGCAAATCCGGCCTATTGATTACCTATTGTGCGAGGGATAAAAGATTTCCAATTGATAGAATGACAATACATTTCCCTTAATTTCTCATTAGCACCTCACCTTCTGTTAAACGGATAGTGTGACACCATCCCGTTCGTTGATAAGATATTTTGACGGATTGGTCTTGGGTTGGTTCTAAAAAATGTCCTTATTGTTTCCATAAGATTTTCAATACCCTGGTTTCGCATGCTGGAGGCATATGCGAGATATGTATCCCAAAGAAATACTTGTATAAAACCTCTACGCTTATACAATATAGGTTTGATCACATTTAGGGCTTATTCGTATCAAATTATGTCGGAAATTAAATCTTACTCCCAAGTACTTCGTTAATGTCGCTGTACTAATTGAAACTATTCTTCTGAACGAGACCGTATTTTCCCGGGATTGTACTTCCCATCAGAAAAATTCATCATGCTACAAAGCAATAATATTTTTGAGATGGCTTATAAAAAATTGCGTTTCGTTTCATTGCTGACTAGCTGGATTTTCGTGTTATTTGAACGTGTTCTAAGATATTTTATCATTTCCATCTCGAAATTTCATCTCTATATTTCATCCAACGGGAGATGGACGATGATGCTTTAAGTAGGAAACTAAGCATTGAATATCAATAGCGTGAATTATAGTGAATTCATAAAGTTAACATTTTCATAATTTTACCTATTAAATATGGTATTTCTCCAGTTCATAGGCTACTATTTTATATCAAGATCGGTGGACAGCTGTTTGGCTATTTGATATTTCTTTATGCAATTCTCCTAATAATCTAATCGACATTCTGATATCTTCATTTCTAATGGTTTAGGAGACCGATGTGCAGTTTTGCAATTTAATGACGGATTTGACGTTAAAGCAACTGATACGCCACATATCAACTCCCTGGATCTTCTGCTATTGAGTTGGTTAATTTTCGACATACATTTATGTATATGTATTAACATGCAAACACCTTTTATTACTAACGTAGACGCTGTGTCTAATCGTCAGTTTCTCAGAGAGGAAATCGATATTGCTGGTTGTTTGAGATTTAAACGTCATTTATGGAGACGTAATAATTAGAGGAATGAGAAATAAGTCGAAAATTAATACTTTTTTCAGGAGGTTGAATATCACTAACCATTCCTTTATACATTTGGTTGCAATTTGAGGGAAAATGACAAACTAATTTTTCCATTTCACCGCTATTTCATTGATATTATATTGTTTGATTATCCTACAATATGGACTCTAAAATCAAGTAATCAGGTTCCTGGTTTCTTTTTGGTGTTCACCGTATTAGAACGACGTGAATGAACATGCACTTTAATGCATGAAAATCATCCTGGTTACTTTTACAAATATTGTAAAACGATTATTTGTTAAAGATTTTGACATGAGGAAAACGATCACTAGTTACTTTGTTAGTAGCATAACCTCCAATTTTTAATTCAAAATTGTTGGGAGCAGTTTTTAGGCACTTCAGTGTCAACATAATGATTAATCAAATATGTTTTCTTCGTAAAGTGAGTTTGAAAAACGTAAAAAGACTTTTAAATAAATGTTATATAAGAATACTGCTTCCGCTGACGTAAGTCAACATCTAATTTGAGCTTCGATTCATTTCCCTAGCCAGGTGAAATATTGCCACTGCCGTTCACCTTGCCTGTATTCTTTTAACGTTTTGTCAACGTGCTAACAAATTAATTTTAAGTATATCTCGGAGTAAACCTTTTGTCTGCGTGACTGCGAAAAGCCATATTAGTAACAGTGTATTTTAATGTACTACATATGAGTTGTTCTTACATAGATTTTTAGTGAACAATTTAAATTTTCATATATTGATAAGTGAATTTAATGCAGATACAGAGATAATAGAATGATTAATGATGGGTTGGTTATGTATGTAAGCCCCTTTTACCTTTGAAATAATTGATTAAAAGTTCAGGGAAAAGTATGGTTTACATAAAATTATTTTAGCCAGGAATAATTTGCTAAAAATTGCTGAAATTATTCTGTGTAAGCCACATTTCGAATTTCATTATTCTTAATTTTTTCCAGGTAAGATGCTGTTGTGTTAATCAGCCTTAATCAACTTATTTTAGACAAAAGGTATGTTTCCTTGTCTCGTTTTGAAATATGCAAGTATGTGTATGTGTGTTTGTGTGTGTATTATATATATATATATATATATATGAGTATATATATATATATATATATATATACTACCTTGATCAAAAAGTTCCCGGAATAACCACCGTGTGGCGCTCCCATCGTTCCGATTTGAGTTCTGTTTTTTTTGTTAAATTGGTACATCTGTTGTTGATATTCCCTTTAAATCTTAGTGTCATAACTTGACATTTGCAAAAGTTACGTAGCCAAGAGTACATCTATCTCTGTGTGTGTTGGCGATTTTTTACAATTGCAGAAATGGATTTAAATTTGCAACAACGAACTTGTATTAAATTTTGCGTAAAAAACGGATTTAGTGGCGCACGGACGTTGGAAATGTTGGAAAAGTGTTTCGGCAACGATTCTCTAAAAAAAACGGTCGTTTACCAGTGGCACGAGCGGTTCAGAAGTGGTCGTGAGTCAATCGAAGATGATGAACGCAGTGGCAGACCATCGACATCGAAAGTCGGTGAAAAAATTGATAAAGTAAAAGAAATGTTGGTCAATAACCGCAAATTAACCATCAGAGAAATAGCGGAGGACTTGAACATTGCCTATGGATCCGCCCAAGACATTGTGGTTAATGATTTGGGTTTCCGTCGTGTAGCAGCAAAGTAAAGACCTCAATTTCATGGAAAAAAGAGACCGTGTTGACGTCGCAAAAGACATGATTTGCGAGGCTGAATCCGATCCCGCATTCATCAAAAGGATCATTACTGGAGACGAGACGTGGGTTTATGAGTACGACACGCAATCCAGACATCAGGCAAGTGAATGGCGTTCACCAAATGAGCCGAGACCAAAAAAACCACGTCGTTTTCAGTCAAAAAAGAAGGCAATGCTGACGGTTTTCATGGATTACAACGGTGTAGTGCATCATGAATTTTTGCCAGAAGGCCAGACAGTAAACAAAGAGTATTATTTGGACGTTATGAGACGTTTGCGTGAAGCAATTCGCCGAAAGAGACCAGAAATGTGGGCAGAAAACTCGTGGATTTTGCACCATGATAACGCACCGTCGCACAGTGCTATCATTATTCGTAATTTTTTGACGAAAAATGCAACAAATACCATCCAACAGCCACCGAATTCACCTGATTTGGCTCCCTGTGACTTCTTTCTGTTCAATCGAGTTAAAAAACCATTACGGGGAACGCGTTTTAGCAGCCGAGAGGAAGTAATGGAAAAATCACAGGAAGCACTGATGGACATACCGAAAACCGACCGTAACTTTTGCAAATGTCAAGTTATGACACTAAGATTTAAAGGGAATATCAACAACAGATGTACCAATTTAACAAAAAAAAAACAGAACTCAAATCGGAACGATGGGAGCGCCACAGGGTGGTTATTCCGGGAACTTTTTGATGAAGGTAGTATATATATATATATATATATATATATATATATATATATATATATATACTCATATATACAGAAACATATATAAGGAAAAGGGATAGGAACACGTATAAAGGACGAACACAATAGAGGTGGGGAAGGCGGAATCGAACGGATCACAAGAGTAAAAATATTTCCTCAACCGGGACTCGAACACCGGATCTTTCCACTTGCCGGGTGGATGCTCTTAACCACTTGAGCTATCGAGGATATGTAATTTACCCTGAGATCCGTGGGTCTTATATGTCGCCAAGCGCCCCGATTCTTTAGCCAAGAGATGGCGTCAGGGGGCTGTTTCACCCACCAAAGGAGAAATAGACAATACACAAGAGGAAAGGAGAGTGGTTAGAATTCATACAACATCATACAGGAAAAGAACAGTGCGTTTCGTGGCACGCATAGCCAGAAGAAAGAGATGAGCCACATTGGCCAAATACCCATTCAAACACGAAATCCCGCCAAACGGCGAATAAATACTTATATATACAGAAACATACTATATATAAGGAAAAGGGATAGGAGGCCAGTTTCTTTCCCTACATATACATATATATATATATATATATATATATATATATATATATATATATATATATATATATATATATTTTTATATGTGTGTGTGTGTACACACACACATCATCATCATGTATACACATGATCTGGCTTAATTTATCTTGCATGAATCGTACGTAATCGTAATCGATCTCTCCTTCTATATTTCCCGTAAATTAGTTTTATATTCCTTAATATTTTCCTCTTGGGACCTGGTTAGAAAATTAGTAAGTGAGTGAGCAACTCCCAATGAAAATTCATGTAAAAATTCCTCTTCGTTTTACAGTTTATACAATTTATGATTTAGAGTTACCGACAAATTAAATATATTTTCATGCAGAAAATGTATCGATAAAATGTAAAGTTATGATAATGAATTGATCCTTTCAATGAAAAGAAATGAATCTACTAATTTATATGTTAATAGTAAAAGGAAATGTTTATCTTTTGAGAGCATTGTTCGTGTGGTATTTTCCAATGGATATAAAATTTCTTAAAACGACCTTCAAATGGTCATTTCTCGTTTCTCACCGATTGAGTGAGAGTACACAAGAGAAAGTTTGGAGCGTTTCTGTTCCGGGATTCTTTACCATCTGATGTATTATTATATATATGGCATTGAAATAATTGAAATATTGTGAGATATAACGGATTATTATTAATGATTGTTGATAGAATACGTTCAGGAGTAAAGAAATCATTCTTTGACTTTTAAAAAGTTTTAATTCCGTTTACGTCCATAATTTACGAATCTCGTAATGGTTACGCCGCACTAAATTGGCGATAATTTCATTAGCTGCATAGCTGCAAAATATTTGTGCTCGGATTTTCATAAAGTTTTATTCACCGAATTGGATAGAGTAAACGTGTATTAGATAGAGTAAACATCTCTATAGAATTTTCTCGCTCTTGAGTTTGCACCTGGCGGGATCATTGAGAAATCAGAGTTTATTTTTTATCCCTTCAACTGCTTGTGATACATATTTGCTATATTCAGTGTTTTGTCTTCGTATGTGACAACAGTAGCTACTCCTATCACTTGTCAAGTGACAGCATGTTGTACGTTGAGAGAATTTTTTTCCATAAGTTGTTTACTTAACACTGGAATTTTACCCGATTCAGCCTTACTAAAATTCACTGTAATCTAAATGCTTTAAATCTTTTTTAATAATTGAAAAACCATTATGCTCGTGATGCCACTGAGTATTTGTTTCCGATGATTAAATTGTAAATCATCAATTAATAATATATGTAACTACGAATAATTATCCTTTAAGTGATTCTAAGGCTACAAGTACGCTCTCCTTTGTGCATTCTACTTGTTTGTTTAATCATGACGCCCTTAGTTTATTATTTTTGTACGTTGTACTCCAACCATCCCTCTTTCTCCCATCAAGTGTCTCAGCCGCACTTTTAATAGCACCCACCCCGCACAATGGCTCTTTATCTTCTTCCAACTCATAACGTCCGTCCTTTTGTCTCTCCGCCCTTCGTGCTTCTTTCTTCAATTCCTTCATTAAAAGTAGCTGCAAACAATCATGCCTCAAAATAGGCGCCCTTCAGAAATGAGAAGACGACGTGGGTATTGGGTCTTCCAGCATTCAACCGCTGCACGGTGGCCTTAATCCATATGCATGTACCTTTCACTCCTCAGTTTCAAATATTCATTGCGGTCGCCTTATCTCGCTCGTATTGCTATTTGAAGGTTACCATTTTTACTCCCAATATTGTTGTTTTTTTCATATTCAACCTACTCATTTATACCGTCAAGCGACAATTGTTGTTATTATTTTTATTGCTTACATAATTTCGTCCATTCAATAGCACTTCCCATGGACAAACAACAAACCAACATTTGTTTCCATCAATTATCGCGCGCGAGAAATTTTTTATCCCACTACAAGCATTTCAAATCGCTTCGAAATTGAATAGCCGTTTTTAGTCATTCGTACCTGCAGTACATGTACAGTGGCAATTCAATTATTTATGCATTGGAAAACCGTAGCATAGGATCCAATGTGTGATTTCAGCCGGGAAATGGTGTATTAGTGTTACCGGTAAATTTTCTCTCCCGCACCATGAAGGAAATTCATGCCTCTGCGGCAGCTTGAGGAACATCAGGGTCTATCCGGGAACCCCCGGCGCACCCCGTGCGCCGGGTGTTCCCGGACATATGGCCAACCCCAAGTGTCTAAATAAAATAAATGATGGGGATGGCCTCATCGATTCTTAGAAACCACCAAATTTTAAGAATACCTATAGAGGGGATTTCAGCATTCACTGTAGTGCGAACTTAAGTGTTTAAAAGCCTTGAATGATGTCATAATAGATGCAATTTTTAAGATTTGCACAAAAAATTTATTGCTTATATTTTAGCGGAGCCCTAGCTACTAAGAAACAAAATATCGTATGCAAAAACGAAGTTTTGGAAAGAATTAACCGGAAATGTGAACTTTGGGTAATGAAATTTCACATTAAATATAAATTTAAGTGAAAGATCGTTTTGACACTGATGCAATCATAAATTTAACTTTCCAGAAGTCATGAAAATATTTTGCTATAGAAGTCCAGAATAATATAAACAAAATTTAAAATAGGTCTTGGGAAGTGGACCTTACTATTTAGGCATCTGTGACTCTCTCCCTTATTCATTTCTCAAAATTTTGGCTAATTAATTGATACGAGTAAATACGCAGCCTCATGTTTAATGCTACCATTCTATAGTTTCAGGGATAAAATTTTAATCCCAGGGAAAAAAGGAAGAGGAAGATTTATCCAACTTTTCCACTCCGCACAAACCCTCCCCGTACTTTTTTCCTTGGATCCCAATGGGTCTTCTCCTAAACGCTCACGTGGCGTACGTGCTTCGTTTGGATCCATTTTCTCCTCTTCGTGCTTCTTCAACCGCCTCCTCTCAGGCCACTCCCTCGAAAACCCTTTATCTGTGGCTCCCCTCTCTCTTTCTCTCTCACTCCTTTAGATTTACGTTTCAGGAGGACCTCTAGAACCATTCCGTTCCGCTGGAGCTCATATAATCAGGCGTTTATTGCGAGCTTAAGAGGACCCTTTTGCGGTGCTCGGCAAGCTCACTCGTTGAACCGTACAAAAAAAAAAGAACATACGCCTCGCACGCCGCTCAATGCGCTCACATGTACATGTATACGTACCCGTCGCGCTAGTTTTTGTGACCCCTGGCAGTCTGCTACCGGGTCCTTTTGCGAGATAGCGGTGGCACTCAATCTTTGCGCGCAAGACCTTGATTACCTTCTCAAGCTCACGCCTCCTCTCCACCTACCTCTCTCCACCTACCTCTCTCCACCTCCGCGCTTGTCTTTCATCTCTCCACGATACGATGAATACATTTCTCTTCGCATCCTCCGAACCCCAATTCCCACACTCCTCTCTTGTTTCTCCGTGTCCCTTTGGCCACATTTCTGTTACCCCGTCCGTGGAGCAAGCCCCTTCCCCCTCCCCTTTCCTCCCCTCACCCCCGCGGGCGTTTCCTCACCGAACCACTCCCTCTAATTCCGTCCCAACCCATCCTCCGTCTCCATTCCTAAACCCCTCCAGTCCGCCGCTGCATGCCTCGGTTTTCTTATTCTCGCGTGCACAAAAGGAATGCCGAGGCGTCGGCTTCTTGGTGGTTACTCTAAAAGAGACGAATGCCCTCGGGAGATGATGAGGTACACGGGGTGCTCGAGTGCGGCAGGGCGGGTGCGTGTGTGCAGGAGATTCTCAGCGTCTTCGCTCTGCGGTGGGACGTGCGAGTGAGAATTGGAGCGGTGCGCTGAAATTGCCGTGAGGTACGGGTGCACATGACGGAGGGATGGATGGACTTAGTGGAATTGGAGGGTAAGGACGTGGTGCTCTTAAGGAATATCTTAAGGATGAAAGCATGAAAACAATTTTTGGCGTGTTTTCGTGATGCTGTTCTTTATCACAGAAAGATTCTAATGGGATTCCTTTGCAATTTTCAATAATTTTGATTGTGCACAATTTTGGTATCCTCAATAATTTCTGCATACCCATCGTAAGACTGAGTATTGAACGGCTATTCGGACGCTTAACAAGAAGTTTTTTTTTCGTGCTCAAAAGGGTAATGTAAGAAATACAATTTCATCGAATTGGCGTTTATAAATCATTGCAGGGCCGGAGGGAGATTGTTTTATAAATGCAGCATAAAATAGACCGCTATGGTATTTTTCACTGTATCTGTTATTAAATTACATATTGGAACGTCTGTAAATAGCAAAGTGACATATTTACTGTATAAAATGTGTTATTAACTGCCCGAGAGAGACTTTTGGGTGTAAGTGAGGAGCATAAGGGCCGTGGCAATACTTGGGAGATTGTTTGCGACCCGAGTCTACGTGAAACGGAGAAGCAAGGTACGGTCATGCAATTTAGGCCCACTTTATTCGTTCATTTTTAAGTAAGACAGACGCTATCCATAAAAAATATTGTCGACGAATTAAATTGAATACTGCCTTTTGAATCGCTTTTTCTCCAGGGAAACCGAGGATTGGAGAATATTATTGAGTTTGTTCTTGGACTTGGAGAAACGTCCATTTACAAAATTGATCGTAGCACTGATAAAGTTCAGACTTGGAATGCGTATTCACACAGTTGAATTGTTAAATTGAAAAATTCCAGCAAAGAAGAAGAAATGATAGTCTGTTGAAAAACCCAGACAAATCTTGTTTCACTTGGAAGACTGATATTTCACACTTATGCCCAGGCATGTGTGTGTAGGCATATGACATATCTGGCGTGTGGCGGTTCGATGTTGGTGATCTAAGAGAAAATGTCCACGTAATTAACCAGGAAGTAAATGGTCCGGTTGGATTTTCGTTGGGTTAGTATGACAATCGTAAACTTGATTTTTGCCTATTTTACTGTCCTAACTCATATCAGTCTAAATAATGTATGCATCATTCAAAATTTTTGAGTTGACTCTGTGAATTTTGTCCCTCTCTTATTAATGAGTTAAAACACGTAATTTCATTTCAACTGGAGATGTAATTTCGACAAAAGACTCCGAATTTATTAATTATGTATCAAGATTTCCGTTTTTTATAATAAGAGTAAAAATTGACTTTTACTCGGGCTAGAACAATCGTGATAGATCATGTGGTTCGAATTCTCGAAAAAACGTAAAATGAGGATTTTAAGTGAAGCTCTCTCAATGCAGTCACGGATCGTACTTTTGTCGCGAATTATCCAAAATGTTACTGTCAATGGCTGAATGAAACATTAAGATACTAATTTTTAAAAAAAATTACGTCATTTACACTCCAGTCATTTATGTTTGTATTCCTTTATCATAAAGGAAAGCATCAGAGTTTATATAAGTTTATGCTTGAGAATAAATTCTTACAGAGAATACAGTTTCACGTCTTTCCAGTATCTAAATTACACATTAATGATAAAAGATAAACGGCGATATGTGACGAAATAGTTCGTAAAATTAGCACCGTAATGTATTTTTTTAACTCTATGGAATTGCTATTTCGCCTTCTATTTTTTAAACTTAATTTTAAATTTGGACCATATTCTTAATTATAGTAGTACCAAGAATTGTTTCCTTTTATTATCATTTCTGTTTCATCTTGAATGAAGTCTTTATATCTATCTTATTTTCTTTGCCCATCTTCCTTCATAGTTTTTCATCACATAACGTTGTACTTGTTAATGATTTTGAGTACATAACATTGAATGAGACGTTATTTTGTTTTGACGACTGTGTGTCAGGTCCACGACAGCTTTCCGAAGCCACGTAATTACAAACGAACGCCTACGCAATTGAAGGCACACATTTATATGATGAGTGTTCAACTTCTCTTGGTGTCTTGTGATTCGCTCAGTTTTTCCTGCATTTGCTCGCATAAAAGCCAAATGGATTCGCAAAGATTCGGGATGCTTCCTCGAACCCGCTCAACAATTGGGACCTGAGTCTATTTTTTAGCAACAAAAATGAATGTTTTATTTAAAAAAAAGGGTGACCTTTTCATTTTCTCTGCTGTGACGGTTAAGCTATCTCCTTTGGCTGTCCTCAGTTTTCTCTTTTTTCTGACCGAGGAGTCAACTTCTCCCGGAAATAAGTTCTGGAAAAGGGAACTAAGCGGGAGCGGAGAGCCAGAGTAGGTACCTATCTACTAACTGTACGAAAGTTTCACACCCTGGCTCAGACATCAAATTTTATGTGTATCCCAGTATCCCATTAAATCCGCCCCATTCCCTTCCTTCCATTCCCGTCGGAGACGCTTGAAATTCCGTCCGCGCAGGAAAGAGCGAAAAGAGGTAGAGAGGAGGAGTAAATAGGAAATGGAGAGGGATTTCGCTACTAGGAGACGTGTCAGAAATGACCACGGACCAATCAGCACCCACCCTCCTGCCTTCCTCTCCTCCCCCACTTAAAGACCAGTGAAAGGATGTACAACATGCCGAAATTACTTTCGAGGATTGAAAGAGCTCGTAGGAGTACGACGAGGAATTGCCTTCCTGCGGTCTCGGGGTAACTTCCAAGGGCGCGAGGTGGGAGAGTAAGAGGAGGAGAAGAGAATTTAAGTGAGAATGGAAGAGCACAAGGTTCACGTATTGTGAGTTCATATAATCTCTACCCAATGACCTGTTTTGGTGAAATGGGGAGAGAGTTGAGTGGAAAATTTTCTCAGCAGAGGAAGTTCGACCACCTCTCCTTCTTCTGCTCATTCATAATCGAAATCGAATCCGTTTTCCTGAAAGACGTAATCTACACTACAGTGTAGAAAACCTCTTCATCTGATATAGGATATGAGAATAATTAGTTGAAAAAATCATTGTACTACTTCAAGGCCTACCTTTATATCTTTGTTTTCATGTGAAAAAATATTTCACCCTCCATTTCTTGGAAGACACAAATAACAATCAAAATACTATTGTTTTTTTCGAAGTTGGAAAATATATGATAGCAGTACGTTAACATATGCTCCATTTTTTAAATTTATGATACACTCATGCCAGTGAATAATGTAAACTTAACAGTGTAATCGGGAAAACATGAAAAGCTGTCGGTATGGCGATAATTCAAGAGTACCTCGAGTAAATGAGAGTTTTACTGAAAGCTATCAGTCAATCTGGAGTATCGTAACAAATGTTCGATGACCATTGATTAAACTTAATTCCTTGGATAGATATTTGGTTTAAAGATTAAAACTGTAATTGCTTAGTTTCTCGGAATGCTTTTCATTCGTCATATTACAAGATCTCTCGCTGAGCAGGTGTTGGCTCCCAGTGCGAAGAGCTCCAGGAATATTTTCCAATTCGCGAGTTTGTTCATGATTACTGCCACGCCATGATTACAAAGCCTGCCGTTGGCTCTTTCCAAGTGAAGGGTTTTCTGTGAACTGCCATGAAAGGAATTACATTGATCTTGTCCTGTGTCTCTATGAGCCGTGAGCCAAGTATTTGTTGTTTGTTTCCATTATCGTTCATCTCAAAATGGAAGCTCTTCAATTAATATAGAAAATGAAAAATTGATTGTGCTTTCCAGTTTTTTTTATTCAACATACTCAAGATATCTTCCTGTTTGTTGTAGGAGTCAAAAGTAATGATAACAATACGTTGTTGCTTAGTGCTTTTTTAGGGTTGCTCCTTTTAGTGTTTGTATACGAGACTATTACTTCAATTTCAAGGACGCTTGAATATTCTAGGGTTGTTGATGCGATCGTCCATCAATCATGCGTCCAAAGTAATGTTTGAATTTTGATTTGATATTTTATTTTTAATTTGGAGGCTGTAAAATACACAAAAATGCAGTTTGCAAGCATGCGTGTAAAGTGATTGAGAAGTTAAAGTGCACGAACCTTATTCTGTGATCTAGCCCAGTGGACTGAGCGTTCGGCTATGACCGTAGAGTCCCGATGTCGTAGATATTTGATTTTTAACTTCTCATAGGTTGTGTTATTTTCCAGAAACGAGAGCTTCTGAAATTTAACGCAATTAATATTGTTATGTCTTAAGATTTTAGTACCTACAGTATGTTCTTCCTAAAAAAAGACCACTTGCGTTGAAGACGTAATTTTCGTGAAACTCGTGGGCTTAGAATTAGCAAATAATTAAATTATACTTGCATTTGGCGGACATTTGCTGGGGTGATATTTGAAGGACGACCCAGCAGTAAAAGTTGCTTCGCTACAAGTATTACACAATTCTTTTTTCTGATATATTTTGAGAAAAGTTTGCATTTCGCTAGAGGAAATACGTGTTTTACCCTCTGAGGAAAGGCAAAAACTCAAACAAAACCCTGGCATTCCGTAAAAGAGACTAAAATTTTCCATATTATTCAGCTATACACTTTGCTTGGCCTAATGTCCTTCTTCGAGTCACTTTAGAATATATCTTTATCACAAAATGACTTCAAACCTAATCAAGAAGTAATTCGATGATAATACGAAAACAAAAAATAATATTTGTTTTCAATTAGGGAAAAACAATTTAAAATATTCCGTCTCAGTTCCTTTATTATTTTTTCTTTAATAAAATGGTTTTATAAGTCCTAACGAAGATATAATTTGGATGAAAACTTCTCCATACGGAAAATTGGCAGTTATGTTTACTTTGTTGAATAAATCCATGAAGTTGAGGCATAGTACTTTTCGTTACATGGCAAAAGTCGGCAGTCCCCTACGACATATACGACAGCCATCCTTACAGTAATAAAATCATTTCTGTGTATGTATGTTTCCAAATTCACCCCAGGCAGTGTTAAGAGGTAATGACTAAATAATCTTTTTATTGACTTTCTTAGATGTCTTCGGGAGTCGTCGGGATAAACCTTTCTCGGGAGAAACACACGTGCACAAGTTCATGATAAATTTCACGGATTTTTATCATTGCCAATCTGTCAATGTATGGTATATTGATTTTAATTGTTATATTACTGGCTGGTTAAGTTAAAACTCTACTTTATTGAGGTACTATGTATGATTCACCGTCATGGAAAATGTGTTCTGTCTGAACTTTTTGACTTTCACTTGATATTCCTCTCTTTAAATGAGATCGCTTTCCATTAAGTTTTTTTTCTTTTCCGGGGTTTACCAAGAATTAGGATCCCTTTTCAAAGCGAGTTGAAAATTCTTCGACTTTTTTTCTTCTTCTATTTATTCAATTAAACTTTTGCCCTGCCTTCACTTTTCTCCTCTTTCAAACAGGCCCTCAACACCAGATCCAAGGAGAAACCTCTTCTTCCAAAAATCGTCACCTATATTTAATTCTCGCCAATGCAACTTTCAACCTCGGCGTGCTTCTCAGCAAGTTTCCTTTTCCTTTCATTAAGTCTCTTTAAATAAATCTTGGGTATCGTCGTTAATTACATTTCATCAATTTTCTCGCGTCTCGCTCTTATTTTCCTTACATTTGATCCATCTGTTTTCTGATTTATCGTCTCACAATCGTTACTGCTTCAAATAGGAGCTAAAATGACTCTTTTACGTCAAATTACCATCGGTGCTGAACGTAGATATCCGTGGGGAATCGGTTGACTTTGAAAGTAAATTGAAATAGATATTTAATCTAATTACACGATATTATCGAGAAACATATAAGACAGCTTCATCCATTTCCCTTATCTAGCATGACATTCTTCATTCCTTCTGGCCCTGTGGAAGAACTTTCCTTATATTTCTTCTTCATACTTTTGGTCCCTAATTCTATCGGTTCTATCATTTTTTCCCTTTGATCTTAATCACTGCTCCGTCTCTGTTTCTCTTTCCCACTTACCCTGCCTTCACCGACTTTTCCCTCTGCTTTTTCTACTGCTGTCGTCCCATCTCTCGCTCACACTAACTCAACCAACTTCCCTTCCCACCCACCCCCTCACCTCCTGCTTCCCTTCCCTTCAATATTTTGCTTCTATCTCCCTTCCCGTCATTATCAATATCTATCTTGGATTAAATTTGTTTCCGTTCTTCCCGTATCAATTTTTGGCCTTTTTCTTCCTCTCAAAGGCAGTTTCATCACCGACTGGCAAAATACTCCGTTCCTTTTTCGACGGTTATACATTGAATATTCCCTTCCAAGCACATTAATTCAGCATCTTCAATTTTAAATAATCATATTTGGAGATGAATATTTCCGGCGGACGGAAGTCTAATATCAGGCATTGCTTCCGTTAAAAGGAAATAAAATATAGAGTAGTCATTCACTCTTGGATATTTCGCTTTTTTGGGTAGGTTGAGTCAGCAATATATGCTGTCGTTTTTCTCCATATAGTATACACCCATTTTCATGGTTCCGAAGTTGAATCTGAATCATATTTTACCTTGGATGTGGATGCTGGAGGGAATAAAAAAACCAGCAGTATTATTTCGGATGTTACGGCCACCTGAATGTCATTGAAAACCTTAATTCATTTACTTGATTGCGACTAAAATTCAAATGATCTTGGAATTTTTGGCTTGCGCTGATAAAGATGGAAGTTATAACATCAATGTAAACTTTGGAGTATTTTGTGTAGATTTATTTTTTGTTCATGCTGAAACTCGCTCTGTCATGATTTCAATGGAAATTCACAGCAAAGAAATAACTTTTTATTTGTGGGTTTCTATAGTGTCTATTTAATTGTCACAAAAGTGATGAAGACCTGCTTGAAATATATTCAGTGCTTTTTCCTGTACCCAGTGCTTTCAGTGAATTAGGCATTCTGTGAAGTTCACAAAATCCAAGTCATGAGGCATTGTGACCCATCGCTTTTGTCACCTTCGTTCATTGGAATGAGTTTTATTATTTTATTCTAAGAATTTCCTTTTAATTCTACCCACAGAAGAAACTAATACAATCCTTCTATCGCGATTTCTGGATGAATTATATCTGCATTTTAACCAAATTCATGGCGATGTGAGTAGTTTTATTTTTATAATGATTTTGATTTTAATCATCATAAAATTTTATATTGACCGGTATAGGTTGAGTTCAAAAAATTATTACAATAGAGAATTAGGAAATCATAAAATACGTTGCATTTACATTGGATGATTGTGTCTTTGGAATATATTGTAATATGTTTTCAATGAAATGGTGTAAGGCCTTATTCCAATACTCATGTATGTAGAATTTCACTTTATTCCTTATTGCAACTGTACGTCGTAGGATGGATTCGAAATTCCGTCGCAGTCCGTTATGCCGGAAGGAAGTGAAAAAGAAATTTTTTTACGAACTTATCGTTGCATGTGCAGACGCACTAACGTTTATATCCGCTGTGCTCACTCTAATACTGTTACTTCACCTCTTCCTTTAGCTAATTTTCCTCGTTAGCCGTCGAACTCGTACGCCTAAAGTTCCTAACTCCTTAATCAATTAACCTTTCCCACCACCGCAGTCTGACAGCCAAAGGGCTAGCTTTTCCCCTCTTCCTGCTCCAAACCTCATTCCTTCAAACTTCCCGGTCCACGATTCATCTCTATCGCGCCCCTTCCCCTCGAGCAGCTTCCAGGTTTATTACTCTTTGCCTTCCCTCCCCCATGTCGTTTATATTCCCCGCTCGATTACTATCGTCAATCTTAAGGCGCTGCCGCAGGTCACGACTCTTCGTCATCGTTTTTCGATGAAAAAATACTCTTTACCGCCCACTATTTGATCATTCCTCACTTTCACCATCGGCTTGTTCCCTTCCCCTTTCGTCTCAAGAATGAATGACTCCATACCCTCGGCTACCTAACCGATCAGCTGCCCAATTATAGATTTCGCGTCTTTTCAGTGCTGGCCTGTTAACAGGAATTCTTTATTTTTTTTATTTAAAAATATTAGAAAAACGAGAAAATTTCAGTATATTTTTTTACGGTTTTTCTGTATTTACCTTAAAATTAGAGCCGAAGTATTAAAAATATCGCATTGTGAAAGAAGAATTTCATAGTATTACCTTTTTATTATCCTCCGTCAAACTGTGGTGGAAATTATTTTGTACAAAATGTTCTATCAACTTGAGCTTAAATATTCTGGACCAAAAATGATGGTTCTCAGCTTCTCATTTACTTTTCGGCATTCACATAGAAAATTAGGGAAAATAATTACTTTGTCATACTTATTCAATTCTTTACCTGTATATATAACATACAACATACACAAATATATATACACAACTAAAAACAAACATGTTATTACTCTTAACAAAACACAAAAATCCATCATCCTACTCTATATCAGGCCCCACTTCATCTCTGGGTACTTTTTTCCTCCCTTCATCCCGTCCAACATCCCTATCCTGTTCCTTCCCTTTCCTCTTTTGCCCAGCATTCTCCCCACTATCACAGTCTTCAACATCCCACTGCCGGTCAACACCCCCTTCATCCACTTTTCCTGCCTCCATAGGATTTATCCCAACAAACCCCTCTCTTCGCCCACCATACCAAGTACTTCCTCGTTTGTTTTCTTCTCTGTCCATTTCACCTTCTCCATTCTTCTCCACACCCACATTTCAAAAGCCTCCAATCTACGTCTATCCTCCTGCTTCAATGACCACGTTTCCATATATATATATATATATATATATATATATATATATATATATATATATATGGAAACTCCCCTTCCCCTGGCCCCCTTCCCTTTCTCTCGCACCCCTCACCTCAACAATTCCAGCAGTCATTACTTCTATATCTTCAGAGGAAGACGGATTGTTTCCGTCGAAATATCAAGAAAATACGTGTGAGTGTTCTCTTTTTTTGTGTTTCTATATTATGTGTTACTGTGTATTGTACTATTCGGCACTTCCGTGTTACGTCTATGAAAGCATATATATATATATATATATATATATATATATATATATATATATATATATACATACATACATACATATACATACATACATACATACATATATATATGTGTATATAGATATATCCCCACCTCTATTGTGTTCGTCCTTTATGTGCGTTCCTATCCCTTTTCCTTATATCTGTTTCTGAATATATGAGTATTTATTCGCCGTTTGGCGGGATTTCGTGTTTGAATGTGTATTTGGCCTATGTGGCTCATCTCTTTCTTCTGGCTATGCGTGCCACGAAACGCACTGTTCTTTTCCTGTACGATGTTGTATGAATTCTAACCCACTGGCCTTTCCTCTTGTGTATTGTCTATTTCTCCTTTGGTGGGTGAAACAGCCCCCTGACGCCATCTCTTGGCTAAAGAATCGGGGCGCTTGGCGACATATTAGACCCACGGATCTCAGGGTAAATTATGTTTCCTCGATAGCTCACGTGGTTAAGAGCATCCGCCCGGCAAGTGGAAAGATCCGAGGTTCGAGTCCCGGTGAAGGAAATTTTTTACTCTTGTGATCCGTTCGATTCCGCCTTCCCCACCTCTATTGTGTCCGTCCTTTGTGTGTTCCTATCCCTTTTCTTTTCCTATATATATATATATATATATATATATATATATATATATATATATATATATATATATACATATAAATATATATATATATATATATTTATATATATATACATATAAATATATATATATATATATTTATATATATATACATATAAATATATATATATATATATATATTTATATGTATATACATATATATATATATATATATATATATATCGTTATATATAGTATATATAATTTAATGTCTATATTATAGTATAGTATATAAAATTTATCGTAGTATATAGTATATATAATTTAATGTCACTGTAAAACGATTTCCCACGCTATTTATAATTTCTATTATTTTAAAACTCATTCGTAGGCGTTCCAATCTCTTAGATACCTAGTTATACCTACCAATAGTAGGTTTTGGACTGTCCCAAACAACTATTTGATCCTCATTATATTGAAAATTTCCGCATTTATTACCCTACATTTTTCCCGATATCCATGCTGTATAAAAAGTCCATTCTCTTCCTTCCTGTATTTCGCTTTTCCAAAGTTCTCCCTTCCACTACGACCTTCAACATCCCACTCTCTTTCAACATTTCATTCATCCATTTTCTCTGCCTTTTTGCTATTTCTCCTGGTAACTTCCTCTCTTTATTCACCTTATTTAAAATATTAATCTTCCTCTCTGTCGAATTTCTTTTCTCCATTCTACCCCACACCCACATACCACAAGCCTCCAATATATTCTTATATTACTGCGTTAAGGACAAGATCTCACATCCATAAATCCCTGCGCTAAATATTAAAGTCGTTACTAATTTTTTTACGTCATTATGCAGTTTTCCCATCATCAATTCTTTTCTTGCAAATGTATATTTTGCTAACTAAAATCTCCTTTTAATATCCCAATTACGAGGCCCTTTTTTCCTTTATAAGAAAAAATGTCCGGTTACGGGAACTGCTTTAAGTGTTTTTCTCTCACTTTAATGTTTAACGTAGTTTTCCCACTTCTCGAGAATCTCATCATTTTTGTTATCTTTCGATTACTTTTAATCCTCTTTCTCCCGGACTGTTTCTATAAAGCGCCTAAACATTATTACAATTCTATGACCAAATGATTCAACGCTTACTCATCTGGGAGCATAATTGAATTATGTATCTCGCCACCCACTTTAATTCGTTGATCAAACTAGAAGTGCTTCTATTAACGAATCCATGCTATGGTTTTTGAAAAATACCGGCGATAACGGGCCACCCTGTCTCACTTCCCAGACAATCAGTACTGATGCCGAATCACCCTCTGCGATCCTTATCTGTGCCTTATGATTGATGAACATGCTTCAAATAAGTAGCCTATAACTCCAGTATATTCCCATATCCCTCAGTAGTTTTAGCACTTTAATCACTGCATGGTCGGATGTTTCCTCAAATGCTAGAAACACCAGTAGGTATTCTACTTATTTCGTTGTTCCTTTATACTCGTAATGTTCTCGTCACTGAAGTGACTTCATGCGTTCTTCTCCCCTTGTTAAATTCAAATTGATCCTTTCATAGGTAGTTGTTTCCACTATAACCTTCTGTTGATGAGTTTTACTGCATCTGGAATTAAACTTTTCGTCCTGCAGTCCTCACGTGCGTAGAGCTGTTTTACGATTTCTCGGGATCAAAGTGGATGTAATGAAATCATTTGGCCAAATTATTTCCCCATAAATTATGCATAAGTTCAGAAAATTCCTTACTTCTACTTTCCTTAAAATTTTTATCATTCTCCGGGTAAAGTGTAAAATCCCACTGTCTTATTCGAATTGACCTCCATTAACACTTTTTCAATCTCAGTAATTAGTATTCCTAAAGCTAGGCTTTCCCCGTCTACGTTGCATTTCTGTTTCTGGAGTGGCCGGCCTGATATCTTTACTCTAAGGCTATCTCCGTATTTTCCCCAATGAATCTTTTCGCGCTGGATGAATAACTTTCATTTCTTATGCCATATGATAGGTGTTGTTTTTCCATTTCCATATCCTATAAGTTGCCTCACCTTCCAATATGGCGCTTCTATCTTCCCTTATATCTGACGCTTCTCCGTATCAAGCGTTGACATTTCTATCTCATTTCCTTGGCACTATTATTTCTCACACAAGTATATTATTTAGCTACCTCTAAATCATTATTTCCATTTTCTTCTTTCATTTTGAACAAGGTGTTCATTATTACCAAACCCCTTCTTCTGTGAAACTCGACTACTTTCTCCCCGCGAATATTTCTAATTCCTAAACCGTACTCTCCTAATTCTCTTCCATTCCTCCCGTCATCAACCATTGTGTACATCCTTCCTGATACGTTCACAATTTTTCTCTGAATCATTTTCGCAAACAGCGTACTTCTTCCTCCCGGTAACTATTTGCCGGCATATATTCCTAGGCTACTACTAAATATGAGGGGTCTAGTTTTAGGTTATAAATAGATTTTCATAAGTTTCCTGAGATAAATTCACTACCCTTCTTCCCAGTTTACTGTTCAGCAATAAGGACACTCCTCGTTGACTTTTCTCTCCCTACTATTTACTACACTGTAACTATTACTCCAGTAATCCCGGCTGTCTCTCCATCTCAGCCCACACAAAACTATCTAGAACTCCGTTCTTGAGTTCTCTCCTAATTTTTTCTAGCTTCCATGTTCTCATCATCGTCAAAAATCCTATATGCTTATGCTAACCGTTTTGGTACGCTTGTAGGTCTTTTTTTCTTTTCCTTTCAGTTCGTTTGTGCAAAAATATCCTTGGATAACGACCGCGAAGGTCTTCCCTCTCCAGGGAACGACTCCCCCGACGAGCCCCCAGGCATTACACCTGGTCCAGTGGGCCGAATCCATTTTCTCTTCTCTTTCAGGATTAATTTTCCCTTTGTGTCCGACCATATTTATCATTAGAACGATAATTGAGGTAGTTTCCCGCTCCTTTCCTCAGTATTTTTTTTAACATGACACCATTAATAAAATGACAGCCTCACTGGGGTACGCTGCCTTACTGAGGAACAGACGCATCTTGGAATACTCGATTCCTACCCTTTCACATAACTGGCGTGGGTGACCCTACCAGGAGCAATAATCATCGCTCCCTCTTGGGGTCATCAGACCGTTAAAGCCTTTCCAACACGTCAAGATGATTTGAGGGTATTTTGACATAATCTCTCAATTTAAAGGATATTTCGATTATATATTAGAGCATACAGGAAATATTTGGTGAAATGTTCACCAACTTATAAATTTGGTGAATACCTGTATTCACCAAATATTTTATAGCTTAGATTTATGGTATTATTTTTTCGCTCTTCTTAAAATGTTTTAACTGTATAATTAAAAGTAGTTTATATCATCATATTATGATGATATAAATGAGTATGTAATCGCTAATGATTTTACAAGCATATAGTTATAGTTATAGTTATAGTTACAAGCATATATAGTTTTGTCTTTGAGAATCAATTCTTTGTACATACTCATTCACAAAGTTAATTTTTCACCAGCTTTATGTTTTTACATGGATTATGTAATGCACTTGTATTAATTGTTGTTTGCAAGCCAGCTAACGAGCAGACAAAAATTTGCATAGCAAATGCTACGCATGAAGTATTTAGGAAAATATTATTAATATAAGTATAATTAAATACATGACTAATTCCGACGAAACATATCACGCTATGATAGACGTTAATGTTCAAAGTGTATCCTCGATAGTATAATGCATTCAATTAACTCATTGATATTCGATTCCTTTCTTCTGCAGTTTTTTTTATTTAATACAAACGTATTCATTAATTTATTGTGCATTCTGCCTTTGGTTTTTGTGTCTAAAAAGCAGAAAGCCTAATTTTTACTCTATATTTTTTAAGACAACCAGCGAACTGAAATTAAAACAAGAAGTTAGTACTCAAATCCATCGTCGTTGTAGTATGATTAGTTTCACTATGACAAATAAAAGCTGAATTATACATTAAAATTTGAATCCATAATTAATATCCGATGAAAATATTCGTGTTCTCATGATTCCCTTTTCCCTCTTCCTTCGGACTGTTATACTTTTCATATGTGAATATTTCAGTTTTTAATAAACTAATTTTTTTTCACGAAACTAAACTTTAAATTTGAAGCATAATTGAAAATTAAGACCTTAAATCATTAATGAAAATCGACCAAATATTTCCTTAAGAATATGCGCAACATTTAAATGGATAGCATTTGCGAAATCACAAGCAAAATGTTTGCCTGCTCGTGGCTTATTTTTTATAGTAGATGATTGTACGTAATACACGCAATACACAAGATAATGCAGCCAAAATGTTAGGGATTAGAGAGAGAAAGAAAGCAATTTTAGAACGCGCTATTGCAAATTACACGCACAATATTATTTTCAGTCACCTGGAGAGTAAAACGTCGGACAAATCCGACGATTCTCAATGAAAAGAGTTATATGCTTTCAATATTGTCTTTAACTTTTATAATATATTTGAATTTTCAACGGTTCTTTTCATATTCTTCGAAACACCCCATCTTCGAATATTTTTTAAGGTTTGTGAAGGCTACGCAAACAGTTTCGCTGCCGTTTCAAATAGGGCTAAAAATAACTTGCCCAACCAAAATTAATAGATCTTATAAAGATCTATTTCCGATTGCTTATTTGTTCAATCAGTATTTCAAAATTTAATGTTAAGTAATGGTGTGCGTCGCTGTTCTTTTGATTCCATATCGAGTAAATCCACCATACGCGACTTTTTTATTTTAGATGGTTCATACGACTGTCTATTACTAACCATTACTAACCATGGTATCCTTAACCAGCTTTCCCTCACTGAAGAGACCTCTGAGTCAGGAATAGCTGATTAATATTCGTTAAAAACAGCCGGTGAAATCATAGAAAAGCGATTGAGTTGGTATGTTTGGGTTGAACAAAGCATTTATCGTAGCGTAATTTTTCTAATTAACTACGCCATTTAGTATTATTGCGACGCCAATTGCTTCCCTCATGAGCATCATTTTATGGATGTCATTTCAAAGAAATAATATCCTGAAAGGTAGGGTTTTCTCCAAATCAATCTCTTAAATACCACGCCATGTGTTCGGTGACGTGTTACCTACGCAGTCAAGTTATCATGTTCGAATCGGATGGAGTTCATGCGTCACGTAGATACTGGCACCTTATTTTGAAAAAAATGTATTGGTATATTAAAATTATTTTGGGTACATTTCATCACCCATTTTCATTTTTATCATTATATTTTTTATCATGGACCATATGCATCTGAGTACTGACGGAAAATGCATGCAAACTGACGGAAAATTTTGTTTTGGAAAGTCATCTTTGCTGGGGATTCGGCAGTTGGTATTCATTCCTCGCGGAAGTCGACTGATTTTCTTGTTATCCAATATTATATTTTAAAATATTATCCGATAACCGATAGTTTCGATCTCATGGGCCCTTACTCCTCCCTTAGGGAGTGACCGATGGGCTGACCCTCCAGCAATAGACTCGATCCCAACATGCGTACGATAAAGATGTGCAAAAAGAGGTACAGGGAACCAAGAATGTGTTCACAAAAGGAATCGATTACATTTTTGAATCCTACACCAAGCCCTTTTTCAACGGATATTGACTATATTATAGAAACGAGATCTTTTGTCAGCTTGTGTCGTTGATGCTCTCTACGTATTAATGCAACAATTTCAGGGTGTAAAAATCATTCGCCTTGACCGAATGATTTTACACTCTGAAATTGTTGCATCGAAATACATATTAGCGGACGACTCCATTAAAAATTACTGTTGCGGCATCTCCAGCAAATTCTTGGAATTTCTCTCTACGTGTATTGCAGTTGGGGAAGTGTGAGATCGGAGCAGACGCCCATGGTTTTATTGCGTAAGTTCACATCTCCCACTTCACTAACCTAACATACGGAACACAATAAAAACTGCAAATGCTCTCTCAAGTCGTATGTTTCCTTGGGATGAACTAGTTACTAGATCCCTCATTAGTTACTCCATTTCCTGCGTGGCCTCCGTTCGGCAACTGGTAAACTAGGGCATTTTGGCGCCATATGTCATGCCGTATTCACTATCCCTCTTTCTGCGCTACGGTGTCATGCTAAATTGTAACATTCATATGAACACCATTTCACGGAACCGCCAGATGTATCTGCACAGTTTCAGTCAGTTTCTCTTCCGCTGCTTCAGTCCTCAAAAATCACATCCATCAAATTTTTCTAACTTATTTTCTTTCACGCATAAAAGGATTTTTTTATTACCTAAATGGGAATATGCGATTCATTTGGATGTTTGTGTTATTTATAAAGCTTTAATGTTCAAATAAATTTATTTTATCTTCGTAGGATATTGATTCCTTTGTATTAACATCCTAACATTTAATTTCAGTTTCTTAGATTACCAATAAGCCAGAAGAAACAGTCAAATGAAAAAAATTGGAGTATTATTAATGCTGAATCGTAATTAAAAGTTAACTTTTTAGGTGCCTTGACGACTGAGGCCATATGAATGCTTAATTTTATGACGCTATAGTATTTTACGCGATTGATAAAATGGCATAATTAATCGGGTCTCCGAATTGGTCAAATGTCCTCATTATTTTTCACGTTTTTCCAATGGGAGGGTCTAAGTCATTTTACCACAATGTTCAGGTTATTGGTTAAGTTCATTAAATCGAGCAACCTTTCTTTGCACGAAGTGGAGGATATGTAACTCAGCATTTTTGCAGACAATACAATCAGGTGTTGAAAAAATGGAAGGATTTTCCGCAAATCTACCGTTAATTTTATTGATTTTTGTACTGACATAGAAATTTTAAATTTGAAATAGTCCAATTTAGGTAGAAATATCCTATGGAAGCACACCTCCTCGACTCTAAGGCAGTCAGTTGTATCGCCCTATTTTTTATGCATAGAAGATATGTCACATTAAGAGTAGCAGTTTTAAAAACCAAAATTAATTAAGGGACTGAGAATTCAAATCATGATGCTTGGCCGGTCATCGCCATCCGTCTGATAATCTCCGTCGCACCTAACGAGCGCTTTCATTGAAATATTGATCCCTTCCATCGCTTTCAGTCGCTGTGCATGGCACATGAATGGAGTTATTCCAAGGAAATGAGTTTGAAGCGTTAATATTCTGTCAATTTAGTAAATCCATTAATCTAGAAATGGTTTTCCTTCCTGATTCGACAAAAAAAGTGGAAAAGCAACGCTTACCATTTTTACAGTGAAGCCTACTGTGAATGACAAAAAAAAACCCCTTAGGAAAGTCAACGAAAAATGTTCCCAATATTGAATGAACGACAATATAGAATTAGCATGAATTTGCTGATGGATTATTGTTTTTAATTGATCCATTGTGAATTCTAAAATTTTTTCTTCCGTTCAAGATATAATTCAGCAAACCATCATATTCGTTTCATAATCCGTTTCATGAACGTATTGTCAGCAAACTCGTAAAATGTCACCCGTGAGAGATTTATACAGACTGGAAATTTAACCTTAATTTCTTTAGCTCAATACAAAAATGTCCAATATTTGTTTCTTTTTTGACAAATAAAACCATTAGATATTGTATTCATTTCTCTCCTTATTCGCAGTTTAATGTGAATGAATTAATTATTATTTTAAATTTATTTTGCGCAGCGAATGTCGAAAGGTTGTTATGTCGGCACGATTCGCTGCACGCATTCCAAAAATTCAAATCATGAATGGATTTATTATCCAAAAAGAGAATCAAAATGGTTCCATCATGAATCAACTGATTAATCAAATAAACATGTAGGTGGTGTTGTTTAGTCATGATAAATCAATAATTACAGTTTTCATTTTTAGACAATATGTTAATCTGAAATTTAAACAGTTTTTTGACATTTACAATTGTATCTGGTCACTCCACTATTCTTCTTTTCTCTGCAAGTTTAAAGTAATAAGGCAGTATTTCTGGTATGGAAGTGAATGTCACCATCACCTTTTGTATGTACGGAAGAGTATTGAATTCGCTAGTCCGTCTAAATGTCGAGAATTCCAATTTCGTTCCAAGGGTTCAGTTTCATATTGAATTTCCTTAAGTGGACTGCTTATGTAGTGTTATCAACACAGTGATACCCATAGTGGCATCTAAAAGTTATTACTTTTAATAGTACACCTCCCTCTGTTATCTTTTCTTATAATTTAGAAAAAATAACACTGTTAGTAATAGTGCATACTCATGGGAGAACTGATACTTGTTTTGATTTCAACCCTATAGATGGAAAATCGATCCTAGTGAGTGTTTTGTTTGAGTCGTGTTACGGGTATATTTATCGCAGAATATTCTCTAAGTACCCGTAATTTTAATTCCCCTCGTACGGAATAAGCTAGTGTTAAAATTTTAGTCCTATTTATCCTAAAGCCCTATATATATATATTTAACCAATTGGTCTAATAATCACGCAGAATAAAGTTTATGTTTTTGTTTGCTGCTGGAGTATAAAGTATATATATTTATTTAGAGTTTAGACTCGGTTCATGATTGATAAGAATTTCGGACAATAGTGCCTAATTGGTGAAAATAATTTTTCTAAGCTAATACGAATTAAAAAAAGAATTCGCAGTCACTGGGGACACGACTAAAACTACTTAAACTATTCTCACCCCTTAGTTTTCGTGTCTCGGGTCATTACTTTTTAAAGCATATCATTGGCCATTAAGTTGTAGTTCGGAAAGATATGGTGAAGGGGGAAGCCAGCGGAGGATCCTGCACTACAACATGGTGGGACTAATTGGACACTTCCTGATACTTAACTGACGACCATGATTAAAGGAAACTTTTTGGGGTAGAATGCAGAGGAAGGTGGAGGAATAGTTACGAAAAGTGATGGGGACGCCACCTCAAGGAATTATAAGAATTGGCTATATTACCTATTAACATGATAACTTGGTGGGCTACAGAAAAATCAATCTCCAAATTGGTAACCCTTATTTATTACTATAATGACTTCCATTTTGTCTGGAATGTCATGTTTCTTGAAGCTCCTATGTGGCTTACATCAGAAAACAAAGTATTTCCTTTGACTCATTACAACCTACAATATATACTCTTAGATTGTTACAAGCATGTAATTAGCTTACTTACTCTAAATTTTCATTAATTTTTAATGAACGGTTCACGAATACCAGCATAGTAATTATTCTCATCGCACTAGGTTTTGCACTCTTATTGGAGATCATCTTTCATTAGTTGAAAGAATGATATGGAAATATTTTTCTGGTCCTTTGTTGCGACGTAGGTTTTGCTGCAGTCATGGAGGTAATTCCCTTAGAATTTCCATAGGTGGCACGCTGGACGTGATGCTATACCCTAGCAGTGAATAATAAATAGGAGACAAATGAAAAGGCGAAATCCCGAGAGGAGAAAACCAGCAGGAGAGTGGGTCGAGGGTTGGAGAAGGTGGGAAGAACTAGGAAGGGTTGCAATACGTAGGCAAGGAATAGTAAGGATTGGAGATAAGGTGATGATACCGTGTTGGCACGATGGAGAGAAAGAACAGGGAAAAGAGAACGCAGCGAGTAATAAAACAGGAGCGATAAAATAAAAGAAACTGGACGACCAGAGATGTAGAAGACAAGAGTCGTGGAAATGAGGGGAAGGGGTCGGTTTCGGTGGGGGGGAATGCGAGAGAATGCTTACAATATTCGTTTATCCAGTACGGCGGTTGGATTCCTATCCCCATTTTCCTTCACTTCCCTCTATCTCCTCGCCCTATACGGAAGGGCCTGAAGAGAGTGGGCGGAGGATGGAGGGAAAACAACAATTGCGGTGGGAAAAGAACGTTCATGGTCCGCAAGACGTGGGTGGTGGGGCGGCGCTTTTGATGGGAAGCGACCCGATAAGGCCGCGGGGAGGGTTTTCGGGGAAGGGGTGGCAAAGGAGAGGGGATAATGGAAGGGGGAATAAAAAATAAGAGGGGATAGAAGGTGGGGACCATTATGGGGTGGGCTCGCGGGGGAGTGGGAGGATTGACTGACACACGTGGGGATGTGGATTGCCAGGGGGCCTTTTGGTGCGGAGTGTGGGGGGAGGGAATGGGGTCTGGGACTGTGACAAAGCCCCGTCTCCATGCGCCACTTGTTTTTGTGAAAAGGCAATCCGTTCCTTAGCGTAATCCGACAGGGCCCGGCTCCCTAACCCACCCGCCCCTCAGTCCCACCTCCGCAGTCACCCTCCCCTCGCCCCACTCCCCGAATATTCCAATTTTACCGTGCACCCGTCTCTGCACTTTCACCGCACCCCTCAGCATATGCTCTACTCTCGTCCATAGACACGCCCCCATCCACGCGCTCTTGCACGGGTTCACATGTCTCTCTCACCTCCTTGTGAACTCCAAAAGACCCTCCCTCTCGCTTCCAATCTTTCTTTCTGTTTATGTATTAATGCGCCTCACATCCTCGTCGCCTTCATTTTCTTCGCTTCTCCAGCCATCCTCACCCGTCCCGGTGGGCACCACGTTCTCCCGCTCCCCTTTCATCCCTTTCGAGTCCCACCCATAATCGCTCCAAATTGGAATGTGATGGCGCGACTTTGGAGGACTCGTTGTTCGGTTCGTGTGTGTGTGTGTGTGTTTCTGAGTGTGTCGGTGAGAGAGGAGAGAGAATAGGGTGGGTGTGGGGAGGAGAGTTTGATGGTGACGCCGTGTGCTTGCTCGCTTGTCATTCGGTCTCGGGAAAGTTTTGTGCCATTGATTCCGTCGTCACCCCTCCCCAGCACCACTGCTTCCTCCCTCTCTCTCCCTCCCTTCTTACTCTAACGTGTCTTTCCCACTTGCTCCTTTCCGACCGTGCTTTCTCCTTTCTCGCTTCCAATGTGACCCTGAATGCAAGCCACATATTTCTCTTACACCACTTTCTCTCTCTCTCTCTCTTTACATGTCCCTGCACTACATCGTCTCTCATTCCCCGCCCTTAATGTTCTCTCGCGTCTAATTCTCACGGAGTTTACACGATCTTGTGCAGCTCCTTTTTTATCATGTTCCTCCCATCCCCACCCATGCATGTAAAATGGCGTTTAGGAAAGTTGCTTTGGGTCGTGCATAACGTGGGTTTAAATGAGGTCGGAAGACCACAAGGTTTTTTTTAGTGCCGTTGGGGGTGTTCCTTCTCCGAAACTGGCGTCCGGAGAGGAGAAAAATGTAGAAATTGCGGTGCAAGGAAATAGTTTTAGATGGAGGCTTCCCGTTCTGTCGAAGATATATGCATTGGCTGCGGTCAGGTTAGCTGTTGGGGATAGTGCGAGCGGGCTTGAAGAATGGAGGAGAGAGACCAGGGAATTCATTTCATCTGAGAAACGTCATCATCTCCATCTTTCTTCTCATTCTCGTTTCCTTCAAACATTACCCACGTGCCCTTAACACGTTCCATCATTTTCCCAATACTCGTTCCTTCCCTCCCTTCGTTTTCTACTCCACTATTATTTTTCAAGAGAAGTTCATTTTCCTTGACAGAGGTGTTTTTTCTCTCCTCTGCATTCAAATATCTGTTTAAATACTTTTATAATGATCGATTAGTCATGATTTCTTACACGGAGACCTTTCTATCGCTACTGTCAGCTTTGATCGTGGCTGCTTGATGATAACTTTTCTACATATCATCTTCTTTCAATTACACCTTTACCTGCATACTTGTCGTCTACGTATAATAGATTTATGCTGTGATAATTAAGTTTGCTCGCTAAGGTATCAATCGTATTAAAAGTTATAGGTTTATTTTTCCAGTATGATAATATTTACTTTTTATTCCCTATCCGTAAGTTTATAAATACATTACGTTAGTCCTCAGGGGATGTAATCAGATTTCACTCTTAATATACGGAGGCCTTCATTGTTCATTCGAGGAGAGTTCATAAACATACCTGAAATAATTCATGAAATTATAGTTATCTGATTTTAAGTAAAACTTGTTCTCGTTTAATGTCGGTAAAAGATTTATAATTTAAATACATATTAACTATTCAGAAACGTATTCTTATCTAAAAACAGGTAGAGATTTTAAAGCATTCATTAAATTAGAGGCCATGATATTTTTACATTAACGGTATTTTGCTGCAAATCATTCAGCTTGACATTGCTTTCCAGCCCATATTTCGTTAGTTTTGGAGAGCTTCTTTAGAGTAATTTCAATTTTTAAAAGCAGTTCATCTTTTTTTATGAATTGTGAACAATGTCCCTGGTCTTTGTTTCTATGCATTGAGGTGCATGGCGGTAATCTATTCCTCCCATTCTGGTTGCTCCTAATGGGAAGACAAAGTAGAAAAGTTAACACAGATTTGTTGCCATGACAACATAGGAGAAGCTATTAAAGCGAGAATAAGTCTGCACACTGCTTACATTTCTTATTTTTATTTTTATTTAGTTTATTGCATGCTAGTGGGTGCATGATAGAAGAAGTTGACTTTTCTCATGCATAAAATAATTACTTATCGCATTAAAACAGCATGGTGTAATGTGGTAATTCAGAAAAGTGTGTTGCTGAAATGCATTTCGGGTAGGCTCGTGCGTTTTATTCAAATAATTGAACTTATGCAATTTCTAAAAAATGAATTTCCCGTTCAAATCTTGCTGATAAATTGCAAATGAATCCAAACTCTTGCACGCATTATTATTAATCAATTTAATTTGCATTTCCAGCTGTTATAACACTCTAATAATGACCTGAAAATGTCATATCCATAGTAAGTGGATTACGGTTTCATCTTGGAGACAAAACTCAACTATTCAAATTTAAGAAAAAATGTATTATTTTTATAAATGCTAACTGAAGTAGATTCGGTCATTTATCTACTAATTTTGATGCTCAAATTAATTTTGATTTCTTTTGTATTTACCAGCTAACCTTAAAGTTTGCGGTTAATGCTGAGTTATGTTTCGAAGGAATATTGAATTGGTCTTCAGTAATTCATTGTATGAAATAAAAAGGCCCGAATGTGGTATTTCATGAAGATCCAAATAGAATTCCATTAAATTTGGTGAATTTATGATCTGAGTAACAAAAGATCTCTGGATGATTCATTTTATGTTCGGATAAATAAATCATGGGAATAAACGGTAAATTGCGATAAATATTATCGGTGAAAATTTTAAGTTCACTATTTTCGCTGAATGGCTATAAAATATTAAATGGAAAGAGGTATCATATCCATGAATTGAGGAATATAGGTGTCAGCTATTTTTCTTCATATTCACGGCATGAGCCGGTGGTGCATAAATCTGTATTTACCATGACTATCAACTATATTTAGCAGTGGATTTCAGATAAATAAAAAAGACCAAGAATGCGTTGATGTGGTAATTGCGATACGGTTTTTAACAACATTTTCACCCGATGTATCTAATCAGTTCTTCACGAACATGTTTCATTTAGAATTGTCAGATTAGTAACTGTTCCATTTTACCGTATTTGAGAACTGTTCCGGGTTAAAATTATCTCTTTTCTATCATACAAACGCAAAAAATATTATTTGATACCTTACTCATAGGTATTATGTATTAATTTAATCCGAAATGTTCCCACTATTAAAGTCTTTGGGTACTAATTGGTACAATTATTAAAAGATCCATTCGATGAATCACCTTATGCCTAACAATCGAGAACAAAGGTAATTGAAATTCATATGGATTTCATTTAGTTGCAGTGAATTCATGCCTTTTTAATTTACTTTACGTTCTATGTTAAGAAAAGGTTTGTGTATATAGATTTATTTTCATTTGTTTTTTACCCATTAAAAAGTGTAAAACGCAGAGTAAAGAGGATCGGCCGAAGCGGGCAGTACTTAAAAATGTTAGCATTAATATCCTATCTACGTTAATAGAATGTGTAAACGTCTAAAAGGATTTGGGAAAAAATGGAGCTGTCTTGCCTAAGCTATAGACCTAGAAATATTCCTAAAATAGAACATTTTTTAGAGGGCAGCTGACTTTAACATGCTTTTTCCACGAAGATTGAAGAAAATATGGGTGAACTTGGGAGAAAAGCGTATAGAGACTGGTGTCGGAAACACTGCATACGTACTCCATATGATTATAAGGGTTTTTTTTCGGGTCATTTTCATATTATTATTTAAATTTTAATTAACTGAATAAGTTCAATTTAACTCATCCACCAGCAATACTGGAAATGCGACTCTAGTTTATTCTATAAAAATAACAAACTCAAGGTAGCTAACGCTCTTTGTAATTTACATACAAACCGGTGAATGCTCTTCACATTCTTTCATAATTTGCCCGTTCCTCACATTATCTCTCCTATTTTATTTCCCACTTATGAAAGAGTAATTGATCAAAATTTATCCCACGGAATTGCAAGGCACAGTAGCATAAACTGTTATGTAGAATATTGATTGAAACATTCACATGAGTAATCATGCATGAAAATTTTCTCCCAAGGCTGTGACGTTTTACTTTGTCATGCTTTCTTCTTCTATTATCTTGCTTTCCCTAAATATACTATTGAGAAAATACAGTAGTCGAAAATCTTTCTCATATCATGGGATTTATTTGAGAGATGTGTTTTATACGAAGAATGAGTATGTATATTTTCCACTGGTCCTTTTAAAAAGGACCAAATATTCAAAGCCTTATAGTTAGCTCTAAGCTTTGAGGATGTAATTGGAATGAATTTATTATCTAGCTTAGAAAGGTTTATTTGAATGGAATACTTATTTGGAGATTATAATAGATTTCATCCGAATGAAATTGGCGTTATTTTCATCATTTGCAATGGACATAGGTATATAAAGTTGAGATTCTTTTTTGAGTTACTATTCATCATGGCTGATTAATCTTTAAGAAATCTTAAGAAGTGACCAAATCGTCTTCGTGCAATCGCTTTTTATGAAGATATACGAGGAAAATTTATGGAAAAAATGAAAATAAGAGCTAACTACTCTTGCGTTAATCTTTAAAAGTATATATATTAGTCAGTTTATCCATCCCGCGATCACAGCTTCCTACAGGAGATGTTTATCTTTATGGATTCTTCTCACCTTCAGAAACAGAACTGACATGACTGATGGCGAGTTACTCAGTGCAGCTCCCATTTTTTAAGAATAAATTTAAAAGAAAAACTTGATTTTAAATCCGGAGGTGTGAGGAGTTGCCGTTTCCCCACGCCTCCCGAGCAATCATCTCGAAACCAGACCGGTACGCATCGCGGCGCTCGTATCGATTCTCGGGCCCGGCCTCGCCGCCCCTCCCTGCCATCCTACCTGCCTTTACCTACCTCCCAGTCCCCAATTCTCCACAACCTAGCCCTCTTTATTTTTCCCCGCCTCACCCGCCAGCATCCTCATCCCCACCGTTCCGGTTCTTTCCCTTACCGGCCCCGAATTTGCCTTTCGCTGAGAGCCTCCTCCACCTTAAATTTCCTTTCTCCTTAAATATATAATCCTGCCAAAGCTGTGAGACCGTGGTCCCCTCATAATGTGAGACTCGCTGATTAAGTAATTTACCATCGCCTTGCTTTAACGTGTTAATGTTTTCTCCTCCTTCAAGCGAAATCTGCGATCCACCCAAAATTCTCTACCAAGGAAACGCGGCCATTTGACGGAGAAACAGACGGCTGGTCGGGAAATAATGAATGTTTAGAAATGTCGTAAATGAATTATCACTCCGTAGGGAAGTAAAAATCCTCTGTAATATTGAAGGCAGAATTCATCTTCTGTATTCAGTTTTTTGTTATAATAAGCTTATCCCTATTTTTCTTCATGTGGTCAAATATCGCTAAATGAGGTATCCATAATGTGGTCTCAGTTAAAATAGTACATTCATTCTCCCAGGTTTTGAAATATTGTGATGACTTTTTACTTGCCCTGTTTCATCTCATTTTTTCCTCAGTGGAAAATACAGACAATCATTATCGTGAGATATTAAATACTATAATTTAAGTAATTGCCCCTATTTATTGTCGAATTATTTTTTTAAATTAAGGTCTTATATTTTTCATTCCACTATTTTCCTAACGATCGCTCTTTCTCTTCTGGAGCGTCAAATTCTACATTTATGTAGCATTTAACAAATTCTCTATCTGATGCTCTTCTACTAACATTATACGTATCCGTTTTTGTTTTCATATCATTATTACCATTTTGCAGCTTTGACCTGGTATATTTCCTGATTTACGAAGCTTTCGGCTAGTTGTTTATGGGAATAAATAATATAATGGATCCTGACTTTTAGAGCTCTAGTAAATTATTTCGGGATTTAAGGATATTGATTGATAAGTAAAATATATAAAGTTATAACCTCAATTTAAATTTGTGGGCATATAAAATGTGCAGGCAAAAACTGCGCGCTTGCCGTAGCTAGGCCGAACTTGATACCTTCCATATTAGGCCTGGTTGAAGGATATAGGTTTTATCCATGTGGTCTATTCCCTTCCTCATAAGTACTCTATCGTACTTCCCCCAGGTCCCCTTATCTCGAGTTTTGCGTATTACTTTGGCCTTAACATCATCCATCTTCCAACTGCTCCTCTTCATTTTCTACCTCAGACGAGTTTTCATCTCTCTCGGCCTCTTCGCCATTCGCTGGGTTCTTCCCGTTTTCATCACCTCTCTCTCTCTCACTCACTCCGCCTCCTGTCATACCCTCTTCCTTCTCGTCACCTTCCAAGACCCCCCTGCCACTCGTGGCAATAAAGAACGAGGCAAACTTTTCAAGCGCTTCGCTTCATTAATTCTTATCAGGGACCGTGAAAACCATATGGCACGTTGGTGTGTTTTGAAATAAGCATCGTGGAGGGGGAGGAATTGGGAGGAAGGGGGATATTTTAAGAGAAGCCTAATGCGATTGAGATTTTTTCCACCCTCACATCACGGGGTGTATGTGTGTGTGTGCGTTCCATGGATGTCATCCCGCCCTACGCGCCTACCCTCACTTAATCGCCTAACCCTGCCTTTTCCGATCCCCCCTCACCACCCGAGTTTCCCGCTCTTCCTTCCATTACTGACGTCATTATCCCTTCGCACGCCACTTTAAATTTCCACACGTTGTTTGCTCAAAGTTTTCCACCCTGAAGAAAATTCCGTCCATCACTTGTCCAAATATTGATTTGAAAAATGAGCGAACGTCCAAAGTGTGAGGCTATCACAACACTTTGGTACATGAGTGCGCTTCCTGTCGTTGGCGTATTAATATCTCCTCTGCAGTTGTTTGGTATCTAAATGCTGAATACTCATGTTTTTGTTCGGTTTAGAAGACAAAATCCATAATGGCCCTTGAGAAGACGTATGGATTCGATAAAAAAGTTAACCATATTTAATTCGAATATTATACATATTTTTAACTTTTTATCGTGAAAGCTATAAATGCGTATAGACGTTTTCATGCTGTGTTGAATGCAGCGCCTAAGATAAACACTTCTGATATTGACTCTCTCAGGCTTGAATGAGACGAGCACCTCTTAGAGTTTAATACGTACATGTTTCGCAATATGACGTGTTTCCCATGATTTTAACTAATGGAAAACGCACTTATGAAATTTTCCAAATGTCACCTTGCACACTATTTTCTCCGAACTCGCTGCTTTTGATGAATTAAGATATTTCAAAGTCGGAGTTCATCTTGTTTAAACCTTCTCTCAGGGTTTTGATATGCTGAAAACGTAGTTCGTGATGTGTGGCTGAGTGTGTTTATTTAAATGTTTTTAATCCAATACTTTAAAATCACACTAGCTATCATGTAAATAGAGTTGTAGATACTAACTTTAATTCTCATGCTAATTTTGTTCAGGTGTTTTTTGTGGTTCAATTTTGAAAAATGATTTTTGGAAAAGCAATCCCTAAAGAGTACCCTTGAAATACACCGAAGTTTATTCGTATTTTGTGGTACTAAGATTTTAACATTCAACTATGTCCATGCATGATGCTTACTACAGCAGGCATTAATCGTAGGTATAAACTATTATGATATGATAAGGCAGGGATTTTAATTTCAAATACCGTTATTTTGCCTTTTAAATCACTTGAATTGATTAGTTTTATTCCTCCAAGCCTACGTATACTGCTTCCAGTCCACTAATCTAATACCCCATAATAAGGAAACCCATTAATTGAAGATTCCAGATAGAAAACCGCTTAAAACAAGCCATAACCACTTAAATTCAAAAAACAATCGTGGCTATAAATTACATTTTTTTAGAAAGCTTATCAGTGACTTATGATTTAGCTATGAAACCTATTTATTTAAGTAAATTCAAAAACTAATGATATTCAATTCCGTAATATATCTAATCTGTAATTTCCGTAATATCTATTCCTGGGGTGTGTTTCGCTAGCGAGTATAATAAAGTAAGAGTTGTCGAGGAAACCAGCATACATTTTTTATTCAGATTGCTAATTTGAATCCATCTACAAATTTTTATTGCCGACGCTTTATATTTTTATACTGAAATATCCCGATGTACTTTCGGGGATAATAATTCTCGTGAGAAAATAGGTACATAATTTATGATGACTGGAATGCCTCACGAAGAACCTAATAAAAACCCTCCCTGCGTCGAAATTCAAAAGAAAAGAAATAGGCATCTTTACCGAGGCCCATAGATCCGAGCGATACCATCATTCATGCCATGCCATTCGCCAGTCGACCGTTACGTACTATTAAACAATACGTCGGCCCACAATACTCCCCACCGCATACCTCCCTCTTAACAGCCCTCCCCCTAGGACTTTCTGCACCCTCTCCCTTGCAACCGATCGCTGTCAAATTAGATTTCGCGGTTCTTAACTTCCCGGCCAGCGTGTCAACCCAACCACCGGAGATAACGGGGATGTCGTCGGCACCATAACTCAGCGTGATCAAACAAAACAGGAGTTTTCCTCGTCCATATGGCTCCGTCCCTGGCCCATCCCACCCAAGCGGGCCTTCGGCGTCCCCAACTGCCCTCCCCCGCGGCCCTCCGGTCATTTATTCGACAATACATCCTCGCCAAAAACAAACCCCGTATCCCCGCCCTTTCATGAAATCCGGAATTTCCCGTCGCGACAGGAACCTCCACCCCTTTGGCACCGCACGTCACTCCGAATAATTCGGAAATGGCCAGCCGAAATGCAGGTTATGTATTGTCAAACGAGTGATATTTGGCCCAAATGTGAAATGGGTTTGGGAATCGTGGGCTTTTATAATCAAAAGCTCTCTTCCTGCCGTTTAGCCCCGTGCCCTCCATTCTGTTCCCATTAAAAACCTCCCTGTTTAATCAGCCCATACAGTATATGCCTGCGAGCGGTGAAGTGAAGTCTTCTGAGTGCTCACTTTGCAAATATATTACCCTCCCACTTCATTTATGCAAATTAGCGTTTCATGCGATTGAAAAATACTCGTTGTGTCGTGCAGTTACTTTATTCAATCCGATTATTTCCCGAATATTGCTGATTTCAATGATGAATGGTATACATTCCTTTAGCCGTAATCTTTGCTTGGAGCATTTAAATGATTAGTTATTTCAATAATGTAATTAAATTAGATTTTAATGACGTATTTAAAAACCATTGAATTATTTTTTTACCATAGTTAAAACAGTGGTGTCGTTTCACATGCCTTCCTCACTGTTTACATTAAAAATTTTGATCTTACAATATTTCCCATTTTTAAATATTTTTAATTATGGCATGGCGAGTTAACCATCTGTAGAATCAATTTGAAATATTTAGCATACAATTATGTCCTTGTTGAATGCTATATTAATAATCGCTGCACCATTCGATATATGATCCTTATAAGATTCAATAATTCTATAAATCCGGTTTATTTATTACTCCAAAAGAGAACATCCCTCCTTTTTATCTGAAATTTGCTATGTAAAATCATGTTTTTAAATTACTGCTTGATGCAGTTTCTTGTAAACTCATTTTTCAAACTAATTTCTTGATATTTTATGGGAGCTTGTTAATGACCTCAAATATGATTCATTTAATAGGAACGAGATTATAAAACTTTATGTGCCTACGTGATGCGATAAATCGTGTAATAACAGGGTGACCTGTTAATTATGCCTTAATAATTTCTTATGCATAATTAGGTTTTAACAATGCACACAGAATTTCTTTAAAGCCGCGATCCAGTTGTGCCCGGAATACCAAGATTCACGAATGAGTTGATGCGAACTATAACTTTAACAACCCAACCCATTTCTTAATATTGCATATCTTTAAGTAACAAGTTCTTTAAAATTAGTTTCTTTTTATGTCAAATTTAAAATGTAGTCCACTGACAATTGTGGTAAAGTATTTATTTGAATCATAAAATTCTCAATTAGTAATCGACAAGGGTATGAAATTAACTCTTACCTGTAAAACAGTATAGAGGCCCCTGGGTATCAATATCTTGGGACTTCAATAATGCATGTGATATTTGACTCAGACATCTAATGGTATGAATAAAAGATAGTGAGTGCTCTCACGTGCGGAAATTATTATCACGAGAGAAGAGTTTTCTATCCATGTGAAAACATGAACCGCGTTTAGGGAATAAAGATGATATTCAGCAATTCGTCTCGGGAGTGATGCATCAAACCTTCTTGGAACAAAACTGAAAAAATAAAAAAACTTTTTCAATACTCTTAAGAAATGGTGGGTGGAGAGATTAAAATGCAGTGGTAGGAAAAATGGAGAGAAATTCGTGATGCTTAACAATAAATGAGATTCGTCATGCATACTCGAGCAGTGGTCCATGGAGAATAATCCGAAACCTATTACCACATCCCTCGTGAGAACTGCTGGTGGGAGGAAAATGGAATTTTGAAAGACTACCACTCGTTTTTATTCTGAAAATTTTACTCTCAGAGCCGAGTTTACGGGTAAAAATTCAAATGTAGAGGATTTTACCCCGGTGCTAAACTCCAGGATGTTAAATAAAATAAGGGAAGATTGAGGTGATTGAATGACACCCCAACTCCTGAAATTTCGCGATATCAATAGCTTTGCCAATTTATAGCTTTTGCACTAAAAATGGGACTAGTAATTTTATTGATAAATTTATTCACATAGTTTTACCTTTAAAAAATCCAAAATATTTTTTTCGTGCATGAATTTCGGCCATTGTTCTCAGTCTCGCTTTTTGAATTTTTCCCCTAAAGGATATGAAAAATGTTTTATGAACATAACATTGTTTGCATTTAACGTAATAGCCGAAGCATTTCTTTAATGACTGCGGTGCTAACAAGAAAACTGCTGCAAAATTGAATGAAAATATGCTATTCAATTAAAATGGGAGAATATAAATTGCATTAATGCAATAGAATGAGATTTCTAAATTGTTAGTGATCATATTTCTCAAAGAATAATGAATTTTCATTAAAAATTAGAGCTTTAGAAGTCATCATTGAAAATCAAATTGGAAAAGGAATAAATTAAATCAAAGAGGTTTAAAAATCCATAAATTAATATCCTATAATTGTTTTTTAAAGCTTTCTTGGCATTTTACTTGTGTGAATCCACTTGGGATCAAGAATATTGTTTGCGGAGTGCTGCATTATTGGTGGAAACAAGAAATCAAGTCGTGTATCTCTCGGTGACGTTTAATGTTTCAACTGAAAGAGGCAATTTTTTAGACTTTTCTTATCCTGCCAAACTCTTTGAAATTATAATCTTGATATCATTAATACTAGGTATATACCTATGAATACCATAGATTGAAAATGGGTTGGCTTTCATTTTAAGAATATTGGTGAAAATATTCGGATATCTTCATTACCTCATCAGATACGCCTCTGGGTATGGAAGTGTTTGTAACTAGCTCTGAATTTTCCCCTGATATTGTTAATTCAGTGATTTACTATCTTAACATTTCCATTTCATATGCATGTTGTAATGTTGCCTGCAGTAACTCTAACTACAAGTGGCGTGAAAGAGTTCACGGTTTTGAAAGTTCAAATGGCTGTGATGGAATTTATTTCGGATACTTGGGCTGGGATACCGCACACATTGTGTCAATAAAAATGAATAAAAAATAAAAATCTACCTGCTCTTTGAATTCTGCCAAAGATTTTGCCCTTCTTTGACGCCTTGTGATCGCCTTTAGCGCATGAATTTTGGGTTCTTGCGGCCAGCGTTCGTAAATTATTATTATTGTCCCGATCTCATATTATATTAATTGTAGATAAATAATTCTGAATAGTATATCCTAATAATCATAAGTCTCATAGATCTTATTTCGGCGGCATTTTCTAGTGCTGTGTATTTATTTATTAAATTTTTAAAATTGGGCCAATATGGAACCCTTGACCCTGTGGAAGACCCGAGAATCCTTCAAGAGTTTACATGTAAATGTATCTGAATAGGTGTTTTTGAGCGTTCTATACACACACACATACACACATATATATATATATATAGCATACAACAAAAACAAACTTATGTACAGCAACTTAAGATACTACCTATATGCGACCATGTCATATGCTGTGACAAGGAATTATTACTATTGTAATCTTAATTAAAAATATATCAATTAATAATGTTATTAATTGTTGAAAGAGTTTTCATAAAAATACTTAACTTTCATAAATAACATTTTAATCACTTGGTTTTCAATGTTTAGCTGATCATGATACCTAAGGATTATGATCAGAATTGTGATTGAAGTTTTTGTATTGAACTTTGGAAAAGTTCGCAAAAAATAATGATGGAACATATTACAGAGCTAGTGAAGAGCAAGTGTCATTTGTTCACCAATAATACGCATGAAACCAAAAAAATACATCACATGTTTGCATTCGGGTACGTGCAGAATTTACAATCGTATGAATTTAATACATTTTAGCGGTTTTAGTCGCAAAACTGTTTCGAACATGGGGAATGTGAGAAGCGTAATTTACCATTACCATAAAAATAACAATTGAACATTTCTCTGCAGCAAATTGCCCTTGACAAACTATGTTTTTAACATGATTTAAGGCTTGACCTGGTTAGTGCATTACTTTTTGATTCATTTTGAGCCTATTTTACGGCTGGATTGTTTCTTTTAATGATGTAATATTTGTGAAATCAGCATTCAGTACCACAATCATTTCTCTCCCTTTGGGATGAACTTTTGATTCATTTTGTAAAATGTTTATTTGATATGGCGCATCATAAAATATCGGAAAAGTAGTTAACTCTGTTCGTACTGACCTTTGTATGTTTTTGTTTGCTCCACTCTGAGACTGCTACCAAGAAATAATAAAATAAATTAATGGCTAATAAGCATTTCATTTTGGCCATTAACTCGCGAAATCCCTCGGAAATTCCTAAATGAAGTCATCAAACTAGGCAGACTGTTTATGCTTTCCGCAGTGGATTTGGAAATAAATTGCCTGTAACCATTTAAAAGACACAAGAAAATACTAACGCCACATTGCATCTATTCACTTAATTATTATTTTCGGCGACTAGTATACGGGGATCGTAAAAAATAATAGGTACCCAATTTTGATATCTTTCTCAGTCACCCATTCTCTTACCCCATCTTCATTTTTCTCCGCTTGATTTCAATGTTTATATATGTATATATGTATATATGTATATATGTATATATGTATATATATATATATATATATATATATATATATATATATATATATATATATATATATTCCCTTTAAAGTTCAGAGCTTTCTTCACCCGAGAGCTTCCCTTCCTTCCTTCCCAACTTTAGTATCCAAGCCACCTTCCATCAGCGTCCGTAAACGTCGCGGTGCTTCAGGGGAACCATTTATTTTTCCATTCGCGTGACCTTTCCATCCCTTCAGTGCCAATATTTCCTTCATCCCAATCTTCCGCCTTCTTATCAAGCTCTAGAATCGCTTCTTCTAACTCAAATCTTACCATTTATCGAAAACACGGAACAAGTCAACTTCATCGGTATTCCAATTGTAGAAAAAGCTATGGCACAATCTCTTCGAGAATATTTGAGTAGTTCTTCATGAAATGTTGAAATATTTTCATCCAAGAGTCAATTAAACTATCTGATATAAAAAACCTGGATATTTTGGATATTTACTACATCACATGCAGATGTTATGATTACATCAGTACGTCGTCACATTAGCAGAGGTAGAATTCAACCGCCTGATTCCATGTTGTTGCGCATTGGAATCAAAAACGAAGTAAAAATGTCAAAATTAAACTGTAAAAGGTTCACCTAGTTTCTTATTTTTTTGCAAATTAAGATGAAATTTGGAACATTTCAAACTTGTACGTTCAACTTGATTCCATCTCGGCAGTAATATATTGAAGGCAATTCTTCAATGACGTTGTATTAGGGCAAATGAATTATGAAATATAATTTTCTTGCCAACCCCATAGCAATTCTGAGTGAGGCACATTTATTGAAGAACATTAATTGCGACGAAAGGCTTCCAATCTCCCATTACGAAAGCAACGAATAGTGTTGGGTATATCACATTACATATATCTCAATCATTCCTTAACGCTGGTAGCGAAGGGCGATGGCACTCAATGCCATTCCTGGCTCTCCCTCATCTCCTTCGCGTCGCCCGTCGAATTGTTGCCTCCGAACACTCTCCTCTCCGTCCTGTCAGACTGTCTTCCTTTTTCATTTTAGACCATAACATCACCAGACCAACGCAACCGTAATCTCGGTGCAGGCAGGCTCAAATATTCCACCACGCCACTCATTTCTTTTGCAAGTACGCTTCACCGTGCAGCTCTCCGTAATTCATGCGTCTCACGTCCGCGCTTTCCCTCCTCTGACTCCCCTTTTGCTCTCGTCCACCCCAACTTCCCAACGTCCACCACACCCGCACCCCCAAACCCTAAAATATATTCCCCGAACCCCTCCTCCCTCCCACCCACCAGCGCTCTCTCTCTCTTTCTCTCCTTCGTTCCTCCATTGGCGCCGCAAACGTTTTGGACGTCCTCGATCCCCCCTCCCCCGCGTGACCCCCCCCCCCCAAAAAAAGTTCCCTTCGGGCCCCCTTCCCCGCTTTCAAGTCTCCGCAGCACTCCCTTTGGATTCCCTCCCTACCGCCGCCACCGGCCTAAATGAAACCCGAAAGTGATTTCACGGTTCTCTTGCCGAGCAAAATGGCCGATCTCGGAAGAAAGTTATGATGAGGTGGAGGATGCGAGGGTCCCTGGAGGTGGTGAGGGACTGCGGAAGGGGGCGGTGGGTGGTTGGTTGGGGAGGAGTGTGAAGGATGATGAGTTGGTTAGAGGGTGCGGGCGTTGGGGAGGATGTCGGTGTTGCGCCACGCGGACTCTGCGGAGGTCGCCGCCGCGGGCCGACACAGACTGGAGGGGCGAATGACATCAAGCGGGGAAGAATAGGGGAGGGCTGAAAAAGAGTAGAGGGAGGAGGGGTGCGGTCGGGAATGTATTGTGGATGTGCGTAAGAGGTGAAGGACTGGCATCATGGGAAAGTCTGAGAATAATGTGAAGGAAAGGGGGGGGAAGAGGATTCTGAAAGGATGTAGGGCATCGGAAAAAAGGCAGGCAGCCAAGAATGGCGTCCAAAAAAAATGGGGCACCGCCCAAATTGCCGCCCGCCGTCCGCAACATTCCTACTTGCAGCATTTCCTGATTGATACGACTTCGGAAAATGGCCGACCCCTTAAAAACCAGTCATAAATTAAGTAAGAATGCATGCTTATTGAGACGATTTTCCAAGTGAATTCCGTTATTTCCTTAAGCCTAAGCGTCCATTTCACGTAATCTCACAAAAATATGTATCTAATTTGTTATGGCTGTATGTTAGCTAAGTGGGTAGAACGTTTGAGGACTGATTTTAAGTCCAGATGATGTCTCTGGCTATCCCCACAAGTGCACTTTAGGTGATAAAGCTAAAGTACTGTATGATAATGAGTGAAAGATCCTCGTTCCTTTCTTAAGTGGATTTCATAGGGCTTGGGGATGGTGCAATTTTGGTTATTTCCTCACCTAGCAAAAATACATTCGAGTTCATTACTCATGAGTGAATCTCTTTTCTAAAATTCAGCAGAAATATTTCAGACATGTTTGATCTTTAAATAACGTTAAGGGAAAGCGGTATGTGGTAAACCTTGAGAAGACCTAATTTCTTCATCTTATAGTTCTATTGGAATAATTTTCTCTTTACTTTTCAGTGAGAACGATCAGTAATACATTTAGACAAAATATTTTATGACACTTATTAACGGTTTAAATTAGCTTTGTTAAATTATGCTACTTAATGCATTGTCAATTTCTAGCGAAATTATGAATTGATTTCCTTGTGTTTTGGGCATGGATATTTGATTGTTATAGTTTTTTATCGGAGCACTTTTTATTTGTACTTACTAAAATTCCTTGGAAATGGCAATTCAAGACGGTAAAGATGCATTTGATGGGTGAGATAGGAATTGATTAATGGAACCTCGGAAATGCTGAGACCATTTTTAAGTGAAAAAGTAGGGTCTAGTGGATAAATATTGCCATAAAGTTTTAATGTTACATGGCATTTTTGGAAATATATCCGCTGATCGTGCTGAATATCCGAATTTTAGAGCTATAATTATTTTGTTACTTTTGAATTCATTGGAATTTTGTGTATAGTTTTTCATTTCGTGAATAATTGCAAACATATGTTAAACTATAAACTTTAAACATCGATATATCGTGTTTCTGGTCACATTACGTCTTGTCAACTGGTCTGAGACGATAAGAGGAAGAACTTAAAAACAGAAAATAATGAAGTGCTGATTACTTCAGCCAATTTCACGAGGACTATAGAGATATTATATACATGTATATATATTTATATATATTATATATATATAGTAACTTTAAAGTATTTAAATATCTAAAGTCAGGTCTTAAGAGATGCTGAAAGCAAGTAGAGGGAAACAGAAAACCATTTATGGAAACACGATAAAGTTTTATAGACATTCACCATTTTATTTGGTTTTCTGTCCTTCGTTGATTCTCGTTATTTTCTGTTTTTATATATAGGTACCTTAACATTCCCTGTTTATTTTACAGAACTCAAATACGCGTAATAAAGTATAAAAAATGTGATAAACTACCGTAAAAATAGTTTTTCCACCAACTAATTCAGCTCACTATCGAGATTAGTTATTGATGACTCTACGATGAGAATAAAACTTCACTATTGGTTTTTTTTATGTTAGTTAATGCAAGTATAATGGTTTCCTTTTCCAACCTTGCACCATGGTTTACACGTGTGACGCAAATCAGGGAGGCATTTCAGATTTTGAGAGCCTATGAGCTAAAAGTTGGCAAGTAGATTTTTTCTATCCTTTGGGCGAAATTGCTTGGATTTCAAATGAACACTATATCATTCTGGAATAGCGATTAAAAGTCTCTTGTGGAGGTATGTCTTTCAATAGTTTCTGTTCAATTTAAAAAAAATAGAATTCACACCTCCGTGGTGTACATGAAGTGTATGATTAGACAGCATTAAAGAATTAAATCATCACGTCATTAGACCTTACTCATCATCTCCGAGCAAAACGGACTCATTGCGCGGGATATTTTTTGTATCGATTGTACCCATTCGAACACATACATTCTGATCTATCTATTGAAATACAGTCGCCATTTTAATTAGCGAGTTTAATGAAAAAGATATGTTAATTAAGACAATGATAAATTATAAGCTTTAGAAAATATTTCTTCATTCCAAATTGTGAATGGTACTGTTTAACTAGATTTTTTGTAGTACCTAATACGTGTATTCCTTCAGAGAGTTTCACCACTGATGTATCTTAAAAAGTCGACGTATACTTAACCGGTGTTGGCATAATACCATATGCTTTACGTAGAAAACTTGGCCATAATATTCACGAACCTTGTTTTGATGAGCGCCAGCAATTTTCCCCTTGTGCAAGAGCAGGTATTGGGGAACATACGAAATAAATAAACAAATAATTTGTATCAAGATATTGTATAATGGCAAAATCAAAATATTATTAAATGGAGAAAACGATTTCAGTTTATACTTTATTATGAACCAAATTGTTAGCATGTCCTAGACAGAAGTTCTTTTCATGAGGGCATAGGATTTCCTGAAATATGAATGATTTGTCAATTAACGTGACAGTTTAAATTTGTTCACTCGAGAAAAATATAGCAAATGAAATTTCTGAGTATTATTGAAATTTTGACGGGAACCGTTTTTGAGTTTATTTAAATCGGTTTATTTTTCGGACACATTTATAAAGGCATAGGCATTCCTTCACATTAGTGAAGAATAGTATATTTATCGGAATAATTACAATGTTTGTTTAATAGTAACTGCCGCAGTTTCTCACTAAAAAAAAGTTCCCTTATCCAATTACATCCCATATTAGTTTTCCATGAATAAATTGTACTCGTCAGTTTGAATTTCTATGGATCAACAATTTAAATAACGCCAAATTCTCTATAATGTTTTTCATTATCAATGGGCGATTTAAATGGAAAATTTAATCGATGGAATCTGCTTGCTTGAATCGAACGGTTACTATTAATGATAAATGGCGCTCTTTGATTAGCCTCAAAATTTCGATACATCTCGTTTTTTAAAATGTGTTGTCTGTATGTATCTCATCGCAGCATGCAATTCATAATCATTAGACTAGTTGCTGCCCACTTCATAAAGAGTAACAAGCCTCAAGGTCATTCCTAAATCAAAATGATGCAGTCGTGAAGTAAATGCAAACTTTTTGTTAGTAAAATAATATCTTAATTTACTAAATAATATAAAATATTTCTCATGAAATATTATAAAATCGACCATTAAATCTTTTGATCCTTTTAATTAATCAAATGTCTCTAGAATTGAAATATGACCCCCAATTAGCTATTACATAAAACATTTGATCAGTGCGTATTTTACATTATATAATTAAACGTAAATTGTTAGTGTTTTGAAAGATAAATGCTTAAAATTTGGTTGAATGTTTATACAAGCATTAGAACAGTACCAATTTTATGTTGGTATGGTAAATTATATTTTGTCATCATCTATCCAAGCAAAGTACTCGTAGATAATATGTTCTACTCATTTTCTTCAATAAGAGAACTTTTTTCCTCATTATTTTGCTGTAGTTGTTAATTCATTCAAATGAATATGTAAACCAAGCTCTAATAATTTCATTTTCATTCGTCGATCTGTATCCAGTACAGCTCAAACTATGTAGTGCACTTCAGAAAGTAATTAGTTAATTAATATAAATATGTATGACATACATTTAGGGTCAAAAACTATTTATATAAACGACTATATTATGCATCAATATTGATTGCAGACTTTTTCTCTCAATTTTCTTTTTGAAAAGGATTTTAAAAGATATTTTCCTTTCATCTCTGGTACAAGATTTTTCCAGTTAGCGACTGAAACCTACACCTGACGTTTAAAAGGAAAGAAATTTTCCCAGCCTTGTTAGCTTGGGAAACGTGAAACCAAACGGTCGTTCGGACTCACGTCAATGTCTTTATTTACCAAAATATAATCACCCAAGCGAATATCGTGTCGAGTGAATATTATGTGAGCCGGAACGGGGCTCATTTGGAGTACGTTCGCATGTAATTTGTACCAAAGGACACGGTACACCAGGGGCAATCAATTTTGTAATCCGAATCAACACCTTAATCAGCAATTCTCGCATTTAGGTTTGCTATCGCACGAGTTAATCATTGGAAATCGGGTCATGTGATACTATCGTACATTCAAAGTATTGAGTATCATATGAAACTAAAATACTATATGTCACTTCGTTTCAAGGTTTCTGCTGATTCTGTTCTAATAATATACCAGCTGTCCTCGTATAAACTCTTCCTCCAACTAGACTTCTAGAATTATGCTTGCATTTATTTTCCAGAGTTATTGATAACGGTACGAACAGCAATATTAGAAATAATTACTCTATATGTATTGATACACCCATTCACAATTTTTATGCATTAATTGAACATGATGTTAAAAATACACCATAATTTTCCTATAATTATGGTTGCTGCGAAAATGACAGCTATGCTCTATGCTTTCTGGAAATTGCTTGTGATTTAAGTGAATTTTTTTTCAATGTTCTTTCATATCAGTGAAACACTAGGATTCATGTTACTACGGTTTTCTTGCAGGATGTCAATATTGATTACATGTTCGCAGTCAAATTTCATACATACCACGGTTTGTTTCGAAGATGCATTGAGACTGGCGGATCAAGCCATCTGAAAATAGTGCACTAGGTATTATATGAGTGACAGGCTCACCAACTTTGACTGAATGCATGGTTCCGGATTCTTCCGCTTGGAGGCGTGAAGGGAGCGTGCAAAATCCTCCAGATGAGTAATCGAGAGCGAAACAAAGCAACGTGAAAACTCTGACGAAAGGGACGAGCGCACCACACTTTGACGATGTGAACGAAGGCGACGTGGGGAGGAGGGATTAAACTGATGGTGAAGTCTTTTCGTGGTTTCTACGCGGTTGATGGATGGCGCCGCGGTTTCTTGGTTCTCCCCTGTTTAACGGGCTTTGGTGGGCGTTTTGTGAAAAGTTAGGATGACTGGGATGCTGTGGTAAAGAAGAGAGAGAAAATTTCCAGCCGTCAAGGCGGGGTTTGGCGGCGAGTGGAAGTTGGTTCTTCGCGGAGAGGAGAGAAGGGATAAGCAGAACCGCAGAAGAAAACAGCGGCAGCTTAAGGATTAGGTTAGTACCGAAGGGAGTTTAAGGAAGAGGTTTAGATAGAACTGAAGAGTGTTAAGGGTAAGCACGAGTCTGTGTCATGAGGTTTTGTGATTACCCCTGCGTGCGGAAAGTCAATTTCGGTAAATTTGCAGAGAATGAGAAGAATTAGATGGGTAAACCGTGATGTTGCAGATTTCACGGAATTTTTTAACACTAGTAATAGCGTAAGCATAGAAAAGAATATCTTTATTCCGCTTGAGAGACAAGAAGTATATAGTTCTAAAGACATAGCTTAGTAAAAATATGTAATAAATATGTAATTCATAAATAATAAATAAACTAGGGCTATGACAAACGTTGGTGTTAATTCGACCATACATCTCTATTCAAGAATATTAAAAAGTGTTGGTTGTATGTTTTAATTCTGCAAACTATTTAGGAATTGGAATTTGAGCAATGTTATAAAATTTACATAATAATTGACAGGAAACAGAAGAAGACTTTTTCATTAAAAAACGCATGCAGTTAAGAAAACAGAGAACAGTGAAATAAATGAACATCATTAACATTTGTAAAAAAATATTGAAGATAGAAATCATTATTATTTTGATGAAGTTCTCTCGGGTCTTCCACCGGGTCAGGGGTTCCATGTTGACCGACGTTTCGATGCCCGACTCGTGCATCGTCTTACGCCGGGAAAGCACCAAATCTTAAATCATTATTTGTTTTCCAGAAATTAATTTGAATGTTGTGGCAATCGAGATGGTTCGGTGGCTAAGGTAAAGGCTTCCCATCGAGAGGGCACGGGTTCAAATCCTGGAGACAACAAATATTTTTCAGTGGTATCCCAATTCCCCCTAATTGAGGTGCACTTTGAGTGAGTACGACTTTCGTCGGATGGGACGTGAAACTGCGGACCCCTTGGCACCTTTTGACAAGAAAAGGCTAACGCCGACTACGAGTTTCTCTCCGCCCTTCCTTTCCCATCCATCCCTAATGGTGCAAATGACCTAAGTTGTCGGTCGCCTCCCATAAAAAGCTACTACCAATATGAAAGTTGTTTTGTAGTCACTGATGTTACGGCATTGATCAGGTGAGATAGGCATATAAACCTCGCTAATACTCAGAATTCCTAATCTACAGATAGAAAATAGAGTATCTGAAAGAATGCTTATGAGCAGTTCATTATTGGCCATAGTATAAGTTAAATATGAAAGAAGTTGGAAGGTGAAATTAAAGTTGACGGTGAACACGGTGATGTTTCAGTTAATTATAGTTGCGGATGATGGAGTTTAAGTCAGTCAGTTCAGGGATCGCAATAAATTGTGATAATATTGAATGAGTATACAATACCAAAGGGATTATCAGAAAATGGGAAGAATATTTCACAGTTGGAGGACGTAAAATAAAACCAACGGAGAATTTGCCGTATGTTTTCTGTGTTTTGGAAGATATTGTGGATATTAATTGGCATTACGTATATTTTGAAGAGCTGAGTCACCAAAGAAAAGTTCTTATAATTTTTGTTACTCATGTGCAACTGTTGCATGCATAACTGTTGCAATCCAGCTGCTTTGGCTTATAGTTTTTTTTTATAAATAATACCAATTATAAGAAAAGTGGAACCTGGCGAATATGGATGCAATTTTGTCTAAAACACCTCCATAACATTATTTTTATGAGGTATGGTGAAATTTTGAGCGCTATCGTAAATATTTATTCAGTGGAGGTTTGTAGGTAGTTACTTAAAGTCTGCTTATATAGTATTCCTGAATAATGAATTGACATGGATGGCGATTTTCTCTCAGAGCTTACGAATATAAATCAGCTAAATCTAAGGAACAATAAAAAATTTAATCTTTGCGAAGTACAAACCTCTGATTCGTTCATTTTGAATAACACTCCTAATATTACTTTCTCATTCTCCTCTCATGATGATTGAAAAGAATTTCTCATGCGTTTGTAGTCCCTCGTCGTAAAAGGGCATTTCGAGTTAAATATCTTCATTATTTCAAAAGTAAAGAGTATAAAACATTGCTCTCGGTATTTTTAAATGAGAAATTCTTTATCTTCTAGAGCAATAGGTTATCATAAGAAATGACATCGTTCATTAAGAACAATTTCACCTGTGTCCCAGGATTCTCATTTTTCTCATCATTTGCCGGAGAATGTGAAATGTAATTCCATTAGCTATTGTATCACATTGTGACGGATTTAGATGAGCAAATAAATGCTAAACTGGTGGGAAAAAGGCAAAAAGATGATTCTTTTTCTTAAATTATTAACATTTATATAATTTTGCAATGTAGTTATGCAAATAATTTTTTGTATTACCCCAAAGCCTAGGGCTTGTATGGAGGAGCCCATTCATGTAAATTAACATAGGCATCCAAGTTTCTTAGTGTAATCTGGTCATCCTTTACAATTTTTTTAACGTAAGTCTTGTAGCAGATTCTTTTTACAATGAATAAAACGAGATACATACAGCCTTAATAACTAGGAATAAAGTCTGAAAAAAGATTCAACGTACATAATCCATAGAGTATAATGAATTGGATATCCTAAACCTAAACTAAAAATATATACCGTATCTGCATTAGCATAAACATATTCATGGATAGCCTTGAGTATAAATTAGTTGATTATACTTAGAGTCATTATTATGCATTAAAATATTTTTTATGTAGAATACTGTTCCTCTCATAATTTATATTTTATTTTCCTTAGTATAGTCAAATTTCTTTTGTTCACTAAGGGAAATAATTTAGGCCCCATAGTGTTCATATATTTTTTTCTCTTTTATAATTATTTTCTCGTCACCTGTAAAGTAAAACGGGATTTAGAAACCTGGGTTTACTATCCGTCTATCCCCCTCAGAAATTATAAACTGATTTGTGAAACTCCGCGGATTTTAAAATACGTATTGGTTTTTTTTAACTTCTCGAGCTTTTACAAAAACATTTATACATATATATAAATATACTATAAATACCATATATATATATATATATATATATATATATATATATATATATATATAAGTATTTTGTAAATATTCCTCTGGTATTCATGTATCATTTCCATAAAAATATCCATATAAATAAGATCGAAATGAACTGAATATCGACCTCATCCTTTACTTTCATCCACGTGGTTAACCCTATAGCCTTGTTGAAATTATAGCCCATAGCCTTGCTGAAATTCTTAACCTCAGTACTTATGGTTAATTTGCATATTTAGTCAATATTTTTATTATTTTTGTTTTTATAATCAAGTAATTCAAGCCTCATTGTGACCATAATAAAACGTAAAAATTCCTCATTTATCTAGAAAGCCCAGTGAAAATAAAAAAGCGCTGACTGCCGTACATTTTTTTCTGTCATTTATCCAAGCAATAATTATTTAGGTCGCCGAGTATCAATAGCGTTTTAATATCTCGCTTCACTTTCCACTCAAAAATACTTAACTCAGGAGAGGAATGATTTCCTCTTAAAATTTAGTGGCGCTTGCAAAAAAATAAGCTAGACGCTCGTGAGAAAACGGTGAAAAAAACGAAACTTTAAATTAGTAAGAATAAAGCGACCCAGAGCGTTGGTTTTTTATTATCCTTTTTACTCATGACGTACCCTCATCACAAGAATACGGCACAAGCGGATGCAGTGGTGACATCTTCAAGGAAATCAGTGAAAAGGGAGTTAAGCGTATGGTTCGTTGAAGACTGCGGGGAGTTCCTTGCCGCAAGACGAAAGATAAAAATCTTCTTCTCGAGTGCCATAATGACACCTCACGTTATGAAGCTGCGGAGGCCATTTCTCCTTAAAGCGCCACAAAATTTTCCCGATAGCGCTGTGCTTTGAGGTAAATGATAAGCCATTACTTTGCGGAAGATGAATATATCCTGAGCGAGCGAGAGCCTTGTGGAAAGATTCCTCAATGCGGGCGTAAATCTACTTTTTTTTCCGCCCTCGCTTTGTAGGTCGACTCGTATTGGTCCTTTGTGCTCTCAAAAAAAGCTATTAAATCTCTATAATCTGGTTAAGCTCACGTATTCTCTTTCTCAGGAGATGTTACGAGTTGCATAAAACGTAAAACCCCTATTATAACAGAGGGTTGTGGATTGTTTTTTTTGGTCGCCTTCGCCTTCTTTTTTGCGCCATTATGTTCCATAAAATCAGATGAGTCCTAAATTCAAATTTCAAAAACTAAATTTTCCAGATGGAGGTCCATTGAAGTAATTTTGCTTTCTTTTTTTACCATCCCATGTGTTGCTATGGTATTGAGGTTGTGTGCGTCTGGCCAATTCTTTTTTTTGCCACCATTTTTGTCAAGAAGACAAATTGACGTTAGAATACCATTTCATCTTTTTTCAATTCGAGTGTTAGGCTACGGTACTCTAGGTTTTGGTTCCATTGCTAATTACTTTTCACCTTTGTTGTAGTTCTCTTCATTTTTCTCATTCTCCTTCAATATTTATGCAATGATACCCCTTGACTTGAGAATTGTCATTCCATTGATAAGCATTTTTCCAATTGGTTTTACAACTCCAATTAACTAAGGGGTAGGAAACATCAAAAGATCAACCAAAACTTAAATCTTGTATGTTATTTTTACTCTGCTACAAAAAGTAATGGTGACACTATGAAGAGAGAATAGTTTGGCAAATTTTAATTAATTGCTGACGCATGAAAGTTATCCCACGCGCGCCTGCACACGTATTGAGAACATTTTGAGGCGGCTTGACACCGAAAATAACGATGCATATTATGCAAACATCGCACAGAAACCTCGAATTATTAGAAATAATATTTGAACACTTTGAAACCATTTTATTGTATGCAGCTTTTTGAAGTAAAATATTTAAATCAGAATATGAACTCAATAGAAATATTTCTTTAAATTCAAAAATAATGGAAATTTAATTCATAGCTGAAGGTTAATTAACAAGAGAATTGCCCCGACAGACAAGGGAATAATTCTATCTGAAATGGGGGCTTGTTAATTCAAAGACGTGGATAGGTCCTCAGACCGTTGGCATGTGCTGAAGTTCCTTAACTCAAGTTGACGTTCTCGCTAAGCAAGCAGACATGAGATACGACAATTGACAAAGTTTTGGTTGAAAATGTTACCATTGAGCATTCTCCCCTCCTCCTCTAACGCCCGAGTGTATCCAAACCTTGAATTCTCCGTCTCCCTTCACTTCATTTATTCTATGGCAGCAGAGGGATATCCTTGAAACTTATCCTTCTCTACTCTTCCAAAAACTGTTCTTCTTCCCCGTCCACTGCCTCTGCTCGTTAGATCGTTACGCTGAGTGCGCGTTTTCTTGTGTACTTGGGCTTCCGCACGCGTGCGACGATCATGCATGGCCATTCCTCTCTGTTTCCTACTTGCCCCTCCCATATTCATCGTGATCTTTAAAGATTCCTTCCAGCGGCATCTCGCTACTCCGTGGATTGCTTTGCATTCGATCCTCATGGAAATCGCTCAACATATTCTCCCCCCCCCCCCCCCATCGCCACCATTCTCCCCGCAACCCCTGCAGCCGAATCAACTTCACTCGTTTCATTCACGCTCATATAATGATGTTCCCTCGGTAGAATCTAAAACCTCATTCCTGGAGAAATAATGGAGGATGAGACAAGCGTTTCAACTTCACAGGAAGCCTTGTCTCGTCTCCCTTTAGAAGTGAAAAATAAGACCTAGAGGAATAAAAATACAGGTTGCCTTTCTTCCATGTGCTATATAGCCTTCCTAAATGACTTTCTCGCTTGTTAATTTTATTTCATCTGGACTAGTTCTTCATATTCAGAGAGTGGCAATAGTTTTTTGAGGAGTCCAGTTGTAGCCTGAAATCGGTTTTATTCCTATCGGGCTGTATCAATGTGAAATGCTTGAATTTATGCAATTTAAAAACTGGGGATGTTTTATGAGGCTATTCGATGTAAATAATTATGAGTGCGACCTTAAGTTTAAGAACATGAACTTAAGGCAGTGCAACCAAGCGCTGATGTAGCACAGATGTCAGATGTAATCAGATGGCAGGCAACACATAATTGTCGCTTCAAGTTGGGCGTAGATATTAATTTTTTACGAATCTCGTATATCCATCCCCCTCAAATAAATTCAGCAATTTTTGAAAATCATAACTCAGCAAATAACTCTGATAAATCAGTCATTTGCATAAATTGAATTAAATTTTCCATAAATTCTAAATTTTGACCGATAAATTTGTATTGCACTCAATATCATTTGAATATTTTGAATTTGTAACCAATTATCAAATTTTGTTGAAAACAATTAGTTATAGATGATCATATACTTGGCTTATTGTACTTATTATTAAAGAACTTCAATGTTTTAACTCCTGGCTTACATTTATGTATGTTAAAATTTAATAAATACAGCATTAGGACATCATGAAAGGAGAACAAATTATGAATCCGAGATTTCGAATCCTTTCTCTTGGTAATAGCTGCTGTTGGGGCTATCATTCTCGTTTTCCCAAACATGACCTAAGACCAAATTGAGTAGCTTCAGGCGTGATGTGCTAGAATTCGAACATAATGAATAACTGATCGAAGCAATTTTCCACTTGATACATATGATTGATATATCAAGTGGAAAAGTGCTTCGATCAGTTAGTCATTATTACCTAAGACGTTTTGTGTCCTCTCTTGGTGATTAAATTCATGTCGTTTACGTGTTTCCATTTGCGCTGTAATGAGCAATTTCTTCAGTCGATACGTGGTTTCTTGGTAGGCGGGAGGTCAAAGAGTTTGAGGATATCATATTTGTTACCTGTATATTTTATCTCCAGTTTTCACAGCCTAAATTGTTTTCATTCAATGGAATCATAATTTCATGATATAGTATCGAAGACTATTGAGGGAGTACCACTAATTTGAGTGTTCAGCTTTTAGAGCCAAGGGTCTATCGTTGCATTACAAAACAATTAATCTGGATCTTTCACATTGCCATCAAACGGCGCCATCTTGTAAACAGTCTGCGGAATTGAGATAGGGGTAGGCGGCGATAGGATTGTCTTCACATTTCGATGACAAATGGCCGCAAAAGGGACCCCGTAAAAGGGGACGCCATAAAATCGATGACTGCAGGCGTGGTGGATCACAAAATTAGATTTAGATCGAGTGGAGAGATACTATAAATGGATTGAATCAAAAGAGCTAATGTTAAAGCTGGGGCAGCAAATTGACATATTAGAAAAATGGTTTTTGCCCTAGTATGGGGAAGAATAAAAATTGATGCTATACGAGCGGTTCTCATTTTGTGAAAAGCTCACGAGGAAAACGGTATATGATAATTAATCAAATGGAAAATTTCCAAAAACAAAATCCCCATTCACCTTATTTGTTTCGATTAGTTACGAAGCAAATCTCTAATCTTTCGCTAGACGCCCCAATTCGGTCGAATTCACTCAAATACGCTTACCGTTGGCAAGCCTTTTAAATTCTCTGCGCGCTCACGTGTGTATTCAATTCAGTTTTGTGAACATAGGACCTTGTAATGGTATTAGGAATCAGTCATTTGATAAGAGTTTTACAAACATCAGCCTCATAGCACAAAACAGTTGCCCAGAAAAGATTGATTTTAACGCGGGGTCTAAAATACCTCCACCATGGGGAAGTCGGAAATTTGACCGAGCTGGGTGTGAAATGATGTATCGGATTATCGTGTTTATTTATCAATATATTGAAGGAACGATGTTATCAGCGTACAATTTAACGGTGTGAATAAACTGTTCTTTAACTGAGTTTTTGAGATGACTTGACATATCACTTGAATTTTTGACAAAATTTTTACAAAATTAAATCAAATGAACAATAATTGTCTGGTGAAATTCCTGTTTAGCAAACGCTCGTTTTTATCGAGTAAATATGGTTGTATGTAAATGTATGCCCTTGCACATATTCACTGGATATACTTTCAGAAAACGCGTTTTACATTTTCACCATCTATTTGCTGACAATTAACGGTGGTTCCTCTTGGTTAAATGAAGTTTTAAAGTGTAGTTACTGAAACGTCTCAGATAAACTAACAAGTTTCGGGCTGCCGTGATAACGAGTAAAGTAATTTCAACCGAATGAAGTGAACATTAGCCGTAATGAAACCTCATAATCGAAAGTATGAGTGCTAGTAACGGGGTAATTATATTCTATTCATTTGTTCTATCCAAAAGGTTCAAATGCGTCTGAAGATAAATATAATTCTTTCCCTCATTAGCACTGGCGAAACCCAAACTTTCATTAAATGCATGTCACCTACCCTGGCCGTGACTTCAATGTACTCGCTGCCTTATTCGCAAGCTATCGTCTCTGTAGTCCTTAATGGCCACGTTAGAGAATTTTCTGCTTCAATCGAACCTATATTAACTGCCAAAATATGTAGAAGTTTAACGTTTGAGTGTTTGCGGGAAACGTTTCATAACCACTCACTTAGACTCACATAGTCATTTGCGTCGCCATGTTCATAATGACATTCTCGCGTTCCGAAGCGTCTTTCACAACGTTATATTCTGAATGGTAAACAACCTCGGGGCTTCAAGCACTGACGTTACAGACTCGTTGATCGGTTCCCAGCGTCACTTAGGTATTTGGTTTTCAAGTGCAGCATTCTGATTCCGCCTTTTCAGATATGTATCCTATTGAAGTGATGGGAAAAGAAAAATGATACGAAGTAAAAATCGCTAAACGTAGGATATTACTCAAGTCAAATTTCATAATTTCGCGTAGAAGTTTTGATTGATGATCCACAATTATGCTTTATAAAAAATGATGTTCCGAGGTGAATTGGCATTTCTCGGCAAGTTTTCAGTGAAGATTTTATTATAATTCATGAATTGTTTTGCATTCGCTTACTACTTACCAATATTGAGGACAAGTTCGATGGAATTTGTGAGTGACGTTGAATCGCAAACATCAGGATATGCGATTTAATTACTAGGAAACACGTCCCCACCCATTTTTCGTGCATTAAAAATATTTCCCCGATTTCAGAGGCGTGACTTCCCCACTGTATTAAGACACCACTGCTAACATTGATTTGCTACTGAACTTTTACGGGTAGAGTAGATTAATGGAATCGTTCGGTAACTGCTGGAGTCTTGCTTATTTTCGTTCTTAAAGATGGGGGCTCTGCTTACATTTTTCTCTCTCTTCCCCGTGAAACCCGTTCCTCCCTCTCTCATACTTTGTTCCTTCCATCAATCATTTATCACCATTCAAAATATTTTCTTCTTACGAGATTATTTACCTCGTCTTCGTGCCAGGTCTCCCGACGTGAATACATGCATACATTTATGAAGGAGAAATTGTAAAAAAGCAGTAGTTGGGAAGAGCATGGGACATCTACGGGCGTGGAAGACAAAAAAAGAATGGGCAGACCACCCTTTTTTCACGTGAAGGTTCAGAAGAAGGCGGAGCTCATGTAAAACAGGCGTTCGCCGAAGATTTATTTAAGTTAAATCATTATTCTGTTGTACCAATTTTTTTGTGTGTGCATTACCAAGACTTTTTTTACGGTTATTCAAGTGTTGTAAGAATATGGTTGAGCCAGCGAGTAGTTAATATGCCTTCTTTTGCATTAAGCTCGTGCCTTCAGGTTCCTCATCGTTGTCCTCTGACCAGTATTGTCCTCGTCCTTACTTGTTTCACATCGTTGAAACTCTTCTGTCGCAGTCCTCTACTTTTTACTAGTTGCTCTCTACCATTGGCGGACATTTTGTCGTTATTTAAGCTTACTATTTTTCTCTCGGCACGTGAACATTCGTTTTCTACGAACATCCTAAAGTTCTTTCCTATGCCCCTTTAACTTCACCATTAACCCTTTCTCTCATCTCTAATTCAACCCACTTCGCCCGCCGTGTTCTTTCATCTCCTCTCAAATTCTCTCCTTGCTCGTCCCTAAAGCCCTCCATTTTAATACCTGGTCTTTTTCCGCCCAGAAAGTTGGCCTTGTGCACGAGAACTTAACCTAAAAGGTCTCCTTCTTACATCTCCCTCTCTTTCTCTCTGATCCGATTATTCGACTTCATTTCATTTTTACTTACCTACTCTTCCAACCCCTCCCCTTCCTGATTTCTACTATCCTTCCTCGCCTTGATATCCTTTAGGAATCGAAATTATAGGTATCCTAAAGGCCCAATCGGCTTATCCGAGTTTCAATTTCCTTTCCCTTGTCATACCTTTCTTTTCCGTTAATTCTTCTACTCGCAACCGTGTGTTCTTGAAGATAGAATAAACAAACACTTAAGAATTCCATGAAAAAGAAAATTTATTGAGTTATTTTTCAGAAGCGATTCACGATATATCAAAGAAGCAACATATGTGAGTGAACATTTTTTCAAAGTAAATCCTGAAGGTGTCGCCTGTTATTGCCTGTCTACACTGAAATTCACAGAGTAGTCAAGCCATCTCGAAGATGGTATTTAAATAATGTAATCCTATACTCAAAGGTTTGATCCATTTTGCTATCGTAGTTTCCTTTGCCGAGCGCAGTTCCTCTTCCAGGTACGATTTTTTTTACCCTTCACCCTGTTTGTCCTTTTGGCGCAGTATCTGTTTCCTCGGTTTTTATCGCTGTTATCTTTCCATTGTACTTTTGCTCTTATCTGCCAGTGGTGCTGGTCCCTTTTCAACTGCCCCGTCCTTATCGTCTTTGATATCTTCCTTTTCTCCAACACGCTGTCTTCCGCTGATCTTCTCGTCACTTTTTATTGCACCTCTTACGTTTCTGGCAGTCCCTTCGAGCACAAGAACCTCCCCACACATACCGTCGGATCGAAATTCATACGCGCGCATGCACGTACAACAAGCACTCTATCTTGTATACTATATTTCTTATCTCTCTCTTTCGCCACGTATCTTAGTATTTCCCTCCATCTGCGCCAATATTCCCCTTTCCGCTCCCCCCGTTCTCCGCTCAGTTCTCTCGCCTGAACCCAACCCTCATCCCGCACACGCCCAAAGCCTCTCTTCCTCCTTCGTGTTCAGAAGTATCCATTATCCTCCCGCAACCCTCCCCTTGCTGCGGATAAAAAAAAGACTTGGTCGCCACCGCCGACGCACCAGCGTCCGATTGTCCCGACCATTCCCCCGGCCCCCTCCTCATTCCCCATCCCCCTTTCTCTCCCTCCCTCCTTCTTACCCGCCCGCTCTCCTCTCCACCCGACTACTGGGCGACTTCTTGCCTCAATCCCATCAGCCGCTGTTCCACGTGAACGCCGTCCCGAACCGGCACGGAAGTAAGTAAGTAGGATACCAGTCCGGATATAAGGTTTATGTCGCTCTTCCGACTGATCTGGGAAGTTTCTCTGCAGCGATTTCCCTCTTCATACGCCGTGATGTGCTCAATGTTTCAAAATTCTGTGCGAGTTATCGAAAGTGTGTTGATACATCTATGATGTGACGTCATATTCACATTTTATTGTTTGCACAATCTGATTGCACACAAATATTTTTGCAAATTTTATGCATTAATATATATCTTAAAAATTCTGTCCTCGGGTAGATAGACATGAAATCTATTGGTCATCTATGGTGTGGTATTAATGATATATTATCATATTATAATTATACTCACTTGGCCCACTCTTCATCACACATTCCATATCTAGATGTACTTCTCATATTCCTAGACGAATCGTTATCTAAATGCCCATCGTGCATACGATACAGCCTATAAGCAGCTACATCCCTTGAACTGGAATGCATCAACATTAGGCATTACATACATCGCTCCCCTAGTGCAATATTTTCAATAATGGATTCCCACTCCCTCTTTCTCCATGGTGTTTCGTGGGCGTCACCATCCCGTGCACCGCTACCTTCGCTTATTTCTCTCACCCTCCCCACTGGTAGTGTGCTCTCACTCCTTGGTGGTTGGTTGCCACTGCCTAGCATTCTGACTCTACCGTCCCATTACAGAGAATTTATGTGCCTTGGGCTAAGCTTATGGAGAGTCTATCAAGTGGAGGCTCACGTTCGTCCTTTTCCTTTCTCAGGACTCTCGCATGATTTGGCTGAAGCTTATTTATGATCTCAGGACATTTTCTTTGTCCAGATTTGCCAGGAGGGTTAGAATTCAGTTAACGTTCGTCTTCGTACCCAAAAAGATTCTATGTCAGTGTCATGGAAAGTATCACTCTACAAAATGAGCCCCTCACTACATTTGATTTGAATGGCATGACAAGGTAAGGAGCTCACGTTTCTCGCTATTCAATTCTTTCACATCATTAGATTATTTCACCGAAGAATCTCATTGCTAAGAATTTCATTCATATCAATGAATATGAATTTTTTCAAGTCGTCGGGAAATGTTCAATTAATGTACATTTGATATTGTAAAAACTTTCCTCGTATCGTCTTAAGTTGTTCCTAGCGGAATTTCCCTTTCTCCTAGACGTTTCTCTTCGAAATTCAGTGAAGGAAAGCACACAGAGCAGATATTTAAGATAATTACTCCACTCTCTTAGTTGTAATACGTACCATTTTCGTTGACTTTAAAGGCTTTCACTCTTTCCGTTTGTAATTGTCAGCCACCGTTTTTAATTACCTTCCGTTATTAAACAATGCTCGTATTTTATCCATATAATTCCTATTTGGTAAGAATTGAATTTTTCAACTTTTCCACTGGTTTGTTTGAATACTTGAACAATTGGATGTAGTTATTTTATCTCATCTCGAAATTTTGATTGAATGAATTGTCTATTTCATACTTCAACGAATTGGCTATTTGTAAACGCTTTAACGATTTTGAATATTTTCAGTTATTTTCATAGATATTATCCACATCTTTGAGACTCTTTCAGCCTCGTTTTGAACAAGTTCAAGTTTTAATTTTATTTTAATTAGTTTTTGTGTACCACGATCATAAAAACGATCAGTCAGTTTTGACGTCGTCTACCTACCGATGAATAAGGAATGAAAGCCATACTTGAGCAGGTCATAGTTTTAATTCAATACTCAGGAAAAAATGACATATGTTTTGTATAGTCGAGTTTCTTTTTGGTGGCCCGAAGTAAGCAATTGCTATTTGACAAGAAAAGATGCTGGTATTGTGAATAGAAAAGGAAAATAAACATAAGTACAAAATAAGAAAATACAGAAAGTCGATTCTCAAGGAGTGCATATTACTACAGTTGATTACTCAGATGCGTGACCTATCGGAGGATATGCAGGCATATGCTATTCAAGTAAGCCCATGGGAGTATAAGATACTGGTAGTGTGAAACTGCTAGAACTATTATTTTCCCTAAAATATACTTTTTGACTAGATTTTGACTATGTCGACATTTTCATTCGAGTGCTGAAGGATAACGTAGGAAGAGTTTTAAATAGTGGATTACGTTTTCATTTTTCGCAGCCGAAAACTTAGGAATTAATTAAAACGACATTCAACGCTTCCCTCCAAATTTCCATTTCAAATTAAGCTTTAATTTTATTGGACCATTTCCAACGTCCACAATTTTCATTCCTAGAGATTTGATAATGCTACTTTCCAGAAGTGTGATTTATCCAATTCATAAGTTCTAATCTGGAAGACACTACCTTCAATCACAAACTCCTCGAAAGCAGACGTCATGGAGAAAAAAGTCCTCCCGTGACTACGCTCAAAAAACGTATGATTTTAACATATCCTCTTCAAGGGGAAAATAAACCGATTAAAAGTGACCTTTTTATACCTGATGGGCGAAATTGAACCAGGCTTAACGAAGCCAAATGGTTCACCTGCTCTACTGAAACTTGTTTTGTCATACTGTTAGATGGTGAAACAATATGACGCCTGTTAGCTACTTCATCTCGTGCGCTTATGCCGTTTTGGAAAGAGGAGAAAATGCAAACTCAAGTAACGTCACGCTTCAAAGCTAAGACGACACGCTTATAACGCTCGCAAATATGACTGTGCAAACTCATTACGGCGCCTGAAGTGAAAGACTTTTCTTTTCATCTTTCTACTCGGTGTTTTTATTTCTCCACTACCGCTTGCAAAGCCTTTCGTTTGTTTTATAAGCCAGTTTTGTTCTGAGCGCATTACCTTCCTCTTTCACATTTTTTCATCCTTCGGGAAGCATATCGGCTTACGTTAGATAGCCCGTGAAAGTTGCTGAACTTCACCTGCATTTCGTGTGACGTAGATATTTCCAATGCTGAATAGAATCATTTCTACCAGGATGGACCCTCAAGTCTTGCGAAAAATACTTGTATTTTCTTTGGCTGTGTAGGTAAACGTTTGTCGAATTACACTCTTTGAGGAAACTGATTTTTCAATCATATTATACCCGGATTGTCAACTATAATTTTTCATTGCATTATCATAGACGTTTCTAGCTCACATGAGAAATTTGACGGCCGAAGCCGCTTAAATTCCATTTTAGCCCCTGTTTGTATCTTGTAATACAAGAGGTATCTGTATATAGGAAAGGAAGATTGGCGAGTTTGAACATTCGAAGAAACTCTTAGGTTTATTTTTACTAAGTTAAGTATTTTGAGAGGAAAAATGGCTTTGGTCCGTGAAACACAGATTTTACCTTTTCGACTATTTAAGCCCTCCTTTCATCTGACGTCTTTTTTCCTCTTTTCATATCCTCTTACTGTTTCTCGTGAATCACAAGTTCAAACTCATTGTTTTTAAAAATATTTGGCCTTGAAATAATTATCGGTAGCGTTGTAGTTGGTAATTCACTACATGCAAACCAAATCGTTGAAAATGATATAATCGTTTACGAGGTCCAAAATAATTTGGTTTCCGCATGAAAAGCCAGATAGTTTTGGAAGTCAAATTTATCAATATTGTCTAGTGAACTTAGGATTTCAATTTTAAATTCGATGGCACAGCCTGAAATCAAACTTATGCTTACATTTTTTATTTATGTCATGAATAAGGAGACGAAAAATTATGACGAGACATTTAAGCACATTTTGATATACATATCCATTGTAGACTTTAACTTTATACGCAAAACTAATAGTGTTTATCGTTAATGGTAATATTAAATGTAATTAAAACCATTCATAAATTTGGTCGTAAGTACATTCAGTGCCGGAAAGTAGAATTTCTTCTTCTTTCTATATCGTTCGCTTTCTTTCTGTATCGTTATTAGGGTCTATTTAGTTTTCATTCAAACGAAGTGCCTATTCTTATCTTTACTCACTTCAGTCTTCAAGAAACATCTAGAGGCATAACTTATTCTTCACCCAAGCAATTTTCCATGACCCTTGTGAGGATCCCCGTGACCCTGATTTTATATCACCGTTCGAGGGGAGATCCTCTTTATTCCCTTCGCGCAATCCTTCTTCGTCTACTATCCGTCGATCCTTTCTTGAGTCTATCTGCACATCCTTCATTCCCCACCAGGATTGCGTCCTCACCTAACACCATTTTTACCCTTTTACCCTTTCAAAAATGTAACATTCATGGCAATATTTTTTTTTTCATGATCCTGAATCTTGAGATGCTAAACGGGATCCCTTGTACGGGTTCATTCATAAAGTACGAATCACTACGAGCTAGATATTTGAAGTGTTCGTTGCTTTTGTGCCCTAATAGAATTTCAGGGTGATCCTTGAATTTGGTAAAAGTTTTTGATCACCCTTTGTGATGAACTATGTCTCCATGAGTTCAATAGAAAAAGAGGAGTATGGTGCTTTTTAATCGTGCCCAGATCACGCGTGCGTGAGTGCTGGTATGGAGTTCTACTCTACACATTATAGTGATTAGTATTTCAAAATGGTTCTAAAATTTGAAGATATTCGGGATATTTGCTCAATGGGCATTAATGTGGTGAATATCTATCAAAGGCTTGGGGTACATAATTAGTATATTTGACATCAAGTTATGTTTTCTGAACGAGATTCGAGTTAAAAGGTTCGGATTCATTAAATTCTCCGGTCTGATTCTGAAAGTGGTGTTTATTAAAATTATGTTATTTTCTGAGATCCATGTGATGTATGAGCTTCATTATTACTCAGAATAATGTAAGAAACAGATAATACATAATGAACTTAAAATAAAAACGCTATAGGTTCAACATAAGACTTTTCAACATGAGTGAAATTCGGTGTGCACGAATTTTCAAATGAAAAAATTGATAATTGACCCAAGAAATGTTTCCCTTACTTGCATTAGAAAACATAGATGGTATTAACGTTAACAAAGAACCTACTTAAATGGTTACGTTTTTATTTATATACTATTGGATAGCTTTTTGTAGCAATATTGACAATCAGAGTACTTTTCATTTTATGAAACCCTTTTATAGCTCTAGAAATTTTACTCACCCTAATTCTCTTGGAGAAGGACAGAGGAAAGAGAAAGGACAGCGAGGTGAAATCAGCGGAAATCATGAAATCCATTTATCTTCTCAGCTTATGCTACGACTTCCCTAAGCGTCGAAATTCGGCTTCATTCTTAGAATAAACTCGCAGAATGAACAAGTTTTCACCGCTTTTCTCGGAATTACTTTTGAAAGTATTCAGTTCGACTTCCTCTGCCAAGTTAAGAGACTCAAAACTTTGTGAAGAGTGCCAAGGAATTTGCACCGTTCACCCACCGCCTCTCCTCTGAAAACATTCTGTTCCCTTCCGCGATGAAATGAGATCTTCACGTTGTACCACCAATATGTCCGTGGACGAAAGGCACTCCCCTTTCAGTGAGAAAAAGGGCAGGCATTCCTGTGCATTCCAACTCCGCATCATAAACCCGGCGGCTTGTACTATTTTCCTTCTTTCCTCCCCTTCTCTCAGCTAAAATTCCCCACGCCAAAGCCCACAGCTTTTCCCTCGCTGCCGTCCTTCTTTCTTTTTGGAAAAATATTTTCGGAAGAACCCTGCATATTGCACAACACCCCCCTCGGCCACCCACCTATCCCTTCGTTCTCTCCCATCCCTTCGTTCTCTCCAGGCCCTCTCCCTTCCGTCGCAATCCTGTAAAATGATCCCCGCGGACCGCTGAGCACACGCCTATCATTTTCACCCATTGCTTCTCCTTCCTCGTTATTTCTATTTTTTTACCATTTCATCCCTCGCCTTTATCTCGTACGCCCGGTCGAATCCAACATGCATATCCTTCCGATCCATGTCGCAGCCCTCCCTTACTTTCCATCTCCCGCCCCCTCGTGTGGAAATCTACTTTTCTCCTTCAGGCCGGCCTCCTCTCGGGCTGGCCTTCCATTCTTCTCTCGCGACCCCCATCTCCAAAACGCCAACTCCCCTCACCCCCGCCCTCGCAATGACCCCTTCCACCTCCTCGCTCGCGACCCCGTGCCCTCCCCAGGGGGGGAGGGTCCGAAGGTGATTGAATTGGACGTCGTGTTGGGGAGGGACGGATTCAATTTTCGGCTCCTTCCGCCCTGCCCCCTTGGGACGGCGGATGGTGGCGGGGCGCGTACATAATGCATGCGTCATCTTCCGGTCTCTTTCATCGCCTTTGCCTTCGCGTACCCGCATTCTCTCATCTCTTCATTTCGGGATAGAGAGACGCGGATTGGGGGCAGCTCATCGAGTGGCCCTTTTCCATTTCCCACTCCGCAATCTCCACGTCTCTTTTGAGCTACGAAAATCTGGTGTTACGCCGGATCAAAAAATAAGCAATGTCTGTTTCCTCGTAGACTAAAGAGTTGACTTCTTAGGGTTTGGTAGTGATCCGGTGATAATGACCTAATTATTATTGTTTTCTGGGTGTTTAGCACCGCAAGACTTGGGGTTGATATCACGCGGCAAAGAGCATCTTTCAAAGCCAATCAATCACTGATTCTTGTTTCTCCGGCTTGTTTATATTTTCCGAGTAACAACAGAATTTTAAGTGGTTTATTCTCGAGCTCAGTTTGAGCTTAGGTTTCTTGAAACGCTAACTTACACTCTTTATGTTCAATTATACGCATTTGATCATGCTGGGGTAACTTTGAGTCTATTTAAGTTGTGCGAGCGAAATGAATTCCTTTTTATCGAAAATTGCCGAAAAATGACCAAACCATTCAGAATGGAGCCATATTTTATCACGAAGGATGGTGAATATTGGACCATGAAACTTTAAGGGCAACGAGTTATAACTCCATTAGTTCTACCATACTTAATTCGCACCTCCTCTCAATCAATTAAACTCTAAGTTTGTTCAAATCTGCGGAAATAACCGAAATAACATTGTAAAAGTCATTAAAATACAAAATATCTCACGAAGAAAGAACCAAAGACTCTCCAAGAAAGAATGTATTATTGTTGACTAGTTTCGTCTTTTATTCTTCCGTCTTGCTTTAAAAATTGATTTCCGCAATATATCGGCCTCAACCATCTCTCAAACTTGATATTTTATTCATAAAATACGGCCTTTTTCTTAAGGTGCCCGAAGTTACATTGTACTCACAACGCTACGCTAGCCCAAAAATATATAAGGTATTGTTTGTTTCATCAATTTTTAGAAAATAATTGGCCGAGTGTAGTAGAAAAATATGTTGAAAGCCTGCAAAAGTGAAAACATTGGCGTAGGGATATTTTTCTAATCCCGTGCATGAATTTGTCTTTTTACCATTTCAAACGGCGTGAACAGGGTTGAAATTATAAAGAGACGGGGGAGAAAATTATTTACATAAAATGGTATTTAAATGAAATGAAGAGATGTAAAAATCCTGCTCGGTATCCAGGAGTATATTTCCCTGCATAACATTATAGAAACCGTCTGAAGCCTGCATGTCATCGATAAACGACCTGTAGATAAAATTAAGGGTTAGCTGAAGAAATCTAGCCAATCTGCGGAGGCGATCATATTTTATTCATTTATATTCACGTGTGTTTCCCATATTGTCCCTGACTTTATTACATTCTTAAAGTCTTTGTTTACTCACCCATCAGTGCATTTTTATGGATTTTCATTTTAACTCAGCTCCAGACTCTTCTGCTGTTTTTCCCACTTCTAGAAGGACAACAAATGGCGTATGAAGATAATGCAGCCAAACTTCCGTATTTTTTATCCCTCTCATCACCCCCCAACCCTCTTTCCTTAAACGGAGTCTTAATCGTCTCTCTGGAATTATACCGCCACACCTCTCTCCCCTCCTCACCTCCAGTCTACCCCTACCAGTTACCCCATTCGCTCCTCCGCGGTGCCCCCCCGGGTTGCATTATGCCTCACAATGCGTGCACATTTTCCATGAGCGCTCTTTTCGATCATCATTCTTCCTACTCTTGTCCTCAGTCGCAATCATCTCGCTCCATTCGCCGCCCACTCCCCTAAGGAGTAACCTATACGACTCCCTGCCTCCCCTTTCGATGCGCACTCCCCCCTCCTGGTCCGGTCCCCTAGGCGACATATTTCCCTCCTCCCTCGAGCCCTCCTTGGTGGCATCTCCCTCGACTCTCTTTCTCCTCCTCCTCGATTCTCTCTCCTCATATCCTTATCCAAAGCCCGCCTCACATTTCCAACACTCTTCCCTTTCACTACGCCACTATCAAATTCTCACTTAATGACTTTTCCTTTCTTGAAAAAAAATATTTAATTTCAATCTCCTCTACTACATCTTCTCCCCCTCCTCCTCCTTTACCGCTTCCTACCAAAACCTCTTTCCCCGACCCCCCGCATTTCCTAAACCTCGTTATTTTTCAATCAAAATTAGATTACAGTGTTGGCTCATGTGTCTTCGATGAAATATTGGGCGAATCGATGTATATTGATCGTCTTTCGTAAATTTATGCGGTGAAATCATTCTTAAAGATAACGTTGCATCTTTGGAATGAAATTTGCGGTACGTGTATGCTTATGTTTTGTTGGCCTTGCACTGGGGGCTCCCTAAAATACTTTTCATGTTTCCCAAGTTTTTCAGTAACATTTCTTTATATATCAGTCATCGTCTTGATAGTAGTATATAACTTACTTTGTAATGAAAACTTTGCGAGTGGATATCATTGTCCTCTATTAAGATAGGCCTACAAATTGAAACGGTGACGATTTATGAAAATTCAGAATCTATGATGAAATGTTCCAAAAAGACAAGCGGAATAAAACAATCGTTTCAATTAAATATTCTCTTGGAGCATTTCAAAGTTTGAGTTGTGTTTATATTTACATATTCTGGATGAAAGTGAAGAATATGATGCCTATCAGGCCGTTTTATTATTCATAAATTACCATTTCACTACACGATGTTTGTGCTCCCGTCGTCATCCCTTTCCATCATATCATTTTCAGGGGACCTTCGAAAAATTTCTACTCTATCCTAATTTATGTTCCTCACATTTTCACTCCCAGTATTTTGTGCCACACATGCGTGAAAGATTTTCGTCTGGTTTCTTCACCCTGTCATTATTTTCCCCTTTATTCTCCAATCACACGGCATGGCTCCCGGAACATATTATTTTTTTTCCCGACGATCCATCCCTCGCCCTTATTTTGATACATCACCCGTTTTGTTATTCCTCCTTTCCCACGTGTCATCATTCACTCAAGTTCATCCCCCACCCCCCCATTCTCCCCTCACGCTACCCTCCTCTCTTCCTCCCTCCCTTAATGCACGGTGATTTTTATTGTGTTAGAGAGGCCTTCCGTACCATTTTGTCCCTTTGTTTTTATTTATTTTACTTACGTGTCCCTCCACCTCTGTGGCTCAATATATCTTTCGCTGAAAAGACGCCATATAGCATTTATCGTCCCGATCCGATAGGCAGGATCCATTCTTTAACGTCCCTTTTGGTTCCGTTTTCCTCTCCCTTCCGATTCTCTCTCCCTCTTTCTCCCTCCTTTCCCACAACAACGGCCGTGAAGTCGAATCTTTACCCTTCCCCTGACACTTCTTTTCGACCTACCTTTCTTTCCTTTTTCTTATTGCTTTCCCCTTTTCTCTTTCCCCGCCCTGGTCCTTTCTCCAAGCCCACGCGCGATATCTTAATGCCCCACCGTTTCCCCGGGCGGCCCAGGGCTGCAATTTCCTCCCTTCGACCCTACTAGGCCCTTCGCCTTCCTCACCCCCCCCCCCCACTTCCTCCGGCCGTTTTCCCCGCGGTTATTTTTTTTATAATCATCCACTTGGAATTGCATGCCACCCCGTTTTCCCTTTCAATAACGTATTAGTTTTTATCGGAAAAAAGAAGAGTGCGCATTTATGTTTCACTTAAAATTTTCCTTATTCCTTCCTCCCGCTTGGTTTTACACGGTAGTATTACCTTCCCCCTCCCCTTCCATCCTCTTTCGTCTCTTTACTGCTGCCGTATTTGCGCCTCTGCTGCGTTTTCGTGTGAATAAAACGTGGAATGTGCCCGCTAATAAAGTGCAAGGAACACAAATGTTTGAACCTCTGTGTATTTTCGTGTCTGAATGATATCGAAAATTTTCTTTCCTTTTTTTTCAATTCCTTTTGGCCTTGGCTTTCTCCTACCATTTTCGCTTCTTTATACCCATTTGTACTCTTTATTCCACCATCGCTTCACGTTTTTTACAACTTTAAATTTGTCAATTACACAGATGCCGAAGTACCTACCATTGCACTTGGAGAATACCATGTTTTTCGGAATACATTCTCTTGCAAATTTGTTCTGTATTTTACGCATAAAACGGGCTTCAAATTCTTAGTTTGGCTCTTTGTTATAATTTTCTTTTTTTAATATTTTACCAGTATATTCCTTTGTATCCATTTTAATGTTTCTTTGAAATCTACAGAACCCTTCGGTCAATTTTTAACCAAACGGCACAGTACTATTGTCATGCTCGGTATCTCGCCATCAGCTATTGTAATTTACATTTCACCATATGGTGAAACTTTACTAAGAATTACATTCATTTATCTGCGACATGCATGAAAAGTGTTAGATTGTTGAAGAAGAATGATGTTAGAATTTTAGGTTTCACTTTTGAGACATGTTTCCTGTTCTAATTCAATCGCCTTCGCATAATGTTGAGGACATATGTCATAAGGACATTTGCGGCCATTACGTAAAGCTCATTAAAAGTTAGAAACGTTAGGCCTAAAGTGTAAGCTTGATTATATAGTGTGAAGTTCGCATCTTAGGAATTGACATTAATGCATCATTCTACGAGCCAGCAGTTAGTGAATATCCATAATAATCTTTGCTTATGTCTTAGTTCCTTATGATTCATCAAGTCCTCCTCAACTTTTTGGTTTCCATCAAGACTGATTTATCCTGATATAAATACATATATAACATTCGGACGGCATTATTGAATGCATTCATAAAATAGATAACACGTAAAAGGACACTTGAGAAAGTTTAAGCTTTCGGCCTTATCTGAGGCCTTTTTCAAGTCAGACGGACTTGAAGAAGGCCGAAAGGTTACCTGAGTCTGACCTAAAAAATGCCTCAGAGAAGGACGAAGGCTTAAACTTTCTGAAATGTGAGTGTCCTTTTACGTGTTATCTATTTTATTTTTGTGTTCTATTGTACTTATTGGCTGGCCGAAAAAGTCGAATTGATGGGTCATCCTCCATACAGCCTTGATGTATGACCAAATGACTTCTTTTTATTCCCATTTATCAAGAAAATAGTGCTTGGCCAATGTTTTTCAGTGCCTGAAGAAGCCGTTGATGCACTTAAAAACCATGTTTTGGAGATACCTCAATCGGAGTGGAAAAATTGTTGCTAAAATTGGTTCGAGCGCATGCAAAGTGTATGGATTAATATGGAGAATACTTCGAAAAGTAATAAAGCCATTTACAATAACAAATTACTGTCTTTTCTTTACATGGCTAAAAATATAAATAACAACCTTCGTATATTAAGTTTTTCATGACACTGTATTTGAGGCATTTCTCGTTGCTCGATGAGGTTTTATTAACTTTCACGATTCTAATTCGATGTACATAAGTGGTATAATGTTTTTCCTTGACTATTAATAAAATACGACTTATTCACCTCGTCAAAATAGCTATGTGCATGGTTTATTCACGATGTCGTTATTTTCGGGATTGTCCTCAAATAGACATTAACATTTAACTTCACCCAAAATACTCCATCTCAAATTAAAAAGTGGGACTATTCGCCTCTAGCCATAGTTATGTCCGACTGGCAGTGACCGAAGTATTATTAGCGTCTATCGTGCCAACTTCACCTTGACCGCTGCCTTCAAGCCAGGAATAACGAGCCCTTGGAATTTAGAGCAGAGTTTTGTCGCTCGCTCTTAATTATCATTGTGATGCATATCAGAGAATCTCTGAGCTTTAAAGTTCATTTAGGTGTACAGGACGTGGAAACAAATGCATAGTATTTAACCACAGAATTAAATTCATGAATTTAATGCATGCATAGATGCTCAAGTTTTGCCCTAATTTGAAGTGCGCATAAGACTTTGGCAATCTGGAAACTGTTGATGATTTTTTTCAAATAAACTGCCTTTCCAAATGACGTGTTTTTATTTGCTTTGTGTCGATGACGATTTCCTTATGACTACCGGTGATTTTTTTTACAAAAGATGCTTGACATTGATAAAATCTATTGTGAAAATGTTGTTAAAACTTGTAATGCTGCCAGGTTTAATAGTTACTCTTCCTCGACCCCGAATTCCGGTATTACTGATTACAGTGTGACGCCAAGTGGACCCCGATAGTTAATTTTGGAAGGATCCGTTTATGAATGCTGATGACTCTGTTTCAGTGCTAGTCGTTAGGAAAAATTATTCTCTATGCAGATTTTGTAAAAAATAAGCTATTCTCTAAAAACGCAGGTTTTATCTCGGAAAAATCTGCTTCTGTAGGCCAGGAATTAGTTTTTCTGTTATCACCCTTATGAAAAAAATAAACTTTTTCAAACATTCCAATAACATGAAATTTAAAATCGGTAAAGAACATATTAACTCTTTTAGCAATGTTTACCTGAAAGGATTTTCAGGTAGACTTCATCCAAGTCCTTTCAACGTTATCCACCTTTAAATTAATTTACTTTTCATCGCTCAACTTTCCCTTCATTTCAACAGAAAAATGTGGGGCCGTGTGAAACGCTTAGTTAAGAGTTAATTGTTTTATCTGATCACCACTCTCAAGTCACGTTCTTCTTCCTTCATCACAGGTCACGATCATTTTAATCGGCGTAAAACATTCCCTTGCTTGATTATTTTATCCCAATTTTCGAGTATCGAGTTTGACATTCCCCTTTTTATTCGCTCAGGTCAATATTTTAAAAAGAGTTAACACCCGTTATTCTGGTTTTTTTTCACTTCCTTACTCCCTACGTAGCTCATCGTCTTCGAACTTAAATGAAATTGCTCTGAACAACTTACCTTTGAGTTTACCAATTATTGAAGTCGAGAGTCCTGCAAATTGGGGCACGCTCGCTGTGTACCAAATGAAAAAGGAAAATGACGCGTTACCTCCCCGATCCTCCACCGGTACTTTTTTTCTTTTTCATCAACTCCCAAATCTTCCGTCCTCTCATTCCCAGCGCCCACTCGCCTCTCGTTTCGTCGTCTCCGGGCGAGTGTCCGCTGACTGCCGGAAGGAGGGCATTGAGTAGTCAGGCACGACCTCATCCATGGCAACGCACTCAAAATAACGTATTTCGTTGCTTACACACGGTAAACTCATTCTCCAGAACCCCGGACTCTCTCCCTCTTTCGCGCCCCCTCTCCTCAGCGACAAAGGAAGTCGGGTCGTGTGTTTAGGCAGGGACCTCTCTTGCTTATGGATGTACGCCACTCTGGAGGAGCAAGGGAGGCTGAAAGGAGGGGAAACTGGAATTCCAGAGTAGCCGGCCGCCTCCCCTCTTCTCTCCCTCTCTTTCCCCCTCCTTTCTCGTCAATCCCTCTTTCCTCCATTATATCTTCCCCACGTATTTCACGAGCAGCATCCCATTTCCCTGACGACGTGTATACAGCCCTGGACAAAACTTACATCATTTATTCCTCACATCCGATGGTCTCCTCCAAGTTACCGTAACGCACTCCACTTTTTTATGTTGATTGTACTCGTATACTCTTATTGTGACTCATTTACGTTTCTCATTTTTCGTTCTAGTTGGGAGAGTCGTTAAACTAAAATCGAGTTAAACGAGTGTTTATTTTAAATTCATTATTGCAAAGCAAATTCTAAGATTTGACGAGATCTATCGTAAAAGGTGGGCGCGTGCCTCTTTAACCCCTGTTTCAGATTTCACACGACCATAACGATTTTTTTTTAAATTCCAATAGCGCAAATAAAATATCTAAATTAATCCGCAACTTTCATCACTTGTCATTTTATGTCCTTTAAAAATTTAGGGTTTTCGCAATAATATTAAAGGCTTTGTGTTGTTAAATTGGTACATCTGTTGTTGATATTCCCTTTAAATCTTAGTGTCATAACTTGACATTTGCAAAAGTTACGGTCGGTTTTCGGTATGTCCATCAGTGCTTCCTGCGATTTTTCCATTACTTCCTCTCGGCTGCTAAAACGCGTTCCCCGTCATGGTTTTTTAACTCGATTGAACAGAAAAAAGTCACAGGGAGCCAAATCAGGTGAATTCGGTGGCTGTTGGATGGTATTTGTTGCATTTTTCGTCAAAAAATTACGAATAATGATAGCACTGTGCGACGGTGCGTTATCATGGTGCAAAATCCACGAGTTTTCTGCCCACATTTCTGGTCTCTTTCGGCGAATTGCTTCACGCAAACGTCTCATAACACCCAAATAATACTCTTTGTTTACTGTCTGGCCTTCTGGCAAAAATTCATGATGCACTACACCGTTGTAATCCATGAAAACCGTCAGCATTGCCTTCTTTTTTGACTGAAAACGACGTGGTTTTTTTTGGTCTCGGCTCATTTGGTGAACGCCATTCACTTGCCTGATGTCTGGATTGCGTGTCGTACTCATAAACCCACGTCTCGTCTCCAGTAATGATCCTTTTGATGAATGTGGGATCGGATTCAGCCTCGCAAATCATGTCTTTTGCGACGTCAACACGGTCTCTTTTTTGCATGAAATTGAGGTCTTTTGGCATGCTACACGACGGAAACCCAAATCATTAACCACAATGTCTTGGGCGGATCCATAGGCAATGTTCAAGTCCTCCGCTATTTCTCTGATGGTTAATTTGCGGTTATTGACCAACATTTCTTTTACTTTATCAATTTTTTCACCGACTTTCGATGTCGATGGTCTGCCACTGCGTTCATCATCTTCGATTGACTCACGACCACTTCTGAACCGCTCGTGCCACTGGTAAACGACCGTTTTTTTTAGAGAATCGTTGCCGAAACACTTTTCCAACATTTCCAACGTCCGTGCGCCACTAAATCCGTTTTTTACGCAAAATTTAATACAAGTTCGTTGTTGTAAATTTAAATCCATTTCTGCAATTGTAAAAAATCGCCAACACACACAGAGATAGATGTACTCTTGGCTACGTAACTTTTGCAAATGTCAAGTTATGACACTAAGATTTAAAGGGAATATCAACAACAGATGTACCAATTTAACAAAAAAAACAGAACTCAAATCGGAACGATGGGAGCGCCACACGGTGGCTATTCCGGGAACTTTTTGATCAAGGTAGTATATATATATATATATATATATATATATATATATATATATATATATATATATATATATATACGTATATATAGCATAATGAGCATATATTTATAAGGAGCAGCTTTGTTTGTACTTTGTGCAGCTTTGTTCTTCACCTGTATTTGAAAAAGCAATATAAACATATTTGGTGTATTTTCCTTCAGTCGCGAGTTTTGTTTTGTGAATTTATAATGGGGAGGTGCATCACCCCGTAACTCAAGATAGGAAAAAATATTTTCTTAAGTGCTAACATGCATCTCAATCTTTTCTATTCCTTTGCATTGGCATTTTGTTTACATTTTCTGAGTTTAAAAGCGATTTTCTGATATTCAGGACATATTTAATACCTTATTCATATCCATGAAGATCCTAATAGTGCTCATTTAATTCGGAATTGGCATTTGGCTCTCCGTCATAGCTCTGAACAAATCGTGGAGTGATACAGGTATATTTATAATTTTTTAACACATATGCGTATTCTTTCATGTACATATTTTTCAATTACGTATTCGTAAATTTAACTACCCTAAGTATTTCTTTCATTAAATATACTGTAAATAATATCGTCTTAAAACATAGTAATTTCACAGAATTGCCATGCTTTTTCTGATGTAAAATTATCGACTGTGTGAAGTATTGAAAAAACAACTTCTCAGGCAGTAAGAAGAAAAGAATAAATGTGTAGAGGATTTTGGTTTCACATAATGTTTTAATATTATGAATATATTTAACAATATCATTTGAATCTCTGTTCTACGTCGAAATCTTTGGATATACTGACAATGTTTCGAACGATTTTTGTCAGATATAGGCGTATGTTATTACCATAGTTCATTCATTTATTTCATATGCATTATATATTTTTTATTTTTATGGGATTCCTGCTCTTCTTTCGTTCTTCTCTTCGCGCATTGAAAGGTTTTTGTTCACTTTTCGTATGTCCTCCGTTATATCCAAGAAGAGTTCGTTTCACCGTTGTGAATCTTACATTACCCCGTCACCACTCCCTCTTTCTAGGGAATAGTCTACCGTTCTCCCTTTTGATTGTCTTGACAAAGGTTTGTAAGTGATTAAAATGCAACATACTAAAGCCGTCTGGTGAGGATAGGAACATGTACAGAAATATCCATGGTTCCTTACGGACGGTGGTTTCCAGCTTATCTACCCGAGTAACCGTTAGACGAATACGATGCTCCGGTCTCTCTCTCCCGCCTTTGTTGCTGAACTTCGTTAGGGTGGGTAAGTTTAGGATCTTCCAGTGTAGCGCTGTCATCAAAGGGTACTCATTGGTTTTCAAGCTCAAATCGTTGGAGCACCGCGAACGCTTAAACAAGCATGGACGGGCCTTTCTCCTCAATGTTCGAGCAAGATCATTTTACAGATCAAAGTGCCTCATAAAGTTAAGTAACACAAAGAGTACCTTTGACGTGGCAGGATAAAACGGAGGACTTGAAATTTACATGTCCCATAATATCAATATAAACTGAGTGAGACAGAGTTGAGAGTTACGTATTGTGTGTCTAGCTGACGCTTACTTCACCTCCTGAGCTTCAAAAGATAAATTTGAAAAGTAGATTTTTAGCAAATGAAACGTCAAGCCAAGGAAAAATATCTGCGGAAATTTAATGACTCTTTTAATTGTGCTTTACAATTTATTATGAAGTTTCGGATGACTGTCCAAAAGAATACATCTAAAAAAAACATTGAAAAGTAAAGGCACCCGTGGTCTTCTTAATCATTATTTTTTCTTATTATTAGCCATTAATATTGACTGAAAATGAAGTACATGCTGAAGCCAATAATAATTATAAGCGAAGCCAAAAATAAGAAACCTTTGTCTCTCTGGGGTTATTTGTTATACACAATATCTTGTTTACCAGCAACTTGTCTTAATTTCGCGTGAAATTAGTTAATTGGTTAAGAACGAGGATCAATCTGTAGCTGAATGGTGTGTTTGTACAAAAACGTAGGTACGAGTAATGCACTGAGCACGAACCCGGGAGGGTTTTCCAGACCACCGGTTTGGGCCAAGCGGGCGCCCTTTCGACCCCATCTTTGACCTGACATTTCCCGAGTGCCCTTTTCGGAGGCGGCTCGACGTACGAGTCACATTTCTCCCCGATTCCGAGCCGTGTCGCATAAACGCGTGCGTGAGAGATACTCCGGTTCCCTTATGCCTTCCGCGTGCGATGCAATCAATCAGCGAAGGTGCGCGGGAATGGATATCTCTCATTTTTCGTCGAAAAGCCACGCTTCGTTTTCGGTGCGATGTTCGTTTTCACTTTCAATCTCGCCGCACCCACACGAGCACGCACAATTCCTGCTCTCACCGGCGTCGATTTATTTTTTCTTCCTCCTGCCCCCCACCGAATTCCTCCCAACACACTCCTCCCACCACCCGCCTCCCTCACTCGATGATCCCGTCCTCGACGATGAAGAGAATTGTGGATTCCGGACATTTGCTCGGCCGAAGCTTTTCCCGCTTCCCTTGCTCTCTCTCCTATAATTGGACAATTTCGAGCCGTCCAGCGATTGATTCATTGTTTTAATTTTCCTTCAACCGTGGAGAGAAACGTTTTTGGTGGCTGGAATAATAACTTAAAGCATATTATTTTAGTTCCCTCTACCGTCAGTGCAATAGTTTATTTTTAGCACTTTAATTAATTTTTGTTTCTGGCCGGCACGATGAACCTCAGCTATAATCGCGTGAAAATAGCCTTTATAACTACAGGTAATGATTAAATGTTTTAACAAGTAATGATTTTAATTTTTTTAATGCGAATCATCAACTGATTCATAAATGTTACCGCTGCTGATCCTAGTGGGTTGTGAGATTCTCAAGTGTGAAACGAGTGGCCGTAGATTTTTTAGAAACAGTTCCTCATATCGCATTGGTATTAGTTTCTTGTGGATAATTTGATATAAAAGCCGCATTTATTTTTCAAAGAGTAGGCATTATGATAGTTTTTATGATTTTAAATAACGCATCAGAATATCAGCGTGATAGTCATAGAGGGAGAATTAATGTAAACAAGACAAAGCTGATGAGGCTTTCGATAAAGACGCAATCTAAGTTGAACGTTAAAATAGGAGGCATAGCTGAAGCAGGTGGTACAGTTAACCTAAATAAATATTTTTTGACCAAGGTGGTCAAAGTAGTAGGGACACGAGGAGAATAATTTGATTGGACAAAGAAGATTCCACAAGGAGGGTATTGATGGCAGGACATTGTGTAAGAATATAAACAAAAGACCCATTAAAAGTTTGACATGGTTTTGTGCAGCGAGGAAACATGTCCGTTGAATCAAGATGATAGGCATAGATTGAAGGACATTGAGTTGTAAGTATGGAGAAGGATGGAAAAGATAAAATGGGCGAAAAGGAAAACGAACAGATGAGTACAGAGTATGGTGAACTGGGAGTAGAGAGGGTTTTTTGGGAGAAATCCAAAAGATGTAGACAAGTTGGACGCAGAGTATTCTGATTTGCGATGGAATCTTGAAGACGGAGATGGAATGGAAAATGTTTCGCAAGTGAGTTATGGGAGGATAAGGATATGCATGGTGGAAGGAAGCATGCGTAATCGAAGATTGCAATATTTTAGTGTAGATGTCAGATTGTGTCTTGTTAGGCAAGTCATAGATGTGAATGGGTATTTATTCTGCCTCAATTCAAAATTTTCTATGCAAGACTTAAGATTAATCTATGCAAGACTTAAGACTATTCCATATTATTACGTAGTCTGCAGGTGAAAATATTATTTCTAATCGCCTATTTTTAATCTATTTCAGTGTTTTTACTTCGACTAATATAATTTTCTCGGTAGTTCACTATCTTTTACATAAAATCGTATTTCGCGTTCATCTGTCATCATAATCCATTATCATTTAATTTCTTTAATATTATTCATATTTTATATTCAATATATATAATTATATATAATGAATTGATTTATTCAGATCTCCATCTTCTCTCCCAATCCTTGCCCTTGTTTTTCTCCAGCATCACCGTTCATTTAGTCTAGTTTGTACTGTTGTCGTTCATATGGTGACGACCTTAATGTGCTCGTGGGAAATTTTTATTTGGCACCGGCCATTAGGACAAACTCACTTTGCCTTTATCTTTTGGACAAATACCTTTTGCACAACTACCTGAAAGGATTTTGCAAGCATACGATCAAAGAAATAATTTTATAAAACAGAATAAATTTCCCAATTTTTACTCAGGCAAACATGTTCATAGATCATACAAGTTTTTTAAATATCCTTAATTAATAAACAATAAACGTTCTGGAATGCGGCTGTGAAGAAACTTATTTATAGATTCAGGAAATGTGATAAACGCATACAAGTATATTTTTGTAGCATGCATGCATATTTTAAGTTGGCGAACATTCGTTTTTTGATGGATATTTTTAAATATTTCTTGAAAATATATTGTCATCGGTTATTGCTATGACAAAACTTTGCATGCAAAATAATGCACTTGTATTTAATGTTCTAATCAGTGACTCGTACTTTATCAGCCCTTCATGAAGTGAAGGAAAATTAAACTTATATCGTCTTTATTTATATGGACAAATACTCGTTAATCCAACATGCACCCATCTTTATAAATTCTGCTTTCCTGTACTTTCAGGTATTAAACCGCACCATGCCATGAATTATCGACATCATGGAATTTGAGGAAACGTTTTCCTACGGGGTGGTTAGAAAAATTTCTGAATTCATTATATCACAATCACGGAGGGTTTAAAATGTGAAAAGTTAGTGCATATCAGTTCGCTCTTTACTGTTGCTGCGACCATAACACATAATTTGTCGGTAAATGAAAACCGCGGCATTAGCTACTTTTCGAAATCGATGCCGAACCTCTCAGTTAATCTCCATTCCTCCCTCTACCAGTTTTTGTCTTTTTCTAATTGTTGGTAATCATTGTCTTTCTATATTCGGTTATAGACTAGCATTTTTCTAGAAGGTCACAGAGTAATAAGTTCTCCTTGTTGCTGAATTCACTAAACGCACTAGCATTATGTCACTCTACTTATCTTGCGCCGTATTGGAGATATCATTGCTGGCGTTTGTCCTCTAGAATGGTTCTTACTGTGAGGGTGTATTTTTTATTATTTAACGCCTTTATCGATGAAATATTGTCACTACAAGTGACGACTTGCATATATTCCCTTCTTCCACCTATCCCCTAAAAATTACATATACCTTGAAGAAATTCATAAACATTCATGTCCTAAGAGGGCCGCCACTTGAAACGGCGAGTGTTTAGTTGGTTAGCAATAAAGCCATTATACGTAGCCGATCGTTGTACATGTGTTGGTTTTGTTGGCAAATCTACATACTTGGCAACCCTGGCCAGAAACTGCCCAGGGATACTTAATAGTAAATCGTTCCGTAAAATCAGTAGGGAATCCAGGAAACCTCTGAGAGTCAAGAGCTATTTTCACATGAAAAAAATAATGTTAAAACTTTTTAAAAACAAAAAAATTGTAAAATAATTGTTTAAAATTGAAAATATATTATTAATTATGTTATAAATTAAATAAAAAATTGATAATAATTCTCAGTTCTTGCTTAGGAATATTCATGTACTCTGAGGTAGATAATTGTATACTCGTTGAACAATAGCTATTAAAAAATTGTGACAGGTAAGTCTAATTAATTTTAAACAATTTTAAAGTGTGGGCCAAGGGCCATATATCCTACACTTTGGATCCGTCTTTGAGTCAGAGAGACCCTAGGGGCTAGCCGTCAAGAGTTTTCAAGATGAAATTCAGAATAATGATTATGAACACTTTCTAAACGTAGAAATGTCATCATATTTTGCATATGAGGCTGCCCGATATTAATTCATCTGTAACCACTTTTATGTTCCCTGTAAATTTACTTATTAAAGGGTCTCAATGCTCCATAGTTGTGAAATTAGAAGAAAATGTCATTGCAAATTTTGTAAATGTTGAAATTAAGTACTTAATTTTAAGTTTTCATTCTATCAAGACCTAAAACTGGTTATTAATTTCATTATGCCATATTATCTATTTTAAAGAATATGGTTTTACTACCAAAATCTCGAAAAATACCGATATTTACACACAAGGAGAGTAACCTTAGTAAAAACTAATATGGTATTTAATTCATGATCTTTCTTACTAGAGGGGGAAATAGAATTGAAATCGCCTGGATGAGTGTTTGCCGACCATAAAGTGCCTTCGGAATCGTCAACGCTCGTTCCCATTTGTGTGTTACTAACCAAGTTCGTTTGTTCGTTTTCGATAAATTTCACATTGCTTGGTTAGTTGCGGCTCAAAAAGTCGGCGCTCCTCTTGCTGGGAACGACATTACTAGAATGAACATAATTCACCAATAAATTCTTTTTATATACATAGACTCTGGTGCCCATGACCGTTGCTCGTTTGTTTAGCGTTTTCCAAAATTGAAAATTATTGGTTACTTAACTTAATAACTTTTGGTTACTTTAACAGAAGCGGAGTAGATCGACCAAATTACAATAAGATTATAACCGTCTTCAAATTTTAAAAGAGTAGACATTTTTAGTTTTTTTCACTTTTATGATGACGCTGCTGCTAAGGTGAGAGAGACTATTGTTCTTAGTCCGGAGGCCTTTAATTTAATATTTATTGGTCTTTTCATTTCTTATGTATGCATGCTTGTGTCTGTTACTATGCTTATTGGTTATCTATTTCAGGTGTCAGCATGTTATCTTTAAGAATTATTACGGATAATAAGTTATATGGTGCCTAAAAAAGAACTGTCCAAATTTGTGCCAATATAACATATTTTAACTCTCCTATTTAGATAAGAGTCATGATAAAATATTAAATGTACGTAAATGATGGCATGGTAAGGACATGGAGTTTTCAATCACGTGGTTAATTCGAAATATCTGGTAGTCTCACAGGCTTTTCCAAAATTCTTTGTTTATATGATATTAAAACACATGCTAAATGAGTTTGGGTCAATTGTTGGACCCAGATCCCATCTGTTAACCCATTGTTTGGAGGAGGAATAATCCATTCTCCTTGCCCTCCCTCCATCTCTTTGAAGACTTAACACTAGCAATCTCACTTAGTTGTCTGCTCTTCCGCCGCAGGGCCCTACGGTCGCTCAGCTCAGCGTAAACCTAGCCGACGAGATGCCCATCTCCGCCTTCCGCAAGAAGAAACTCCTCTACGTGTTCAACGTCTTTTTTGGTGAGTAGTTTCATGTAACTGTTGGTGCTGCTGAGAACGAACCCATCACCTTTCCAAGAGATTACGAGCATTGTAAATTTACCGTTGTAAAATATGCTTCGTTGATGATTTAAATTTATAATGTTCCATATAGTTATAGGAATTGAAATATTTACATACACATTTAGACTTTGACAGAATTCGACCAATATATATCAATATGGAAGTCACTGACGTTATTATTTAAAAAAACAATCTACTTTTCGGAAAGTCATTGTGAGCTCGTCATTGTAATCACAGGGTTGACAATGGGATAAAAGCTAAGAACGGACACTCTCAATTTTGTTGATTAAATGCTTCGGTGGTATCGCTATCATTTTCACCGGAAAGAAGAAGGCAGCGAAGAACGCTTTGAAGAGAGTGGGGGCTAACAATTTTCTTCGTAATATAATTAAAACAATTGCAACAAATATGACAACCAGACCATTCTATATTTGATGGCTTGCTTCCTTTCTAGCGATTTGTGTCACCCATCGAAGGACGAGGCTCAATTTCTCCAAAAACAAATGATGGCTGTATCATAAAAAATAGACAAATATTGACATAAAAATATTGTGTTCACATAAACGTTGACACTATTTGACGCTTGGAAATTATAATTTGCAAAAAGAATGGAATTAACTGTTGAGAAGAGAAACATTTAAAGAAACCCTAACATTTTCACTTATTCACCCTCATTTATGGAGCTGATATTGAATGCCAAACTTGTCTGCACATTTTATCTCCAATATATGCTCTACAAGATTCTTAGCATTTCTTTATTTTAGTGATTTCCCTCCCCCTTCGAACAATCGGGACCTCTTCAAGCTCCCTAGAGTTGATTCAAAATTATTTTTTCCTATGATAGCGCCACCGAATTAATTACTTTATTGATCTGTGTTTTTGCGGTTATATTTCTGTTTATAAATTATGGTCAATCACAGAAAGAGGAGCAATATATGAATGTACTCCTGCAAAGTGTTAAGAAAACAAAGTAGTCTAAAAATATGCACAGCGCGTTTTTCACTCATATTTGACAAGCGTATTATAAAATTTGAGTTTTCCCTTTTATTATGGGCTTTGCTTTAGCCATCAACTAAACAGACCCAAGTACTATTTTGTTCTATATACCCGAGTAGGTCTCAGACATCACCCTAAATGAATAATGACATTTTCAATTTTATTGGTCTTGTATGAGTCTTTCATTAGTCTCTGTCTCCCGTACTTATCGGTCCACTCACATGCGATTTAACGAAGTAAATTCGATGGGCCTTTTGATTGGTGTTAACATACATAGATTTAAATCTTTTAGTCGTGAAATTTTGGACCTTAAGCTTTAGTCAGCGGGGAAGCATTGTGAATTAAAAATGTTCACGTTCTCTAACGAATGTTCTACTGTGGATTGAGTATATCTTCCACCTTGGTGGCACTATTTATCGCGCAATTTTGTATATAAATATTCAAAGCCGCATAGTTGTATATATGTACTATTTGAATTGCTTGTGGTGAAACCTGAGTATATTTTTATATATTTGTTGTGTTTTGCGTCTCCAGAGATTGCAATATCATTAACCTTCGCGGTGATAAAAAAACCCGACTCCTCCCTTTCTTTTCAATTCCAGAGCGAGTAAGAATTACGATACTAACCAATACAGGCTCACAGTTACGATTAAACAGAGTGCATGCCATTGTGAATACCAAATCAGACGTGAGCTACACGGTCCCTTTAGGGTTTAAATCGTGCTCTTTTCTGTAACAGGATTTTTACAAGTGCTTTTTTTATCATGATTTCCTAGTCCTCTTAATCCACGATGTACTAAAGATCAATTTACGCTTTTTCTGACGGTGCATACACGATGCACTTTTGGATGATTGTAGTTATAAATATTGCTTTATTCCTCGTTTATTGCGGGAGCATTCAGAATATTTTCGATTTTGTTAAAGTTGAATTGTTATATTCACCCAGAAATTACTCAATTTATTCCTTTAGTAATTGAGACGCTTGGAGTACGTTCATGTCATTTAACTTAGTGAGCAAGAGTTTAGTAATTGTTGCAAATTTTTCATTAGGTTTAGAGACCCAATTTTTACAGCGAGTTTTCAACACGTTCTCTTCTTCCATATTTTCCTTGAATGTCTACCAAGTTCTCGATAAGATTCCTTTTACTTCTTGCTAATCAAATGGTGGTAATATGTTTTGTGTACTAATATTATCAGGCAATAATAATCTGATTTCTATTTTAAATTGACAAATATTATAATTTAGTTTCTTGTCTCAGAATACAGATAGTTTTAAGGTAAATATGTCATAAAATCCAATTTTATCTTTTTTTTCACGGGATTTTCGCGATGCCTATGCTATTTTTATAGTAATTACAATGGGTTTTATCAACATTTTTTATTCAGTGATTATCTAATTACGCGAGTAAATTATTATTGTCAGCAAAAAATTAAATTTATCATGTCTTCAATATCGAAATATGAAGTAAACAAAAGTTGGTTGGCCATTATCGAAATTCCCAAGCGACCTTTATATGTGGAGTTTCGACGATCACAAAGGGAAATGACGCGCTATCTGGGTTCGTCAGTAATAGACTACAACTATTGGTGGGACACTTCATATATTGCTAGAAGAAGAAGGAATGTGATATTACTTCTGAAGAACTTTGATATGCTAAATATTCATGAAGTCACATCTTTACCCTTCCCATTAATTTTGAACATTTAAATTGCTGTTGAGAAAACTTGAAAATCCTTTCTCGCAGCTCTGCGCACGATATTTTAATCTCTTTTCCTTTTCTTTTTTCATATGCTATGCTCCATGAATAATTTTTCTACTATTCCCTTCTCCGGCACTCTCTTTATGCTATCAATCCCATCTCTTAGATTCTCGCGGTCCTTATCGCGTTGTTTTTTATATTAACTTGAGTTTTTCTAATCTTTTGTTCTTGAAACAGTCGCATGAACATTTTTCTGAGAGAGTCATGTGAAAATATTTAAAAAAAATTGCATCTTAATATGCCACAGGCGCAACCATCCCACCGTCCGCAGTGCTCTTCAAAGGGCCTTCCATTTTCATAACCTCAGATCGATGGAAGTGTTCTCTTTTTTTATTTTATCTGATCGATGGATCCTTTCCTTTGGATTTACCGTAAACATGGCGAATCAGAGTGCTCGCCATGGATACGTTTTATTTTGAAAGGATATAAATCAGCAGAGTGTGCGCATTTGAATTCAGCTTTCCTCCATCTCTAATACCGCGTCCTCGTCTTTCTTTCCATTAACGTAATGCTTCACTTCCCTAGCTGCGTTATTCGGAAGTTTTCATCGTTATTGTTGAAGACAAAAGTAAACACGCTGAGATTTATTGAAACATATTAAAGATTCAATATCCTCGATTGATGAATGAATTTTCTTTTAATATCAGCTTTCATGGAAAAGTTTCCATCAAGAAACCAACAACTTAAATGCTGAAATGGCTGAAGGCTTAAAAGGCTGAAATGAGCCTTACGTGCATTGAATAAATATTATAAGTCGGCACAAATACTTCAAACAATGATTTATATCATATTTTAGCCAAAACTTCGCGTATCTCCTATGAAAAGGAATTTCTCATGGCTAACGATTAACACTCAAAAAGCAAGAAGAGGGTTAGCCAATAGAGAAGATATAGAAGATCGAAGGTCTTTATTTACTTTGTAAAACACTATTTATTCTCCTTAGAGGAATTTTAATATTGTATGCTCTACAGGAGAAACCCTGATAGAGGGGTCTTATACATTTCGTCAAATATTGAAATTATCATGAAACAATAGCATTATGAATGTTTCACGTGACCTATCTCAATATTTTTTAAAGGCTACTTCTCTATTTCGTTTCTCATGATTTAAACAGTCAGTTATCATATCATAATATTCTAGAAAATTGAATACGGTTGCAATGATGAGCATGATGCTATTTAAATAAAAATAATTTACTCGATAGAAGCATCCTTTTCTCCCGTGCTCATTCCTCATTAATAATCTCCGAAATCAAACCGTATGCATCAAATTTGTTGCTGTTTAATATTTTAAGAAGTTAGTGCAATTATTTATTTCGCTACCAATATCCCCAATGCATGGAGCAATTAATAGCAGGTGTTTGTACCTTACTAGCTTACCATAGTCCCGAATCACGTGACCTTGACTTTCAGAATATTATAATTCTTAGCATTGGACTAGTTATTCTCCGGTTAGTTTTTATGTTATCGTTGTGACTTTCTGTATTAAATCAGCCCAACGCTCCCAAATATCTTCGTTTATTTTGTGATTTTCCAAAGTTGCATCAGGAATTAAATGTGGATTTTTTTGAATTTTTGTATGAGGGTGCTTCATTAACATTGCTTCAAACAGCAATGTAGTTTCACTCCATACGTGTATATCTCATTAAGAGAAATCCATAAACCATGGGTACCAATTTTTTTATTATGAATTCACTTGACAGAAAATCGAGGTTTCTATGGAAATGAGAAAAGATTTTTTGTCCTGTTTTTTTTTTGCTCCAACACGCTAATATTCTTAACAGCCACTTATTTCTCTTGCTTCTTATTATTCCTAGAAACAAAAAGAAGGTGAATTCAAAACTAAGCAGACTTTCGATAATGCGTCTACACTTTCTGTTATCTTACGCTTAATTTACGGATCAGCTTGGAGCACCACTGAGTACGGTCTCTTTTAGGCGTCGATGGTCCCTCATCGACCGAGCACTTACATTCGCCGTGCTAATATCAGTGGAAAATTCTAAAGCAAAGATCAAGTTTAAATGCCTCCTTCAACGGATTGTAACTACCAAAGTCGTGAAAGTTAAATGTCCAAATAGTAAAAAACTTGGCCTAATCACGGTTGAAATCCATCGATGAGAAAATTCATTTGGGATCAATATCAATCGTTATATAAAAATTAGTTAAGTATAAAACATTACCGTCTGGGGTGGAAAGTCATTGAAAATAACTGAATGACATGAGTAAGGTATTCTGGAATGTAATAATTTCTTCCTCCTTACAGTTTAGGAAAACATGAAAAATCAAGGGAAATACCCTGATGAGGGAAGAATTTTCGTTAAAAATTCAAAAGAAACGGCGCGCCAAGCTGATCGAATTGTTTCTGATTTACCTCCATGATATACATCATTGAAAAAGGTTTTATCATGAATATTGCCAAATGAATATAAGGGAATTGAGAACTTAACTGCTACTACTCGGAATGGTAATGCTATTTACTGCTTCTGTAATCGTTGTAAAAGGTATGTTAGCATAATTTTCACGGCAAAAAAAGTGATTAGTTTTTATTTAAAAACGTTATCCTTTACCTGCGTTTTATTCACGGTATAATCTCTGTAACCATTTCCTCCACAGAAAGGAAGTCAGTTTAAGCTTATTCGCGGGCAACAATTAATTACCATGCTATGGAGTTTTAAGATATATATACATTTTTTGTGCATCAGGTTTAACAGATTTATTTGACCCAAGAATACTATATAGATGTAAGTATGAAGGAAAATGATTTGGAAATCCTCAATTAGCATCCTCTCAGGTGAAAGTTGTTTATTATTCATATTAAATCTTAAACAAACATCTAGTTTCTCAGTACTATATAAGCCAAATTCTACACATATGCTGTAAGTAAGCATATCAATAAAAATAAGTAGTAATTAATAATGAAATAGAGTTTTGGCATGAAGTCCAAGTTCCTGTGGTTGGCTTGTGAATGTTGCAGATTGTGAAAAGCGCGAAGAGATTAACCGAAGTGTATTACATTGAAGATCGTATTTTATCTGTTTTTATTTATTTATTACTTCATTTCAAAATATTTGAGGTAGTTTTCTGGTTAAATCGCTGGACTTTTGCAGAATGTCGTTTGATTCCTTTTTAGCCACCGTACCGTGTCCGTATTGGTTTCCTTTATTTTTATTACTCGTTCCATTTATGTAGGTTTTATTTTTGTCCCTCCTATCCTTTCATTTCTTATCTCCGGCCTGTCGTTTCCCTTCATAGGCTTTATATTTTCACACCATCAGCGCTAATCCGCCATATATATATTTCCCCGTGAACGTTATCGTATGCACTTTCTTCGCCAACTCATATGGCGAAATGCCCAACCGATTTTGGCCTCCCTTTCGAATCCAGTCTTACTCGATTCATTTTTACAACTTAGTACTTCAAGTTTTCCTCTCTTTCATTCGCTATCGTTCATCTCATGCATTTTCATATAACTTGCGAAAACGTTCAATGCAGAGGTGATAAGGTCGTTAGGAACATTAATTTGAGTAAATCCTTGGGAATGACTTTTCCTCCAAATCTTTCCTCAGGTGCCTAAAGCTTTGAGTAAAACATTATTTCATTTTTTTTCGAACTTAGTACACGCTACTACGAAATAATAAAAAAATACTTTGCACAATACTTTTTTGCGGATTTCTGGGTCATAAAACAATTCTTCGCGAAAACTGACCAGCATTTGTTATGTGTTGTTTACTTAAAACCCACAGATCTGTGATATTTTCAAAGTGTAAATACTATTCTCCTTGAATGGATTAACTCTACTGCAAATGATTTGCATGCTGTGAACATCTCGCATTTCAGAACACATAATCAGATGACTGCGTTAATGTAATCTTCGCAGCATTCCCCGCAGTGTTTTTTAATCCTCATATTTGTGTCTTCTTTTATGTTGCTGTCAATTCCAGTTATAAAAACATTGGGTTGATTCCTACGGTAGCTCAATGAATACTAATAGAGAAAATTGAAATCACGTGTTGGGCAAAATCGTGTTGGTACGTTACCACGCATTGGTTCATACCAAGCTTGAAGTAAAAAGATGGTTGAAGTAAGCTCTCCGCAGCAGTCGTGTCACTCGTCCTGCCGCTTTATCAGTGGATAGTTCAAAACCCTCACTCCGAATATGGGTGTCATGGATGTCCTCTATTGGTATTACATTCGGTTTTCAAGTACATTTTACGAATGCGGTGATTTCAGAGTGAATTGGTCAATTTTGTGAGACCAGAAGACATGCCTATATTGTATTTTCATCACTTTTACTTTAAACGAAACAGTTAAATCACCATGCTATTAACTGGTAAACCATCCTATGACATTCCTCGAGCCATAGTCCCTTCGCTCCTTATTATTTCCCCTCCCTCCCCCGACCCAGCCTCTCCCCTCCACTCTCCCCAATTATCATTTGGTTTTTCTCTCCTCCTCCTCTCACCTCTTTCCCAGCATTTGTGTGTGTGTATATACATATATATTTATGTATGTGTGTGTGTATATATATATACATGTGTGTATACATATGCATGCATGGGTTCAAAAAATTTCCAATTTACCAGAAGATGTTACCCTGTTACAAAGCTTAGGTCATAATAAAAAAAAGCAAAGTATCTTCTTTCAAAGTATCCTTTAGTTTACAATTAGGCAAAGCAACAAGCCCATAAAATCCATTTTATACGTCTATATATGTATATATAAATATATAAATATATATATATATATATATATATATATATATATACACATATATGTATATACATATATATACACACATATATTATATGTGTGAGTGTATTTATGAATGTGTACATATCTTTCCGATCTTGCGATTGAATTCTCATTCGACGCGGCTAATGAGTTGCGTGTTAACTGTGCTCGATCGCTTCCATGGATTTCCGATTCAGCTGGTCTCTCGAATTAGGTCAGAAAGAATTTTTGGATGTCGGAATGAAAATTCGATCGATTTTGGTGTGTTGGCAATTTTTCTCCGCAGAGGCGTTTGTAATCTTCCACTCAATAGGGTTCTTATTTAATATAGTTCGTTCTAAAACCCAACCAAAAACTTTCCACCTCTACTGAAAACACTGCTTCTTGCGTTTATCCATCCTGCGAATGCACAGCAAACTTGCTCCTTCGTTGCACATTTTTATGTAAATAATTGGGAAAAGAAGTGGTATAACCTAAGGTTAAGAGGAAAATACTCGAAAATTGCGTTGCTCTTTGTTACACAGCGCATCGCTCCCTCGCCGTATATGTTAGGCGCTTTCTCTTTGTCGCATGCTTCCAACTCCTTGCCCTCTTTTGATCGAGAAAGTAGGCGCAAAATAATTAACAAGTTCTTATAAGTTGAAAGCTACTGTTACTTCTGATAGAAGTATTTCCGAAGTTAAAAATGGAGCTATCAGGTAAACGATGTTATGCGCCGTGGCAAATACATAATTTATAGTTAGTGAACGGTGTACATTATCATCACCTTTGAACTTCCCAACCCATTCAATGGTTTTTCTTTTTGTTTTTTTAAGCATATTACTTTTCAGCGTTTGAGAGTGCATTGGGCATTTTGCATTTGCTAGAAATTTTAAATTTAAAATAATTTGTTTCCATTTGGTTATGCTGACAAGTGAAGAGATAAGTCTTTGGTTTTGGATGAAGAGGATTTGCATTAATATTTTCACCAAATGAATGATATTTTTCCGGCTGTTAATCGTTATATTAACAACTGTAGCCTAGTTTTTGCAAATTTAACCTTTATCTTCGGTGTCTCCTTGGAGATTGTCATAAAGGTATTCTAAGTAACTCCGAGTTGTATATTCACGTAGCGAATAATGAAGATATTGAGTGTATCCAGTGAAATAGGTGTAGCATTAGAGGAAGATGGGATCTACGGGATATTTAGTCAAAATTTTGCCTTTTTAATTTGCCTTATCGTATTGAGGTCGAAAAGAAAATATATGATATTGAAATGGACTTAATTACAATATAGACCGCAACTCAGTTCTCAACTACGTGTTCGGAATGACTTTTAATTTTCTCAGTTCTGAGTTACTTTTGCACTCTGCTCTTTGCACTTTTGATATACATTTGAAAATTAATTGGAACACCTATTTTTTAAGATGTCTTGGCAGAAGTGTTAGGAACTAAGTCACTGTAGAGGTGGTAACAGTATTGAATTTTCTCAAAGGGGAAAATTTTCTCAAAATAAATGTTTACATTCAATGTGTTACTTAAGATCATAGAAGTTTTGTGTGATACTCGTAGCTTTCGATAACTCTGACCCTGCCTTGTCCGTGAACTCATTTTATGCCAATATGAGATTTTCTATTTTTATATTAGTCTTGAAAATATTGCTCACCGTTACGAACAATATTATATGGAGGTGAACGACGAGCTCTCGGATTTCGTAACTTTTTGTGCGGTGAAATATGGACTTTTCGAGGGCTACCCCGAGACATCATCTTTATGGTGGAGCAATTTACTGCTTTATTACGCTACGGTGGGAAGCCCTAGAACTTACCAACCACTCTATCCGCCGGGAAAGTCCAATTCCTCATTGAATTAATGTTTATGACTCACAGTAAAGATTTATGATTTGGGATATTGAAGTACTCATCGAACTTCTAAAATTATGACACTTTATATTTCTAAAAATAAAATGTTATACATATTTTTCACGAAATTATCATTAATATGAAAGTCAATAAATTGTGTGATAGGCATGATTAGTTTCTTCGTTTATCACCAGTGATTGCTTTCTAATAATTAGATACTCATTAAAAGCATTTAGCTTCTCAATCTTCCTTACGTGATTTATCTCTTTTGCTGCGCCATTTCTAAGAAGTTTCAACTCTTGACAAAAGGAGATGCTCTTAACGTATACTTACTTGTATCCATTTCCTTACAATTCATTGCATTCATCAGGTATTTCGTTCTTGTTTTATTTTTAAAAATTTTCACATTGTGCATTAAGTGTTAATGTCACTGATAAACATTTCAAAAATAGCATTTAGGATCAAATTAATATCTCGAATACCTTATTTCTTCAATGGCTACATGGCGATATTTGTAAATTTCGTATTTAATTACTTTTACGTGATATCATTCGGTTTAATTCAATGAATATTTTTATCTCCTGCATTCAATCATCTTCAAAACATTTTCGACTACAATGAGATCTTGAGTAGGTGCAATCATTCAAGTAACGACTAATATTACGCTGTGCCGTGCGAAGACATTCCTCTTAAGGTAATTTTTACCATTGACGGTCTGTATAAACTCCCCGTTCACAGTCTCTCTCAATCTCAACCACGCATTATCTCATGGGCTGAAGAGTAAATAGACAGTTTGCCTATCGTGACGTCCATGTGTTCTTCTATTCTTTGCATTCTTTTCAAAAGTCGTCGCTTTCGATGGCGTGCTCCTCCACCCCCAAACGACCCTTCCTCTCCAATTCCAACCTCTTCACACCCTCCTGCCCCGCCACTTCCTCCTCCTAACAATCCCCTGCCAACGTCCCCCCAAACCCTTTAAACCTCTTTCTGAATCCACGAAACGGCTTTTTATCTTCCGAGCGAGATAAAAAAAAGTCTCGGGAATGGTTCATCCGTCTCCGTGGTCTCCACCGCCCTTCGCCGCCGAAATCCCTCCCTCCCCTTCACCTCCATCTATCCCCGCTACCTTCCCCACCCTTTGCACACGTGCGCCCTCCCTCCGCGCCCGCGAATCCTTATAACGCGCTCTTTCTTCTCTCTTGTCGTCACCTCCTTTCACGAAACCCGCATCCTCCTCCTCGCTCTGCCCCCTCTCCCGTAGCGTTTCCATCCCTCACTCCAGTGGCCCCTGCAATCTCATCCACCCACACACACGCACACACCCTTAAAGCAGTCTATACTCCGCCAGCCTCCACTCCATAATCCCACCTCAGAGTTCCACCCTCTCCGGGAGTCCTACTTTCATCCCCATAGCCCTCTCGAATTCTCTTCCCCGCGGTCAGCAGGACACCCCGCCGCCCTCCCTCTGTCCCTAGACACACCCTCTTGTTGCACACCCCTACCTTCTCATCCGCCCTTTTAAGGCCCGCCGGGCGGTAATTGAGGAGGGGAGGAGGCACTGAGAGCGGGCGGTGGGGATGGGTGAAGGTGGGACCGGAGGTGGCGGGTGGGATGATGGCGGGGGAGTCAGGCGAGGGTATGGAGGAGGCAGGCAGTCTAGACGGGAAAGCCAACCGAGGGCGGATTATCCTACGATTGGAGGGGGAAGGGAGCGGAATGGGATGGGAGAGGGCGAAATGGGTCGCATCCGCTTTTCCGCTGTTTTCGTTTTCGGCATTCCCTCCCTGGTACCGAAAGAGACGAAGGAGAGAGATAAAGAGGTACGGATGAAGTAAAAAAGAAGGATCTTTCCTACCACCACCTTTCACTCACCCGGCCGTATCTTCGTCTTTTATTCCGCAATTGCTTTCATTATTCTTTTCCATTATCCCCCGGCCGAATGGCTTCTTTTCTTATGGCTACGCGAATGACGGGGAAATTCGCGGAAGGCTGGCAATAAATTGGCCATCAAAGGCGAGGAAAAAAGTCGTTATTTGTTTACATATTTTCCCTCAGGTTTCATTGACTCCAAATCTTCAGATGATGTCAGTGGACGACTTGAAATATGCTGCTGCTTTGTTTGAGTTTCATGCCAAGGTGATTCGTATTGCAATTTTTGGAGAAGATGAGAAATTGTGTGGTCGAAAGCTTTAAAAAAATATCCATGTAATCAAATGCATCCGTTAATTCCGCTTAATGTTTGCTTTTCATTTTGTGTGAATTAGGCATGTTCTCGGAAATCGAGCCTTTATATATCAAAGTTTATCTATAACGGCACCGGTTTCGTGAAATTTATCGATGAACAGTTTTCAAAAATATAGCCAATAGCGTTTAAATGATCCTTGGTTTAGTATTGGAGGAATTGGCCAAGTTTTTGTTTCGTCAAATCATCTATATTCTTGCGATGCTTGCAATTGTTAATAAATATGCAGTTTATCAATGTTAAGACCAAAAGAACTGCATACATGACGGATTTTTGGAAGTATTTCAATACCATTTAATGCACGTTCCTTATTCAAGCGTACTATCAGTCTCATTGGTTTTATTTAATGTTTTATGAGAACAATTATTGATGAAAATTCTTTGCCCATGTGACACATAATGGGAAATTTTTGGTTTGAGCCTTGTCTCCTTATATCAAGCATATATAGTCAGTTCTGGGTTACAATTCCAAGAATACTAAAATTCAAATGAAGGTGTTAATATGCAAGTAGTCTCATGATCGTTTCGTGCACTCGCCTGAGGAATTAACAGGAAATCCCGAAGTGACCTTAATTTTCCTCTTGAAGTGAAACAGCTATGTTGACCCGCAATCGTAATTCTCCCAAAGTTCAGTTATTCTACAAAAAGTGATACTTTTTGCTCAGTGTTATTTTCTGCAATATTGAAAATGTTAGGCATTCAATATTATCCTTATATTCCATCACCGCAATCACTAATTTGGAAATTTGGGTAGTCGGCGGTCCGAGGCGGTGATAAATTTGATTTTTTTTAGTCATCTGTAATAAATTGAATTTGTGAAAATGGAAAATGATGCGGAGGGTAACGTATTGGCTTCCCACCCAGAATGTCTGGGTTCGAATCCAGGAGACGGCGGATCTTTTTCAGTGGTATCCTGTTATCTACTTGAGGTGCTATCAGGAGGGCACTTTGAGTGAGTTCGCCGTTCATCAGTCGGATGGGACGTTGAACTGCGGGCCCCTTGTAGCCTTTCGTTGATAGTAGGCTAATGCCGACGCCGGGTTTTTTTTCTCCATCCTTCCTTCTTTCCCATCCAGATGGCCCCGGCCGTCGATTGCCTACCATAAAAACTATTGCTAATTCGAGAATAGAGAATATCAATGTTCGTTTATTGCATGTTATTAATGCTTTTTGCATTTTTCTCCTTGTTTTCATTGATGCCTCGATATTTATACTGCACTTGATCAATGCATCTTCGTATTCTTTATTATTGCTCAATCCTCATGCCTCCGTTCTAATTTTTACGGCTGATGATTTTGTAGTACCTGCGTATTATCCTAGGTATCATTATTCTATATATCATAGTTATTTACATTTCAAGCTGTAAGTGTTCACAAATAAATCAATTTTTAATACTCGATGATAATAATCGTTAGGAGTCTGAGAGCAGTTTCATATACATGACGTATTTTGAATGCTCTCACTGCACATAAATACGGAGATACTGTAAAAGGCTTTAATTGACGGGTTGTATTCCCGAAGTGTTTCTCCTGTTCGTCGGCCCGAACCATCGTTATCATTTAATTGTCATTACTTATGGTAATATTTCCATCTATAAAGCTGAAATTTTCACAGCGTACGTCACTAAAATTCTCCGGTTTTATCGAGCCGACGCGAATGCTACTTTCATATGAAAACAATAATGCTCTAACCTTTTTGTCCAAAATAACCAAATATTATGCTAAATTTAAAACTAATCGCACCAATTTAGAGATTGAAGGCATTCCGCGAAGGGCCCCCGGAGTCACTCTTCCCCTTGGATCTGCAATTGGTTCCCATTGCATTTTCCTTTTTTTTTAAATTTCCCATTTAACTCTTAGCACTATCATTCTAAAATCAACTATTTTTTAAGGTCTTTTGTCTGCTATTCAAATGACTTTATACAATAAGTTAATATTTACTTCCTAGGCCTATTATTTCTCAGTTGCACCACCATTTAGGTTTGTCAGCTTTATCTGACAAAAATATTTTTTGTAAATGGTGGAGAATAGGGATAATGAGTTAGCATTAGCTACTTCCTATTGTAGAGATATTACAAATACCGAGTTTTAATGGAATATTTATTGTTTTAATTTTTATTTATAATTTTTTTTGTATACAAATGACACTTTCATGGACTTCGTCGTACACATATTCACTTGAATATTATTAATATTCTAAAAGTCGTATATGTTCATTTTGCATTGTAAAAATTAATCACAGGCAAGAATAAAAAATCACATTTGCATAAATGTTAGGAGAATTTCGAGAAAGAGGACGACTAATTTAAACACTCGATTTGGTGGACATTAACCGCAGCGAATGGAACAGATTAGTACCATATCGTAGATGCTTTTAACCAAGATGGCCGTTTGGGACATGAATTGCGTCGAGTGGCTGCAGTTGATCACAGATATCTTGAGTATGGAAGCTAAGAATGGATTAGTGAAAACTGTGACAGGACGGCGGTTTTGTAAGTCACGGGAACTAGGTCGTTGAAACAAGATGATAGGCCGAAATTGGGGTATTTTGAGCAATGAGTGTGGAGAAGAATGGAAAAGGTATATGATAATTTTTATATTAAGCGAGACAGTTTGAAAGGTAGGTTTCGATTTATTACATATACACATTAAATTGTAAATTCAAATTGTACTCACATTATTTCTGTAAAGAGAAAAAAAATTGATTTGAAGAAAGTGTAAGAGATGAACAAAAATTGGATTCGGTCATTTTGGCCCTTATTTTATTTCATGAAATTAACTCTCAAAAAGAGAAAACGATCTTTTTATTAAATCTACCGAGAGCGTACTCGAATGAGATACATCCATTTGTTAACCGAAATCATTAACGCAAAGGGAATGAAAGCGGGTCGTGCTATTATGGATTCAACAAAAGTGAGAAGGAACATTTAAAACGCAATTTCTAACTGGAATGATTAACAGAGACAGCATATGTATTCCAGATCAGTCTTTAAGTAGAATAAGGTGGTTGACAACACTCACGTTGGACTTAAAAGGCATTGAAAAACACTTAACACTATCAGTGATAGATTTCATGCCGAATGTGTCATTCAATATATGTTTTCACTAGTAGAATATAATGCATGTACAGAAAAGAATTTACGTCATGATATCAATGAGCTTTTATCTCCAAATCTAGAGGATAAACCAAGTCGATGAGATCAGCAAATTGATAAATACGCTGAATAATTTGTTAACTCCTTAGCAAAGACAAAATGAGGCGTTGCCTTTAACAGTATTTATTATAATTTTGGTAGCATAACGTTTACAGTAGGTATTATCTGTACTTTGATCTATTTTTACTTACTTGGTAATATTTCTACTTGACAGCGTTTGGCAACTTTGTGAGCGTGGTAGGCTTCCAAGTTTAACAAAAGTATTAGATGAAGTACAATGACGAATTTATTTTATTAAAGCGATGGCAAATTTTGCAAAACACATATTTAAACATAGAATGAGTTATTCTCTCCCCAATATATTCTGAGATTAAAGTGGAAGCGATCGGATGTGCTCCTGTTTCCAAACTCTTCTGGTTTTCGTTGCCTGGTATATATTTGGTAGTTTCATTTAAATGCTACAGCATCCTTAAAATAATTGGTTGCCAAAGTTAAACTATTGGAATATATGCATAACTTTTTACATCAGTTACATTATGTTAACTGAAGGGAACACTTGAAAATATGTACGATAAACTGCTTAAACTCTTCGATATCTTCAGCTGTAGTAAAGTGAGCATTAAATGCGCAAATGTGTATAGTCATTCATGGCAGCATCACGCACACCTATTTACGCGCATTTCACACCGTTTGCCGAAAGTTATCAACAAACTGGCGAATGCACACAGTGCATTTATCACGCTATTAGCGAGAAAGTTCTCTTTTTGTTTTTGCCATGCCTGGAGATATTAGCTTAAATTACAAATGCCTAGTAAACTGGTGATTATTATCGTATGGTTGAAGATGAAATCAGCAAGGAGAGGAAAGCATTTATAAGAATGATTTCACGACTTCGCTTCGCTTGTTCTTGCCAAACACTTCATTCAACGTCCACGCGGAATTTCAGTCCCACGAAAGAATTATGGGCAAACATTACCTTTTTCATTATCCAGGGATCCATTCGTCTCGGGTGAAATCGTTTTATTCTTCTTTTTACTCATGTAATAAACATGATTTCTAAGAAAACAGAAATACGAGAGTAAGATACTGAAAATTTCTGTATTTTTTGTCTAAATTGCGATGAAGCATGCAGGCATATTTTCTCCTCTTTCATCAAATTTCCCTTCGCTATCCTGTTCCCTTACACCTTAATATTGCCGACGAAGCAGAGACTGGAGTGGGCAAAGTGGAGAAAAGAAATAATCATGGGAATCCTTCAATTTGGAAATAGGTTAGCACTCTGCGATAATTAATTGGCATTATTCAGGAAATTCCTCTCCTGCCGTGCCTTTACTAATCTAAAATAGAATTCTCATTTCTCGCTCAAGATGAATTTCGGTCGTAGCCTTAACATACGAGTACAACCCCTTCCTCGATAACCAACTTAGATTCATAAGTTCTAGCTAGCGTGAAATGCATAGCTTTTGCCAAGTTCCGGTGCCACATGGTCCGGATTATACCGGATAAATGATGAGGATATTTTCTTTTGCTTGCAACTTGGCGCTAGAGTACATCTGTTTAACTTGGTATTACCTAACACACCATAATATTATATCCCTTAGGCCGTTCAAATTCTCAATTATGTGGCCACTGGAACTTTTTTTAATAATAAAATAATTTCCACTCCATTCCTCAGAAACATCCGATCCTTTCGGAATGTTATGAACTCTCATTCCAGGCCAAAAATCCAATGCAATAAATTTTATGTCTAGTTTGTTTCGGAAAGTAATAAAGTTATTGGACTGCAGTTGTATGTAATATCCGCTAAGGGTGTGTTTTTACAAAATGAATAATACGATTATTGCGTGTATTTTTGCCGTTTTGAACTCGCATAATGACGTTATCTTAAAACTGTAGCAAAAGAATTACGACATATTTAATTAAATTATTTCAAAATATAATGTGTAGGTACTTTTTGCAATAATTTTCTGGCAGTTTTTTATCGCAGCTAAGTAGTTCTAAAAGGTGAAGCTTCAGGATGTTCGCTAAATTTTGTTAAGAACTGAGCACACAGAACTTGAGATTAAACGGACACGAGAAATGACATTAAACTTATCAGAGGCGATAAAACTTTATATTATAACCACCTAGTAAAGTTTTACACTGACTTATAGTATGGAATCACTCACACATTTTTGGAGTCGTGGATAGCGATCAATGTAATTGCGAGGGATTCAGAGACAATATACGTTTAATCGAACCTTCCCTAAATATCAAAGGGAAATCTTCTAGTTTAACTTGTATGCTATTGTATCACTAATCCTCGCGTATCATATCTTTAAAATCCCTAATTCTAATGATATTTCTTATTTATATTGCCTATTTAAAGTTTACTTGGAGTAGACTCCGGTACTTCACATATCAGGACGGTCGCTTACGTACGTATAGTCTAATCCCGATTAGTCCAGGCATGGGTGGATCAAAAACGTTTGACAAAGCGAAGAGAAGGCAAAATCAAAATTTAGGGAGTATCCACATTAAAATTGTTTGTGCAGAAAATATGTGTATCGTAGGAAATTATTTTAAGTGCCGAGAACCCAATAGATATAAAAATGGATTATATTCAGGCAAAAAAAGTTATTCGTGAAAATAAAAGTAGACATCTATGAACAAAAGTTCCAAGACCTTGCACTCATAATAGTTTTTCTCCCTGCTAAGAGGTTTACATTTAATGAGAGTGGCCTGCAGTTATAAATTCATATTTATTTGTTTCACATTAATCCCGAAACAGCACTTCGACTTTTAAATCGGGCTTTCAACAAAGATATAACAATAGAAAATTACAAAAAGCCAAGCGCTAAATGGAGAAAACCCACCTAGGTGGGAATCGAACCCGTGACCTTTTGAATCAGCAGGTGATGACGTTACCCCACCACGTCGCAACGTAACAAGTTCGTCGTTCAGCGTAACATAACTTATGTAGTTTTAATACACTTAGACTCATAATTCACTATCTTTTAAGATAAAACTTGTTTATTTATACTTCCCCTATCCTTCACGAGTAGCAGGTAGTTCTAAGAGGGCGTTGACGCTCGAAATAAAATGTATACGTATTGCTCGAAAATTGTTTGCATGGCATTATTTGGTATCTGTTACTGGTTTACAATTGAACTTGAACCTGTATCCATGGGTCAAGTTTTCGGCACAGAGTCACTTGGGCGATGGTATCTACCCTCCAGGGGTAGGAGAGTGGCACAGCCACAATGGCCTTAAAAACTCCTCTCCTTCGTATTCCTTCGCTGTAGATATCTCAGTTTCCCGGCTTTTGTCAGGTTCTGGAACTCTGAGGTATTCAGTAAGACTGTCACGATCTTAGGCCTCGCTTTTATCGTAAGTCACTCCCGTCCGTCCCTCTCCCCCCACAGAACCGGAGCAGCTGCAGACCCCGCATCCTTTTGACCTCTGGCTGCAGAAGTTCACCATTGCTCCCGGGAGTAGATCTACTCGCCTTTAGTCCCCCATTTCTTGCCCCTGCTCCTCCGCTGGTCTTTCACATCCATTCTCCACCTAGAGTAAACCTCAAAAGTCCTGCTACCTACAATCCCTTTTGCGCTCCCAGCCTCCCTTCCTTCCTCTCTTCCATTTTACCCACTTCCATAGCCAAAACCGCTTTAGCTTCCCTTCCACTTTTTCCTTTCCTTTCCATCCAATCGCTTCCATCAATTTTTTCCTGTAATCTCCATTAGAATATTTCCTCTTCTTCTAGTCACTTCATTAATTTCTCATCAGATGTTTGTCGCTCTCCTTTCGTTTTCTGTAGCTTCTTTTCATCCATTTTATTTCTCTCTCGGTTCTGAGAGAAACACTACAAGAATTGTCTCAAGGATGAACAGTAATTAATACGAATAGTATTTTTGTACGCTTGGAATGACAATTCAAACGCGCTTTCGATGACCTGAAAAGGGAGAAATGAACCATTCTTAACACCCGATTAGTATTTGGATTTTTTGGGTCTATATTATTAGGCCAAATCTACTAGGATCAAGGCCAAGTTTTCATCCTTCGTGGAGCAATTACTGCTGGCACCGTTTTGCCAAGAAGAGCTATGATTTAAGAAAAAACACAATTTAAGTTGGAAATGTTTCTTTAGATGTGGACTTATCGCTTGAAACGTTTCAAAATATGAATATTACGGAATAGAGAGCCGGGAAGCAAATTAATCCCATGTCAATTTGTGAGAGAATTGTGGAAGTCCCTTGCAGAAGGCATTTGATAAAAAAGTGAATTCGGGTATTTCACTCTCTCATTCTGTTTCTTACTCTCCCTCTCTTCAACTCAATTACCAATCCAAGATTTCATTTTTCACTTTTGGTAGTTATTTGTGAAGGAGGCACTGAAGGTGGCAATCCGGTGCGGTATTAGGTCGGGGAAGCAACGAGGGATGAGGAGAGAGTGAAAATTTAATGGTTTCAGATGAGTTTTACAGGACAAAGGCAACATTTGCGTAGATTTCCTCTTAGAAGGCTTATGGGGTATTGCTTCTAATTTTTAATCTGGTCTTAAAATTTAATCTTGCCAAAATACCACTGAAATATGTGAACTAAATAACTAGATATTAAATTTGCCAATGCTCACCAAAGTTTATACGATATAACAGGGAATACGTGCTGACTAAACGTGTAAAAAGATTTCGAATAAACCAAAATAAAGCTCGTGACTAAGGCAATTACAGGCATCAGATGACTGATGTTAAACATAAATTTATGAGTGTGAAGAGACCTGTCTCTTAAGGCGAAAGATTTATGGTTCCCTTTGGTCTTGTGCAAATAATCGTACCAAGCCACACACGCTAATATCATCATAAAAGAGTCTTTTTTTGCTAATTTAAAACATGGAAACTTATTGATTCAGTCATTAAGTTTATCTTCAAAGAGTGCATCGCTCCCAAATTGTGGCATCCATAGTCATTTACGATATACCAGCACATCTTATAATTCCAATGAATTTTTACCCTACCCCGGGAAAGAAATTCCAATAAATTAATTCATTTTTTTCAATTCTTTCAACCTCATGACGCGAAGTCATTATGATCCACTCCATCGAGATACGCCAAGAGGTGGAAAAGAATATCTGAAATCCGACTTGTCTCTCGCGGGCTAAATATCTGAGCACTTCAGCTAAAGTATTTTAAACATCCTTGTCTATAAAATTATTCGAGGCACAGTAAAGCTTCTATATTGATTCCCAATTCAAAGGTCAAGGTCAATGATTGCAGTTGGTTTAACCTGATGCCAGGGAAGATCCAGTATCCCTCCGATCCCCATGAGGTGTTTTATTCTCTCACTAGGCGTGGTAATCAGCCTGACGTGCTTCGCGTTCATTCTATCTCCGAGTTCAACAAATGCCGTCCGTGCTTCGCCGCTTTATTCACAACATCCAAGAGATTTTTCATCCTCTTGATTACGTCAGTCCAAGTTCCGTCCTACCTTCTCTCCTTCTCTTAGTCTCCTTCGCATCGATCCTTACGAGACGCTTAACGCCTGAGTTTTCTCCCTCACTCCTCCGCTGGCAGTGACACAATAAATCGAATAGCTTGGAAGCCTCAAGCATTTTGCGGAATTAGGTTAACTTGTTTTACTGGTGGAACTCATTTACAATGGTATAATCTGGAAATAAATTCATTGTTACTAAAAATATAAATTTATTTGGGAGAGATATTACACTCTGAGGAAGAGACCGAAGCGATATCTGGAGTAAGTATAGCGCAGCAAAAATAAACCATTTGCAATGGTAAAAATAAAATATTTTAAACGAAGACCAAATTTTAGTGTTACCTTTTGTAGTACGATTGGCAAACAATATCAGAAGCGAAAATCGAAAACGTAAAATTAATTCAATGAAATGCTTGCGGAAACCTTATCCCTCTACGCTCGTTAAAGTTAATGAACTAATGCTCATTTTCTTCGTGACACCTTCTATTGTGGGACTCAACAAAAGTCATTTTTAGGAGAGAAAATGTGAATGCTATTCGTTGGTAGACCGTTTAGTCTCACTTCGTCAATATTACCATAAATGTATGGTAACTAGAAGTTTTCTGTTCCTTTGATTTGGCTTCAACACTAATAAAGAGTTTTGACACTATTATTGAAGTAGATTCTTCTTTCTTATCCTAAAATTGGGCTTTCTCACTTTATTAAGAAAAAGGAGCTTTCCCTCCACCGAATGCCCACTGCTCCAAATACAATAATAATGTATGTCCTTCATTTCTGAGACACCGATATTCAATCAGCTCTTTCTACAACGACAATCCTTTATTTACTCTGCATAACTACAATCTGGATATTTGGATCGAAAAATAACTGCTCAGCTTTTCTTCCTCATTCATTTTGTTAGAGCTAACCACATCCTTTCATCGCGCACGCCGTCATAGTGCCAATTTGATTCCTTTCACATTTAGATACGATTCAAGTTACTATCCTTCTCCGTCATCTTCCGCCCAGCATCACAGATTGAATCTCTTAGGCAGCCACTCTCCTCCTCTTTTTTTTCACCGGCTGCGGGCATTTTGTGACCCGTGGTACATAAATTTCTCCTTGGGAATAAAATTATAATGGCATCATGTGAACATCCTCTGGCAAAATGCTCAATAAATTTCTTTGATGTGGTTGGCCTTGGAAAATGCGCATATCTCGATTCTTGAAAGTAAAATAAAGTCTCACAAAAAAAAACAACTTTATTCTATAACTGGATAGCTATCCACTTCAGCTATGAAGCTCACCTAGTTCCTTTTCCATATTTTGCTGTAGTTGATTAACTTAGATATTTCACTCATCCTATCTCAAGGTTAAAATAGAAGTATGTCAAGTGGAATCGACGTCAGCTAAGTGCGATTAAATTTATGTTGGAATATTATTTTTCTCAAGTCTCGGACGGTCCCATTCTAGATAATTCGAGAAAATGCCGTAAATGCGTCATGTGGGAGTTACACGATAACATTAGTTCTCTTGTGTTTTACTTTTATCCGACAACAAGGCGTCAAAATGTGCTATTATTATTATTATAAAACTAGAAAAATCTCATTCGATAAATTCATCATGCGCTGCTCTTAAGCTCTCCTGCAAACTTTGGCGCACTACTGCTACATGTTACATTCCACATATTTTGATATAAGGTTTTACATTACCTCAAGTGAAGAAACGAATGAATCACAGGGTGAAGAAATACTGTGAAGTTAGGACGTGTAAATTTCATACACAGAGAAAGAGTAAGATAAACATAAAATAATCGTTTTGATTTTTCACTGGGTTACTGGGTATAGGAATTACGAGACGAAACATAAATCCTCGTTACTGAAGGAACAATGATTTTTTACTTGCACAATATAACTAGAAATGTACATGTAACAAAATACTTCTCCGTATATATTTATTCTCGCGTCTTTACATTTAGTTTAGGTCGGTTAATAGAGTAGGTAAATTTTCTTCCCTAGCGTATTGAAATTTAATCCAACAAGCAATATACATGCTGGAAAATCAATAGACGGTTCTAGGGCAGACTCCAGAACAATACTTCTAGGGCATTCTCTACTTTTCAAAGCTTTGAGTTTGTTCCCGGAGTGCAGTGTTTCTTTTATCTTTTAGTTAACCCATTCACTCGGTTTTTATAAAACCGTGAGTGCTACAGTCCCATGTGACAAATACAATGATTAAAAGAATATTTTTCTCATGTATTCTTTACTAAAACATGAGTCTCTCTAATTCCTAAATTAATCTATAATATAATTATATATATATATATATATATATATATATATAGAGAGAGAGAGAGAGAGAGAGAGAGAGAGAGAGAGAGAGAGAGAGAGAGAGAGAGAATTAAAATGTTCGTCTTTGGAATTTTATTCAAGAGATTATTTTAAACATTGAAATGGAGAGAAAAATTGAGCCTAATAGCCTAATTTTAATTCCCAGGTAATTCCTCTCATTATGCTTTCAAAGCTCCATTTTTCAGAGTAAGATGAAAGTTTCTTCCTCCTAAGAGAGATTTGATGAAACACGTGCGCACTGCTTGCAATACTCAACTCTTGCTACAGTCTCACTTTACTACGAAAAACATCTGTTCTTGTGGAAATTGAATAGATTCTGCATTACGAGATCAAAAGGATATTCATGCGTACGTGATTTTTTCACAACGACGTTTTGAAAATTTAAATGGATTACTTCATCTTGTCTGCTATTTTGATTCCTAAATCCAAAAACATATTCCTATTTATATGTAATGACTACACATTTTAATTTTTATGACGAGGACCTATCCTAGTAACTTTAATTTACATCCACAAATTGCAGTAATGGTACCATGACAAAATCATGCAAGGAAAAAGAAGTTCTACGCTAATCGAAGTTTAGTAAATGTAAATTTTTTGGTTCCCAAGTATTTGTTCTGTTTACTGCGCGTGTCAAGCTGAAGCCCAAAGCTGGTTCTTTTATCCAAAATTCTCTTCCGAGCGCATGAGCATTTTGTAAATCTAGGAATGTCAACGTATCAATTATAGCGTCGTCCTCTGTGGCTGGACTTAAATTGCCTGGCGTTTCTTACGTTGGGAGGAAATTTATATATGATGCGAAATATCGCGGACGATTAAATTTGAAACATCGCGGACGAGGAATCCAAACAGAAAAATGCAAATGGAAGTTACTCACGAAGTGGATTCTCATCACCATTGTTATGAAAATCACGGGTGGAAGAAACAAATGGCTTCCCTACCAAATGACTCGTATTTAGAATCGCATTTGTACAACACACCACCGTCTTTTTATCTTTTGGTACATGTACACGTAGAGCTTGAAAGTTTATTCCACGATCTACAAAAGTTTTATATTTACCCTCAATCTTCAGCGTCGACCTCAAAACTTCCCTCGGCGTACGTTCATCGCTGCAAAACGTGCGAGTAAAACTTTCCCCCCTCTTGAGGCGTTGGGCGTAACACTTCACCATCACCCGGCACCCTCACTCGCATTCTCAATCTAACTCTTTTATCTTCTCTCTCTCTCTCTCGTTTTTTGCACCTAGCTCTCCTCAATTCACCATTCGACCGAAGCTTACATAGTATTCCTACACCCTGAGTTGGGACGGTATTTTGTCCTCATTTAGCTGATTTTGTCCTTACACCATTTTCCTCCGCTGGGAAAGCGGCAGGCAGATCGAGTGGTGGTACATACATTCCCTGCCTTTTGTTCTCCCTCCCCCGTTTCATCTCTCCTCCCATCGTTCCACCTACTTTCTCCCGTTCCAAAACTAAGGGGAGCGCATCCCGTCTTTCCCTTCCCCGCATTAAAGGAAAGAGCCGGGGAGTGGAGAGAGTTGTGGGGGTGGAAAGACGTTAACGACGAAAATGGGTCAAGAAACGAAAAGGAAGGAAGAGGCTCGGAAAGGGAGGAAAATTGGGGAGGAGAGAAAGGGAGGATGGACCGGAAGGAGTTTAAGCGTGAGCATGGAATTAATTGTGAACCGAGTGTGGGTTTTTAGACCCCGGTCCTGCTGCGGTCGTCAGTGAATGGTAAGGAAGGATTTGGTCGGAAGGGGTGAGATGAATGGGAACAAGAAAACGGCTAACGCGGCCAAAATTTTCGGGATGTTGGGGTTGGAGGGTAAATGGGACTAAAATGGCGAAGGAGAGGGCAAGGAGGCAAGGGAATCTCGACGAAGCGGCTGAGGGCAGAGAGAGGGAGATCGGAGAAGAGGAAGCAGGGGGAGTTATAAAAATACGAGGGAGGAAATAAAAAGTCCAACAGCAAATAGGATGACCCCTTGCACTTGGATTTATGTGATGGAACGGGCAGCTTGAGACCTCGTTGAGTTTGAAGGCGCGACCCAGTCATTCGGGGAAGGAATTGAGAAAATAACCCTGCATGGAGAAGGTTAGTAAAAGTATGCAGCGATAAAAGAGGTCGTAAAGGCTATAATACAGTTTTTATGCCCCTTGATATGTCCTCTTAGAGTAACAACGATAAATGTGTAAGTGGGTAATATTTTAAACATTCATTTAAAACCACTTTGGAAGGTGTTCCATGATTTTTGCTGGCAGTGTTCACATACGAGCTCGTATTTTATTCCCTAATATTTTCTCGTTTCGTTACGCGGCTACGTACCATACAAAACTACAGTCGTATCCTATCTACTTCCGAAATGAAGTGATAACAGTGACATCCATTCCAAAAAGACTTTCGTTGTAACGGATTTGACCAAATCATACTTCTATCTGTCATCTGACCAACTTGTTATTCCTTACGTGTAAAAGTTTTATTTTTTTCTTTGATTGCAAAAATATGTTCGAATCTCTTTAAATGTTCAACACTCATAACTTAAAAGGAAAATCATTATTTTCAACAAACATCGCTATGTTTACCTAGAACGATTAAATATTTCTGGTTTTCTATTGATAAATTGGAGTTTTCATCTCATTTTTATTTTTCCCACCTCCGTGCTACAAAACCAATCCCTCTTCCTTCAACCCTTTACTGTCGTTGTATTCCTTGAATATGTTTTTGTGTTCTTCTGCTGATTAAGGAGTCGCCTTCCGGCCTCAAAACGTCCGTGGGGGTCATGAGTCCTTTAAAATTTTTTCAGTACCTGTATAAATGAAATGAAAAATTCATATATATATATATATATATATATATATATATATATATATATATATATATATATATATATATATATATATATATATATATATATATATATACACACACACGAGGGTCATCCGGAAAGTAGTACCCGTTCGTGCCGCATGAAGTGCTGACGACGCGAGTAGCCGCTGGACGAGGTCAGATAGCTTCAGTGGCTTGTCTGCCTTCTCTGAGCCAAGTTGCGTGACGCTAGCATTGCCTGTGTTGTTTCTGTGATTGTTTACAATGTTTAAAAAAATTGAGAACGCCGCCAGTTGTGAAGTGAGGGCAGTGATTAAATTCCTCAATGCAAGAAACGTTCGCCCATGTGATATTCATCGCCAATTAAAGGAGGTGTATGGAGACAATGTAATGGACGAGTCGTCTGTTCGGCGGTGGTGTCGCAACTTCAACATGGGGAGGGGGAGCACACACGACGATGAGCGTTCGGGGAGACCGTCTGTCATTACAGACCAACTGGTGAGCTCAGTTGACGAATTCGTGAGGAACGATCGGCGCGTCACAATTGATGACATCTGTGAGCGTTTTCCCAATGTTTCTCGAACAATTGTTCATGAAATTGTTAAACACCATCTGCATTATGCAAAAATTTGTGCAAAATGGGTCCCTCGCAAGCTTACAGATGAGCACAAAACCAAGCGTATGGCTGCAGCACTGACGTTTTTGGGACGTTATTCTGATGAAGGAGACTCTTTCTTGACTCGCATAATTACTGGTGACGAAACATGGGTTTGTTATGCATCACCTGAGAGTAAACGACAGTCAATGGAGTGGCATCATGCTCATTCACCAAACAAACCAAAAAAATTCAAGACAGTTCTGTCCACCAGGAAACTCATGGCAACCATTTTCTGGGATCGACGAGGTGTATTGCTTATTGATTTTATGGCCCGTGGAGACACTATTAATGCCAATGCGTATTGTGAAACATTAAAGAAATTACGGCGGGCAATACAAAATCGGCGGCGAGGTCTATTGTCTACTGGTGTCATTCTCGTTCATGACAATGCCAGGCCTCATGCAGCTGGGATAACACAAAAACTTTTGCAGCAATTCAAATGGGAAACTTTCGACCATCCACCGTATAGCCCGGACTTGGCCCCTTCAGATTTTCATCTCTTTACAAAGCTTAAAGACTTTTTGGCAGGAAAAAGATTTGACAGCGATGAAGAACTTAAAGAAGGAGTGACCCTGTATCTCAATGAGCTGGCGGCGAAGGACTATGCAGCAGGAATACAGAAACTTGTCACACGTTATGACAAATGCCTTAATTTGCTTGGAGATTATGTTGAGAAGTAGTTTAAAGTATCCTCTTTCAAATAAAATTTTTTATGTTTGTTAATATTTACTTTTGTGTCTTTATTTCACGAACGGGTACTACTTTCCGGATGACCCTCCTGTATATATATATATGTAAATGCATATTAAAGTTATGTACATATATTTATATTCACGTGGGTCGCGGTAGTCCAGGGGTAAAGCGTTGGACTACTGACCGGAGGACTGCTTGGGTTCGATTCCCGGGCAATCCTCGTACCGCTATACATTTTGGAGTAAGTTTGTTCTAATCTCTCAGGATACGATTTCAAAAAGTTGAGCCAGGACGCATTGAATCTTCCTATTAATAATTATTTTTTTTCGCACAGCTGTGGACTTTGGAGTGAATATGCTGAATCGTAAACAAGTAATATGCGGAATCGTAAAGTGGTATTTGAGAAAAGAAGATAACAATCAGATACACACTGGAATGTTAGGATACCATGCACTGGAAAGAATGGGAAGGATATCTTTTGCAAGTTCAGCATATCTCAACCCAGGGACTCATTAATCTGATCCATCTCATAACTCTTTCGGCATGTTGCATGAAAGATAACTGATGAAACTTGTTAAAGAATGAAAATGATTCTGTTGCAAGAAATGTTTATGATGTTTGTGACCTAACATCTTATTCAATCGTGCTAATTTTATATCAGGTTAACATTTCAGCCGTTTGTTATATATTTAAATGAAATTACATATTTATTTTTAGAAGTACCCTTTAAAAAAGGAAATACGTCAACATCTTTCGAAATCAGTCGTTTAAGTAAATGTCTATATTCGCCATTTAATTAAGTGATTTGAGCTTGAGAATCTAGAGGAAAAGGCGCAAATACTCTCCCATTACCATAGTAATGATAACCCATTTCGATCGATGAAACTGTGGGACGGACCTACCAAAATAGTAATCGGCAGTATGCTGAAACCAAAACCCTTCTTCCCTGAATTGCGGAAGACACGGCGGATCAATGCCACGTCTATGTTTTTCTACGACCGGGATCAAGGATAAAAAATGAGAAGGTCGTCGATGGACAATGAATGAACTTGGAGGGGGGGCGAAGAAAGGGAAGGCTGGTTATGCTCTAAATGGAGCGAAAGCAATGGCCGCAACGAAGGAGGAATGGTGAGGGAGGGAGAGAGAGATATGGGGAAAGCGGTGAGGGGGGTCGGGGATTGTGGATGGATGGCGGAAGAGGGTGACGCCCCAGGGGGACCGGGACTTTGGAATCCTAATGGGACAGACAGTCGCACTCGTGGGGCAAATAAATGGCTGTGATGTAGAAAAAGCGAGGAAGGAAGGGAGAGGTGAGGGTGAGTGAGAGAGAGGGGTGGGAGGAAGAAGTTATTTGAGGGTGAAGTAACCTCTCCTACCGGAGGAGGATGAGCGTCGGTCCAAAAAAGCAAATGTTTGCCCGGTACTTTCACTTTGGAGGAAATTAAATGGTCCATTGGACGGATCTACATTTTGAAGCCGCAGGAGATGACAAGCAAGCTAACTGAACCGTCAGCTCAAAGTGTATTGAGTCACGAAGCTATTTACTTTCTTGGTGGATTGCGTTTTGCGCGCTGTTTTTCAATTCACGTATTTGCACCCTTCAAAGTTCGTGTCTAACGCAGTTCTTTCTTCCCTAAGCATGACCGTGTCATCTGCAATTGCCCTCTAAAATTAATTTTACTTGGTAAAGGTGCCGTCTGTAAATTAAGTCACTTGCGTAGAGGTTTTCCATGACATCATGGTACTTTTTCATTGATTAAATAAATCACGAACACTTTATCGTCCTGCCATGACGTTTTCTGAATACGAGTAAATCTACTCATTAAGAATCTGTTAAATTGTTTAAGATGATAAACATGTTTACGGAAAAGTAAATGGCTAGAAATGATATTGAGTTACTCCAGGAGATATTTAACTTCGTAACAGATAAGACATCCAGCTTGGCTGGAAATTTCAAATTATCTCTCACATACACACACATATATTAACACACATGTGGGTTGAGGTAGTTCAGGGGTAGACCGTTGGACTACTGACCGTAGGGCCCGGGTTCAATTCCCGGGCAAGAAACTCTGGACACCTGCAGCTACACTCCAAACTATGGGACTTCTGGAAACAGATATTCCTGGGAAACCATAGCCGGCACAGGGAAAGGAACTGGCCCCCCTACCCTGATGTGTGAATTTCTCACGCCGTCGGGCTTAGTACTGGGTGAAATCTACCGTCACCTGACAAACCGACCTCCGGGTTGATTACTGTGTTTATGGTTTATATATGTATATTCATGCAGATATAAGGAAAAGAGACAGGTACATGTATAAAGGACAAACACAGAAATTATAGGGAAGGTGGAATTTATATGTATGAAAATGTATAATTCTATATATATATATAAAATTATATATATATATATATTTTTATAAATTATATATATATATATATATATATATATATATATATATATATATATATATATATATATATATATATATATATATATATAAAATATCTTCGAAATGGAACGCTCTTCGGCGACGCACAAATATATAAAAACACAGATGTAGATTTTTAGAATATAGAGACACAAAGAAAGGACACTCACAATTTGTTATTTTACGTTTCGACAGCACGGCTGTCGTCTTCAGAATGGCGTTCTCGGGGAAGAGCGGAGAGGATGTGCGGGGGAGAGGTGGGGGAAGGAGAGGTAAAGGGACCAATAGGAAATGAACAAGGGGGTGGGGGGGATATGTAGGCAGCCAATTGATGCATTCAGTGGGCTTGGTTCAGCCCGGGCGGTTTGAATGATTGGGCCACCCAGATATGCGCCATCTCGCGGGTTCTCACCTCTATATATATATATATATATATATATATATATATATATATATATATATATATATATACAGGGTTCGTCCGGAAAATAAGTGTACTGAGCTCAGGAAAAAAAATGTATTACACTTTTACATATCTTAAGCTAATATTCCTCAAAATAGGACCCTTGTGAGTCGATACACTTGTTCCAGCGGCGTTTCCATTCCTGGAACGCTCCCGCGAAGGCATCATCGGGAACCTCTCGAAGACACGTCGTCACGGCCTCTTTGACGGCGTCCAAAGTCCCGTATCGCGTTCCTTATAAACTCCTCTTTATCTTCGGGAACAGAAAGAAGTCCGGTGGTGCCAAGTCCGGGCTGTAGGGCGGGTGCGGCAGCGTTGCCACGCCGTGCTTGGCCAAGAAGTCCGACACGACAAGAATTGTCGTGATGCAGGCGCCAGATGTTTTTGATCGCTGGCCGGACGCGGGCGACTCGTTTTCGAAGCCTGTCGAGCATTACACTGCTCTGCTATCATCCGAACACTAAGACGACGATCAGAGTTCAGTGCATCGCGAACTTTTCGCACATTTTCGTCGGTGAGTGTCGTTGATGGGCGTCCAGGCCGTGGTTCGTCGTCGACCTCTTCTCTGCCCTCCACGAACATCTTGTGCCACCGAAAGATCATGTTTCTGGACATGGCTGACTCCCCGTAAGCCTGGTTAATCATACCGACAGTTTCGGTAGACGATTTCCCAAGCTTTACCGCAAATTTGATGGAATAACGCTGCTCCAAAAACTTCGGCATCGCGTTCCGTGACGTGGGTCGAAGCGTGGAGGTTCGCGTTAACAGAGCTCCTCACTACACCACAGCTCAGAGCCGACTGCCTTTTTCAGCGTCGCTTGCCAACATACCCCCCTCAAATCGAAGCCCGTCAGAGCGGTGCTGGGTGCGCCTGGAGCGGCGGGAAAAAATCAGTACACTTATTTTCCGGACGAACCCTGTATCTCATTGTCTAGTATGCCTGGACCTAAGCTGTCTTCCTCTACGTCATTTTCTTTTTCAATCTCTAACTTTATTGGTCTGAGTTCTTTACTATACAGTTCTTCTATATACTCCTTCCATCTCTCTTGGATCTTTCCTGCGTCAACTATTACCTTACCCGCCTTATCTCTAACTGTTAGCATAGCTCTTCCTTTCTTACTTCCCGATAACGATTTAACTTTGCTGTACAGCGCACCGATTCAACGTTCCACTGCAGACTTTCCATATCCTCGCACTGCGTCTTCCACCATGCTTCTTTTGCTTTATTTGTTGCCCGCCTCAATTTATTGTTCAATTCTTTGTACTTCATTTTGCCTAATTCTGTATTTATATTCTTCCATTTTCGCCGCTCATCCATCTTTGTAATCATCTCATCCGTGATCCATGGTTTCCTAGTCCTTTTAGCGTTAACGGTTCCAATAGTGTCTTTTGCGGCTTTAGACAACCCTTTCTTGATCATTTCCCATTTTTCTTCGATAGTACTAAGCCCTTTACCATCCTCCATGATTTTCTCTACCGCCTGTTTGTATTCCTTCCTTTTCAACCCATTTAATGCTTCTACATTCCATTTTCTAACTCGCCGCCCCTGCCTTATCTTTTTGAAACGTACGCTACATTTCATAACAACTAAATTGTGGTCTGAGTCCGCATCCGCTCCCGGGAAGCTGTGGGAATTTATCACACTGTTCCTAAACCTGTGGCTAACCAGGATATAATCTAGCTGATATCTTCCTGAGTCACCTGGCATTTTCCATGTATACCTGCGTCTTTTGTTGTGTCTAAACCAAGTGTTGGTGATGACTAACCCCTGTCTCCTGCAGAACTCAACTGCTTTCTCCCCGCGGTCATTCCTCGTGCCTAAACCGTAGTCCCCCACCTCATCACCCTCTCTTCCTTCGCCTACCGTCGCATTCCAATCCCCCATCACTATCAAATGTTTCCCTGCAGGAACACACGCGATCATGTCCTCTAACTGATCGTATATACTATCGGCCTCTTCTTCCTTATGGTTGCTCGGTGGCATGTATACCTGGATAATAGCTAAGTTCGTCGGTTCTGCTTTTATCTCCACTAGTAGTATTCTATCCGTTAACTGCTCTATGTTGACTACGCTTCTTCCTACCTCTTCATTTAAATACTATGGCAACCCCTCGTTGGCTCTCGTCCCCACCGCTGTATATGATTCTATACTTATCACTCCAGTAATCCCCGCTATCTTTCCATCTCACCTCGCATAGACCTAAAATATCTATATTCCCCTTTCCATCTCTCGCTTAAAATTCTCCAATTTACCTGTCCTCATCATTGTCCTAACATTTCACGTTCCTGTTCTAACTAATTTGGTCTTCTTCTCCTGCGTCTTCTGTCCTGCTGCTGCTGGTTTTCCCTTGCAAGGGTTTCGTGGGATGACGACCGCGGAAGCCTTGCCTCCCCCGCTGCCGGGCACGACACACGGCCGATTGGGCCGAGCCCCGTGGTTGCCAGGACTCAAAATATCTTTATTGTCCATCATATTTTTCTTGGGAATGATAATTGAGGTGGTTTCCCGTTGCCTTCCTCATATATATATATATATATATATATATATATATATATATATACTACATTGATCAAAAAGTTCCCGGAATAACCACCGTGTGGCGCTCCTATCGTTCCGATTTGAGTTCTGTTTTTTTTGTTAAATTGGTACATCTGTTGTTGATATTCCCTTTAAATCTTAGTGTCATAACTTGACATTTGCAAAAGTTACGTAGCCAAGAGTACATCTATCTCTGTGTGTGTTGGCGATTTTTTACAATTTCAGAAATGGATTTAAATTTGCAACAACGAACTTGTATTAAATTTTGCGTAAAAAACGGATTCAGTGGCGCACGGACGTTGGAAATGTTGGAAAAGTGTTTCGGCAACGATTCTCTAAAAAAAACGGTCGTTTACCAGTGGCACGAGCGGTTCAGAAGTGGTCGTGAGTCAATCGAAGATGATGAACGCAGTGGCAGACCATCGACATCGAAAGTCGGTGAAAAAATTCATAAAGTAAAAGAAATGTTGGTCAATAACCGCAAATTAACCATCAGAGAAATAGCGGAGGACTTGAACATTGCCCATGGATCCGCCCAAGACATTGTGGTTAATGATTTGGGTTTCCGTCGTGTAGCAGCAAAGTTGGTGCCAAAAGACCTCAATTTCATGCAAAAAAGAGACCGTGTTGACGTCGCAAAAGACATGATTTGCGAGGCTGAATCCGATCCCACATTCATCAAAAGGATCATTACTGGAGACGAGACGTGGGTTTATGAGTACGACACGCAATCCAGACATCAGGCAAGTGAATGGCGTTCACCAAATGAGCCGAGACCAAAAAAACCACGTCGTTTTCAGTCAAAAAAGAAGGCAATGCTGACGGTTTTCATGGATTACAACGGTGTAGTGCATCATGAATTTTTGCCAGAAGGCCAGACAGTAAACAAAGAGTATTATTTGGGCGTTATGAGACGTTTGCGTGAAGCAATTCGCCGAAAGAGACCAGAAATGTGGGCAGAAAACTCGTGGATTTTGCACCATGATAACGCACCGTCGCACAGTGCTATCATTATTCGTAATTTTTTGACGAAAAATGCAACAAATACCATCCAACAGCCACCGAATTCACCTGATTTGGCTCCCTGTGACTTCTTTCTGTTCAATCGAGTTAAAAAACCATTACGGAGAACGCGTTTTAGCAGCCGAGAGGAAGTAATGGAAAAATCGCAGGAAGCACTGATGGACATACCGAAAACCGAATATAAAAAATGTTTCGAGGATTGGATCAAGCGCTGGCATAAGTGTGTTGCAGTCGATGGGGATTACTTTGAAGGGGACAATATAGATTTAGATGAATAAACTTGAATTTTTAATTTTCTGAATAAATTCCGGGAACTTTTTGATCGTATATATATATATATATATGTATATCATATATATATATATATATATATATATATAATTATATGTATGTATGTGTGTGTATGTGTTTGTGTAGTTGCATGTTGTCAAGTACAAAAAAATTGTCTTTAGGTGCAATAGATGTCTGTCTTTCCGGGGTGGCATGTGGTCTGGCAGGAAGTGAGGGAACCTGGAAAAACCTGACTCAGACCGCCAGAATACCTCTGCTTACAGTAATATTCCGTGAGGCGGTGCAAAGGTTATGTTCCGCAATCTATATGCCTTAGTACTTAAAATATATTTTCGTCATTTTTCTAGGAATAAGATTTATGAAATGGCTTCATTAATTTTTATTATTAATCATTTAGTTATCTTATATTCAAATACAGAAAACACTTTAAACTCTTGAATATATATTGGAAGATTAATAACCTACTTTAATAATAAATTATATTAAATATCCTGATAATAACTTAGTTTAATTATTAAATAATAATTGGAAGATTAATAATTAATAATAATAAGATAGATAATGTTTGACATAATTACACTCTTGCTCGCCATATTTGCTAAAACAAGTGTTATCTACCTGCCTGCAGTGATGAGTGGAGAGTGTTTTTTGCGACCCGGAAGTTTAATACAGAGAAGAATGGAGTGGCCTCGCTATCTCCATCATGTCGGGTCAATGACAGCCAGTTCACGGCCCCCATTGATTTGGTTAAGGACGAGTTAAATAGACTTCTCAATAGCTGATAATTCTTTACGACCCCCTGCCACGACGCCTCGCATCTTCCGTTCATTGAGGTGTATCTCTCTTTACACGATAAACGTCAAAATATTGAAAATGTTCTTTTCGATGTTTAGCATACATCCAACGGGGTGAGGGAGATTTTTATTAATGTGTCACTGTTTTTAATCGTTGAGGGGATTATAGAATTATTATTTTATGATTATTAGTTATAATCATAAAATTTGCGTGGCAAACTCAGCACACCGTGCTCTTCTCAGCAGCAGCGTTTTGATTAGATTAAAAATATTAAACGTTTTCAAAAGAATTTATTCAGGTTGTATAATGGGCTCGGAATAATATCGATTTTATAGAAGTGACTAAATTGAATGAGAAGAATCTGCAAGAAAGGAAACATTGGAACTGTATTATTAATTACTCTCTTGAATATCTTGTAGAAATGTTAAGTTTTAAAATTAATTTTTTGAGTCGGGTTTTAATATACATTTTATTGAAATGCATGGTGTCCCTAAATGGCTCAACTGAGCTTTGCATTTGGACGTAACTGATTGAATGAAAGCCATTTTGCTGTTCGTTAGATCGGAGGCAAGAAATATTTTAACAACATTCTAAACTTTTATGGGTTATGTACACCATTTTACTAATGTCATCGTTTGGATAAGGACATTAGCATTTTCCAATATAATTCAATTTTAATTACTTCGTGTTTTACAGATTCCACGTACCCGGAGAAATTAGTTGTGGGTTCTAATTCAAAAAAGTACGATCAAACTTCCGAGAGGAAGTTTTGGAATATGGAACACTTGTTCGATTATGCTAAAGAGCTCCCGTTGACGTAGGAGGAAGCGTAATGCACAAACACTCTTTTGAGAGAATATTACCTTCTCTAGGAGGAAGTTTGAATTACATACTTTTAGTTTAAAAGTAAAAAAAAACCCGCATACTTTCAATTTGAATTACGGAGTAAATTGACAATGTGAGCTTTCAATTTGTAAAAATTTCTAAAAAGCAATAGCTGTCTTATTACACTGCAATTTGTTGTTTTACGCTTAAAGTTTCTTGAAAAATATGGCAAAGCCGAGCATGCTAGGGGATACGCTATAATAACGGTCTTAGACATCACGATAAACTGGCTAGCGCCTGCTAAGTATGGTAGCTCTTTTGGAAATGTGGTTTATAGTGTAATATTTTAGTGTTTTTTCGCATTTCGTAATTCATAGTTCTTAAAACCAGTGCTGATACTTAATATTTGCCATATATCCATCTTCAGAAAAGTTTTCATTGTTTTTGTGACATTTAATATTTTCATCAATATTTTTGTTGAGTGAGATACATAGAGTAGGGATTTTTCCTCTATGTCTTATAATGATTAATTGGAGGATTATAATGATTCCTTTGGAGGAATAAGAGTATCTTTAGTTACAAAAAATGACTTGATTAACGGATTATTTAATCGTTTTTGCGTTACCGAGGCTAGGCATAAGTTTATTTATTATTTTCCAGCTGCAACATCGCGTAGTTTTTTTTAGACGCTTAAATATTCCATTATTTACCCAAAATTGAGACACTAATGTAAGTCAGCGGCACAGTCCTTGACACCGGATGAACTTTGCTTCTTCTGATAATGATTTTGGAGTGGAAAACAATTCGGAAAGCCCTTGACGTAACTTCTGCTCCGCTCCCAGAAGAGAGCCTCTTGTTGTTTCCGAGGGAAGCAATTCTATTGCAGTAACAGGCATCCATCAGGGAACGTCCTCAGAAAATAGCTATTTTCCTAACTTTCATCTCTTCCAAGGCATGTCTTTTTTTATAATTACCCGTTGGGCTGGGATCATTGCCTATGAACGCCATAACTATTCGATTTTCTTAGTTAGCGATGTTTCATTTTGAGTGCCACTCGTCTCTGGGGAGTTAACTGTACCTCCAGGAAACCAGGAAACTTTCCTTATCCAATATATCTTTTAACTTTGCTATTTAGAAGTACATTTTAACGAACTTTAATTGCAAAAAATATTTTGGCCGGAACTAAAAATCCTTGGAGAAGTTATACAAGCTTTTCTCTGCATGCGTTCTATGCTATAAATAATGCTACTATTCTACTCATTAAAGTAAAATTCGGTAATTACACAAGACAACAGCGCGCTCTAATATATCATGCGATACGGATCTTTTCTTGTGATAGCCTTCTTTTAGTTTTCTCCTCTTTTTTCCTGGCTAATCGTAGTCTTATATAACTAATCTTACTACTAAGAGAAAAACTTCGTCTGTGCTAGAAATTAATATGGAAACGATCTCCGGATCTCAACGACAATATAATGATCCCTTTTGAAAATAAACGTATTCCGTCTTTGGAAATAGTAAAGGATTACTTCTTTTGCGGCATTCAAGCACAGTATTATTTCCAGATTTTTTCGCTCTATAATTTTAATGAATGTTGAAAATTGAAATGTAAATCTAACGCTTGACTTCTTCCTCTAAATTAACTACAGTGAATCTATTATTATTTATAAACAACCGTTTAAATGAGAGTATGTTTCTCGTTTTGGTGTGCTTCCATTCTTTAAAAAAGAGTTATTCTCATAATCATATGTTTTACGTCGACTCTTTTCTTGATTTTGTTTTAACATTTCCTTTGTTAATTAATTATGTGATACTGAGTTATTAACTTTACCGAGGGCTTACGACGCAATTTGTTTCCGACAGTGCATGATGGAAAGGTAGAAACGGTTTTAGTACTAAGCAATTACAGCCTTAACTTCGATTAAGGGGTATTTTCACGTTTTGTACATTCGGTTCCCCCATTATTCATTTTTTTATTGTTTATGTGGTAAGTATTCATTTTCTCTTGAATGGATCTTCATTATACGGCTGAACCAATGTTCTTTATGAAACATGGGATTGAGGATTCTTAATCCCTCATCAGTTTAAAAAAAATCTTCCCTTCTATGGCATCGCTGTACTTTTTTATATCGACGTACCTAGTAATCCTAACAACTGTAATAAATAATACAACCTCCAATCCCAGTAAGCGAACTATTACGTGTACTCCGACTTAAAAGCATTGTATTTCTCTCTAGTTAAAAAGTAGTTGCATTGAAAATGAACCATTTGAATTGTTGCCAGGTTCAGTACTCAATTTTATGACTCCCGTAATGGCTTTAGGCGGCTTTTTCAGTGTATTTTCATTTGCAATGTTCTTTCAACTTTTTGACTATTGACCTGGAAATTGGTAAAGTAGAATTTAGAGATTCGGAGATAATATTTTAGATGTATACTGCGTCGTGAATCGCTGGTGTAGTTCCATAACAATTTTTAAGCTCGTTTAGTCCTCAAAGACATGGAAGCAATATCATCTCTGCAAATGCCGTCGACTTTATTGGGTAGCCGTCGGGAATGGTGCATACTCATTCTGTCGAAAATAACCATAATGCAGGTCGCTGCTTATGCATAATAGGGGTCGCTGTAATATTTGATGGAATTTTAATTAATAAGATTCTTTTGTTTTAGTTGGTCCTGAAATAGTCACTTTAACCAATTACATAGTTGGAATTTTTTTACCTTATGCATTTTTGCAAATATAAAGAGGAAAGCCGACTAGAGAGGCCCTAAGACTAAGCATATTACTTGATACGTAAACGATGGCATTGAGAATCAAAATCGAGAGATATGTAGGTAAGCGGCATCACCCAGACGGAATGAAGTTATCATTTCATCCTTTCCATTTAAACAATTGCCATAATATTGGACAACATTGGGTGGAGATAGAATGTATTCGCAATTGTAGAGGAGTGTATCGTGGTGTTGGATGTCATATTATGTCTTGTAAGGTGCGGTTAAGAAATTCATGCGTGTTCAGTATGTGTCCATCCAATATCTGCCTTAAACGGTTAACTATCAGATAATAACAATAGAATAAATGTGCATGCCGATAATGTCCATACGTGCATGAAAGATTCATTGAAAGGTATTAAAACCGTTGAAATTATAGATTATTCAAAGAGACTGTGGGAGATGCCGCGACAGTAACTTTTGACGGAGTCATCCGTTAATGTGCATTATAGTGCAAACATTTCAAAGGATGGAAACCATTAGTTTTGACCGACATTTGAACACGGATCGCGGTGAAGGCGAACAATTTGTACATTTTGAAGTTGTTTCATTGTAGTCACAGATTATGGTTAGGTATTAAATTCATTTCCTATGCAGTTACATAACCTCATGAGGAAAACATCAGGGATCTTGGCGAAAATATTGGACGAACAATTAAGTGTCTACAAGGAGTAGACATTAAATGATGATTCGTCAGAAGTAAATAATGCAGAAAAATACGTCATAAACGTTAAGGAAGGTCAAGTAATGTAAAATTGAAACCGGCGAAAGTATTTTTGGTTAAAAGTTAAAAAATTATTAAGTATAGGTTGAGACGAGATCTTGGATGACGAAAACCTCTGGGCAAATTATAGACCAACCATAACAATTTTCATTAAGTATCTTTTTCATTTCTCTTTTCCTGTTTAAATTACTTATTTTTAGGCTTTATTAAAGCTGGGGTGAAAATATGTCAGATTAATGCACGTTTCTACAGCAAATTTCACAAACATGAACAATCGTTTATTCGGAGTTACCTATTTTGCACTTCAGTGCATTTATCTTTAACATTTATGAAAATCTAACGCAGTTGTTTCGCCAAACATACATATCAGGTATACGAATAATATCAGCGGTATTTCCAAAGTTAATTTAGTCATAAATCCAGGGCATGTTTCGAGTCTACAGCCTAAGGGGTACACCGCGTTCTGGTCTAATTACACGAGGGAATTTAATTCCTCGACATTAAATGAAACAGATTTACGAAACTCCTTTGATCTTTGCGTGGATTGTTTCACATCGGCGTTCATCGCTTTGTGAAAATATTTATCCGCTTCACTAACTTCTCCATCCCGGATTTTTATTCGGCTGACGATTTGCCGAAAGTCCTCTATTCAGAGATGCAACGCAAAAAATAAAAGCGAGATGATATCAACCCCGCGACCCAATTGCCACAGTCTTTCGTACGGAAATTAAAATAAAAGAGTGCGACAGGGAATGAACTGACTGGTGCGGGGCCGCGGGTATCGCGGGGGGGGAGTGAGGATGATGATTCGGGGGACAGAGCGTGGGAATGGGGTCTGCTCGGCCAATCCGCGTCTCCTACTCGCCGCTCCCCTCCCTTTTACTTATGCACACAAGCCCCTGCAGCTCTCGCCTTATCCTCAAACAGCCCCCATCGGAGACTTAACGAGAGAACGGAGAGGTGCGGAAGGCGGCTAAGGGCCAGGGACCCACCGGGGGAAAGAGAGAGACGGTTGAATCGAGCAAATACACTGTTCCTCGAACATTGTTAGCTCAAAGGCGCGCGCGCGCGCCGCGCTTGGGAGGGGGGTGGAGTGGGGGGAAATTGGTCCCACATTCGACTTAGTCCGGGTCTCTCCTCTGCGCGGGTGATGCCGCCGTTCCCCCGCCCAACCACTCACGTGCGAGGCGTTTTTTTTTATCTCATCCTCGTCATGATCCCTTTCCTATCCACTTTTCCTTTCCAGCAACATCAATGCGTTATCTGCCGCGCGAAAGGAAGAGTAATATCCCAGCTGATGTATCAGTGAGATTTTGATGTGTGAAAAGAATTCGCGAGATTATGACATTTCGGGGTGACCTAACGGCGTAAACGTTGTTCAGGCATCGGACACATGAATTTTGACAACATACAACTTTGGCAGCATACATATTAGATTTTCCGAAGGCTGAATATTCACTTCGACAAACGGATGATCAATATATTTTTCTACTGCTACAAAACATCATTTTGCAATGGTGCCACGTTTATGGTGAACATTGGAAAAGCTTTTTGATTATGTAAACCGCACATAACAAAACAAAAGGTCGCTCTATACATTTAGGTTTTCAATAACACTCATGAATGATAAATATGATTTTGCGCAGGGGTTTTGGAAATGCCTTCCCATTCTTTTTACCAGATTTGTTCTGTTCCGGGTTCCGTAATATTCAAGAAAGAACTTTCCGTCTTCATAAAAGTCCCTTCCTTTTGAATCCGCCTTTTTGTGAAAAGACCAGCCGAAAAAAAAATTCGTGAGGGGGGATCTGAGGCAGGGGCTCGTTTTGGGGCGAGGTAGTGCGCGGGGAACGCGAGATGGGGTGACCCGTAAACACATACAAGAGCGGGGTAAATGAAATACATCGTGACGGAGGAGTGAGCGGGAGGGAAGGCGAGGGATTTGTCCAGGGACTCAAAAAGAGCAGGAAGGCGGGGGGGGGAGGCGGTTGGGCTGGATGTGGTTGAAGGCAGAGGGGACCAGAGTAGGGTGGTCGTGTATATCGCAAGATATTTTATACGCGCGCTTGAATGGGAGGCCGGGAGAAGAGGGGTTGGTGGTGGTGGAGTTTCGAAGGAGCGAATCTCAGGTTTGGGAGCTGAGTCGGGACGGAAGTAATAAAAAAATAAATCCCTGATTTCGCGGGAACAGGTGGAGTGGAGGAAGAGGAAACGGGGTGGATATCCGTTTGGAAGTTGCTGGCGGAGGAGGTAGGGGGGATGGAGCGGCAAGGGGTGCCACTGTCGGACCAAAGTCAGCCACGGCATGCTGTGGGGAGAGAGAGATGAAGGGAGGGTTCTCAATAGGGGGAACGGAGGCTGGGGCTGGCGGGAAACGGGGCGAGTAAGGGGCCACGTGCCTGAATATTGAATCAGTTTCTTTTTCAGGGTCCGATGAAGTAACTAAACGGACGGAATGAGGAGGATCGGAATTCATCCCTCCCCCTCTCCTCTTAGGGGCGCTCGCGCGAGTGTGCGTCTGTGTTTGTGTTCAGGGGCGTGTGTGAGGAGGAGATGGGAATGGAGGGCGGTTGGGAGTTGTTGGAGAATTGGGAAATGGAATGGGGTGGGGGCGTGGCCAATGAAGTACGTCGGGGAAAAATAAATAAACGGAGAAGGTAGAGAAAGAAGAAAGAGTGTGTACGAGAGAGGGAGGGTGGGGTGATGGTTGGCCCTGCTGAGTGCAGCAGTTTTTGCGAAAACTGAGAAAGGGAAGGGGGAGAGGGGGGGTGGGTAGGTTGGAGAAAGAGCACTGAATTTTTTATCTTCCGCCTCGGAAGGAAGAATAAAAAAGTCAATAAATGCTGGACCTGTTCGGAATATCTTACGGGTAAAATTGTCTCTCCCTCTCTCACTTTATGGAACGGTGTTGTCTGATGGGATGGAGGAATGTTGGTTGATCCGGATTAGAGCAGTTGCGCTCACCCTTTGGTGATCGAGTATCTCTCTCCGTACTGCTGGATTTTATGGATTCCATGCCGTGGAAATTGAAAGTACAATCACCCAGCATCGTTCCGAATGACATTTTCGCTGAAATTTGACAAATCAGTCTTGTACCTGAATGGGACTTCGGTCTGTACTGAGGCTGATACCGCAGAGAAAAATGTATGTATATGTTACGAGAAAAACGTGAAGTCGCTATTAATATTTCTATATGAATAAGAAATTTCTGCATTAAATGCTTTGGCATTACTTCCATAAATAATAACTGCTCAACAATAGCTTCTACTCAATGCAACAATTTCAGAGCGTAAAAATCATTCGCCTTGACTGGGATTCGAACCCAGATCCCTCAATATCCGGTCGAGTGCTTTAGCCACTTAAGCTACCGAGGCGTCCTCTTAAACTCTGAAATTTTGGGGCTTTTAAAGGAACTAGATGTTATGACGTAATACCGTACATACAATGTCACATGCATTCGTAGTCGTGCGCGAGGCGCCACTGTCCACGAGGTTAAAGCCAACTTTAAACACTTATGGTGTTTTCCCTTTGACAAATTCCAAAGAAACTGCGGGAGATGCCGCAACAGTAACTTTTAACGGAGTCATCCGCTAATGTGCATTTCAATGCAACAATTTCAGAGCGTTAAAATCATTCGCCTTGACTGGGACTCGAACCCGGATCCCTCAATATCCGGTCGAGTGCTTTAGCCACTTAAGCTACCGAGGCGTACTCTTAAACTCTGAAATTTTGGGGCTTTTAAAGGAACTAGATGTTATGACGAAATACCGTACAGCGGCATCTCCCGCAGTTTCTTTGGAATTTGTCAAAGGGAAAACACCATAAGTGTTTAAAGTTGGCTTTAACCTCGTGGACAGTGGCGCCTCGCGCACGACTACGAATGCATGTGACATTGTATGTACGGTATTTCGTCATAACATCTAGTTCCTTTAAAAGCCCCAAAATTTCAGAGTTTAAGAGGACGCCTCGGTAGCTTAAGTGGCTAAAGCACTCGACCGGATATTGAGGGATCTGGGTTCGAGTCCCAGTCAAGGCGAATGATTTTTACGCTCTGAAATTGTTGCATTGAAATGCACATTAGCGGATGACTCCGTTAAAAGTTACTGTTGCGGCATCTCCCGCAGTTTCTTTGGAATAGCTTCTATTATTATAGTTATCAAAACCGTGACGGAACGCAATCCTTTTGATCAAAATCATGTGCATATAATAACTATATACCAGTTACCATTACGGGTTATCAATCCGAGGATTATTTTTCAGCGGCTTTCTAAATTATTGCCTCCCCTGCCAATCTCTTCACTCCCTCGTAGCTCCTTTCGCTGGTATTTTTCATTGCCTGGTTCTTGTAGTTCATTCTAAGTCAAGACCTAGGATGAGCTACACAGGTATACTTATGTATGTAGCTTATATATCAGGTATACACTATTATTTGGATCCAAATAAATAAAAATAATCAATTAAAGTGAATGCAAATAAAGAGGGCTTTCACACAACTGGATTTACACCTGCAAATATGTTTCCGCCATAAGAGAATGTTTCATAATAATCAGTCTAGGAGTTGCATGTCGACAGTGGTAAAAGAATACTAATTGAGCCGCTGTGTTAAAAAAACTCCCTGAGATGGCTAGAATGAATTCATCCGTCGAGATTAAGCTATATATATATATATATATATATATATATATATATATATATATATATATATATATACACACATATATATATATATATATATATACTAATATACATATATATATATACATATATATATACACACACATATATATACATATATATATATATATATATATATATATATATATATATATATATATAGCTCGTATCTTTCGGGGTAAACTATCTCAGACTCAGACGTGAAACACCCACTTCACATTCTTTACGGCAAGTAGTAGCATGACAGGCAGGGTGATCAAATAGGATTCCATTATTTTCACGAGTGCATAACAGGAAGCTATCGCGGGGCCATGATGGGAGGTGGTGTTTCACCGAAGTACTTCATAAATGAGGGCAAAAACTCGCTTTACCTATGGACAGGTTATATTAAATATCTTAACAAGTAGATTCCTACCTTTTCTTTAAATAATAAAGATTGTCACTCACAATCTGGTCGCAGGGATGGATATTAATAAGCTGTTATATACAGGTGTGGTACTCTTTAATTTATTTTGCTTTTCCATATTCAAGTATGAATGTTTAATTGCAAGTACTCATCACGGCAGTTTCGTGCCGAAAATCTCTTTTCACTTTAAGAAAATTCATGAATTTTAAAAAGAAACAATTAATGTTTTTATGAATAGTTTAAGTTTTATTTAAATTAGCACAAAATTTTCTAATTAATTAATAAATGTAGATACTCCTTTTCATCTTGTGTTCGTAAATGGCCTATCATTGCAAATTTGAAGACTTAAAGCTGATCAATTTCTTAAATTCGCAATGCGCAAAGTGTTTGTTGGTCGGATTTGAACTTGTATTCTCTAACAAAATCCCAAAAATTATTTTATTATCCAGTGATCTGCACCTACTTTATCTAGTTCTGGGAGTAAAATTATTTTTCCTTAATCATTGCACCCATATTTTCTTTGACGCTGGAGTGTTTTCAGTTTCACCAAGAGCGACACACAATCAACGGGACGAAACAGAGCAAACATTTGGAGGGATGTTTATTTTCTCCCAATTATTTAGGAAAGTTTATGTAAGCACGGCCTCGTATCGCCGCTTTAATTTTCACCGCTCATAAATCTTCCCCATTTGTCCTTGCCTACGTTTTATTTACGGAGTCCCATCTTGTTTCTTCCCTTTTTGTCCGCCCGGCCTCCTTGAAGACCTCCCGCTCGCAGACGGCCTTCAAATTAAGTTTCCGCAGGCTCATTTCATTTCCGGAGGCATTTGCTTTCGGCGCCGTTTCCCCTTTCAAACGGTTAAGTGTCGTAATCGCCATCGTCGCAAAGGGATGAATACCTCTCTCTCCCTTGCTTCCTCTAACCTCAATCGTCATCTTGTAATGAGGCCGGAATGGAGCTGGACGGAGAAACGAAGGTAGGCGACACTCGAGAGAAAAGAATGCTGTAGCGAAAGAGAGCGATTAACTAGGAAAATCATCGAGTGTGTAAGCGGATTATATTTCTTGGGGTGGAAGGTGTGGATTTCCATCGATCTGTGACAAGAATCTGTTGAGATTGGAGGATGTTTAAGGGTGCACTACTTACAAGAACTGAGAATGGGGATCCTTGAGCTGAAGAAATCTCAGGAGATAGAGCTCAAGCGAGGCATGAAGAAAAGACAAAAGAAATGAAAAAAAAAACATTTTACTTATATCTTAATAAAATATTAGGGAAACCCCGTAAATGCATCGCCTTTTGTAAGATTGAACGTCTAAAGTTACCTTGTGAAAATGTCCATGGTAACATTTTCTATGGAAATCACTTCAGTAAACCATCACAATTAATTTTAAGAAGTCAACGGATCATAGTATTAACAATCTATCATTCTCAAAGCCACCTCCAAGAATATCATTAGCTGTCGTTTAACTTTTGTAATGCATTGCGAAAACTTCAATTGTTTATTCTATTACCCTGAATATCAACGTCCGCACGAATTACATTGTATGGCACTATTTAGTCCTTTCATATTTTCGCCTAGGTTGCATATTATCTCAGTGTGTAACAAAAACCCGAGGGCTGACCTATATTCACCTCCAAGTATGGGGAAACTGCTTCCGCCGTGACTAAGTGGATCCGCTTCATAATTTAAGAAACACAAGACACTTTGTCATTCCACTTTAATATGTTTTACGATGAGAACCTGGTTTTGCAGCGGTGCGACATTTTCCTGTAGTCTCAGTGTTTGCTGGATGATATGCACCTTCATGTAACGTAGGTGGTGCTTTAAAACATATTCAAGTGAAAGCCCATATACCTGTATATGGCCTGTCGAATAATGTATAGAATATTGTCAAACATTGATTTTTGAGGATACCGTCTCAACATAATCTTAGGAATCACATGTAGCAGTAGAAATTCAAAATAATCATGAAATTTCGCAAAGATTTAAGGAAGACATCTTGAATCCATTGCAAAAGAAACTGAGAAAAAATAAAAGTTACCATTGATTCAATTGTATAAATTTCTTTCGAAATTGCCCTATATTTTTCGAAATTCATTTCGATATAAAATCAGAGGCCATCACCCGTAAAGAAACTTTTAAGTTTTAAAGAATTCAATGGCATCCCTAAATATTGGCCTACTTGGTAAATGATGTTTTGCAGGAAAAGAATAACTATTGCGGATTAATTTTCCATGGTAAAATATAATGGGAGTTAAGGAATGACGAAAGCGATGTAGATGCAATAGAGATAAATTGAATACGGAGGTACTGAAGTAGCTTGTAAAACAAGGGAGCGAGAAGTTCTTCGGTGGAACCTAATTGGTCTAGAAGATAAAAAAGGGCAGTGGCTCAGATGGAGTGGATAAACTTCAGGTTGTATTTTTACCCAAACTTCCTTCCTCATCACGATTTTAACTTACTTAAGAAACCGTAATATGACTTGTACGTTTTTGTCCGCAGCATTCGTTTATAATACTTCTTCTCATCTCCAATTCCATCTGCGTGGAACACATCCAATATTCAAGTCTTGGAATTCGGACGGCAGAGAGTGAGCTTGAGAATATTTTTTTTCCCCACGTAGCGGATCGGAAGGAGAAAATTTCGCTGCAGTGGAAGAAGATTGCCGCGGGCATTAGAAGGACACGTGTAGGAGGAGACGCGCGGAGGGGCCGGAGGAAAGGGGAGGTGGGCAATTTAAAATACCCCCATCCCCCCGAGGGTGTGTTTCGAGTTGCGGGGACCGTCGCGAACGTTGGGGAGGGAGGGAGGAATGAGGAAGAGAAAATAGGAAGAGAGCGGAGAAAAAGAGAGAGGGACCGCGGAGGGAGTGGAGTGGGGAAGAGAGGGAAGAAGGCCGACGTGCGGGTGTGTGTCGGGAGGTGAAGAGTGGTTCCCGCTCACTTCGCCGGGATAAGGAAAACAAGGGAGAGAGGGCGCGACGAAGCGTGATAGCGATCGAACGGGAAGCGATGGAAAGGCGAGCGAACGGCGACGGTCTTTGTTGTTTTCGGGTTGGAAAACGGCGCGGAATGGGGAACGGAGGCTGAGATGGTGTCGGCGGCGATGAGAAAGGCTATAGAGGGAGAGAAAACTCCTGGATCCGTGGTTGTAAATGACGGCGAGGGAGAAGGGGAGGGGGAGATGAGAGAAACGGTTTGGAGGCCGGGGGTTTGGGTGCCGGGGTGTTCGGAAATGAAGCGTTTCTCTTGCCCTCGCCGCCAAGAGAGGGGAGGCGGGAGGGCAGGAGGAGGGGTACGTTACAGCTCCAAAGGGGGGGTGAAGTAGCGGGGCTCGGCTCGCGGGTGAATGAGGGGATTATTACATTGTCCCGATCCGCCCCGGGAGATGCTGGTGGCGTCCCACCCCCCTTCTATTCCTCCACATTCCCTCAACATTCCCTCCACATCCCCATACCAGCCGGAATGAGAGCTGGGGCCGAAGGGGACGTCGAGGCAAGTGCGGGTGAAGGGGATGCTGCCTCCTCCTCCTTGGGAGGGGAATTAACGGATGAGAGGGATATCTAATAAGAGGGTTAGGAGTAGTTTGAGGTTTCAGCCGCAGTGGATACGACGGTGAACACGGGGATTGCGTGCATGCCTGAGTGCTGATAATAGCACGGGTGGGGGATAGGAGGGCGGAGGGAGAGGTGGAGATGTTTAGTAGATAGGGGCAGGGACGCAAAGCGGGAGGAAAGGCGGAGGGATCTGGAGTTGCTGAGCCGTAAATGTGGCTAGGGATGAAAATGGAGGAAGAAAGAATATTTTTTTCATTAATCTGATTTTGTGGGTTTAATTGCCTCTGAAAGCACAGGAATGAAAATCATGGAGAGCCTTTTGATTTCTTTTCCATCAAGTCTACATCAATAGTGTTCCTCTCGAAGAGATATGCGTATTTGCGTTTCAAAAGCGACGTGGATACTTGAATTGGGTGGAAGGACTTTTGGACCAAAGTACAAATTGACGTGAATTGGCGCATGATGTGTATTTCACTTTGTGGCTTCGGTAGAGTTCACGCTCGGTTGTGCAATTAAAAAGTAAATATCGATTGATAGAAAGTGGAAGGGGATTTCGTAATGAAGCTTCGACTGAACCTGGAGGGATGGTCGCTATTAGGTGAGGCAACAGACAGCTGAGGTCATTTGCGCCGTTTGGGGGGAAGTGGGTAATTTGGGGTGTAACTAGGCTTACGGAGGAGTGGAGAGTGGACGGATATAAATCCAGCGCCGACATTGGGGTAATCTTTACTAAAGGGTCCACTGGGCCCCATGGTTTAGTGTCGGATTCGACGGATGGATTATAAACTGCACTCGGAGTACCAACACACGGAGACCCGTATAGGGATGATAATACCACCCAAGGTTGGTTTTGGACACAGATCTCTGGAATGGAAAGATGGCACACAAACTACTGCACCAATTCTGTACTCAAGAATTGAAATAACGAGCATATTGCAATTCATATAATGATTCATCATGTTTTCTGAAACAAACAGCTTAAATATGGATTACGTGGTTTTCCATTCGATAATTTGGTACGGTTTTTTATGGACTACTGATGCTTTTTAGTGAACCTCGCTCATTCATTCTCATTCGTGTATCAAGGAATAAAATCTAATAACTTTGCCGTCCCAGCGTTGCTGTCAATTCATGAAGTGCGCTTGTAGTCTTCTCCATCGATTAACTTAAAAGATTTTATTTTTGCTCTTTAATTCGTATTTAATTGAATATATTTCGAGTTTACTTGAAATATAATTATTAGTATCAACAACGTTAATTCCTAGACTGCGGATGCCTCTACCGCATCTATCGACCCGGACGTCGGTTTGATAGGTGAGGGTAGAGCATACTTAATACTAAGCTTATCGGCGTGTAAACTTCACACATCAGGGTGGGGGAGGGACGGGGCGCAGGTCCTTTCCCTGCACCGCCTGTGAGTTCCCAGGAAGATATGGTTCCCGAAAACCGGACAGCTTGGTTGAGGCTATGGGCTCCCCAAGTCGTTCCCAGAAATCGAACCCGAGCCCTCCGGTCAGTAGCCGAGCGCTCTGCTCACTGGGCTACCACGTTTCTGTATATAGAAAGGAATAAAGGAATTTAATTCTGAATTAATATGGAACAATCAAAAGTTTCATTTAAATTTAGAAATGAGAAAAAATAAAAGAAAACTAATTGCATTTTTTTGCGGTTGAAGTATCTAAGCGTTTACCTTCCTAATAATTCATAAAATATTTGCATATGTATACTCATCCATATTGATCAATATACTAAGTCGACCTAGTTTATTTTCAAATATACGATGGATGAATGCTATCACACTACTAGTTCATCTTGGCGGAATATCTCATTTATTTGCATTATTATTAATGTAGTTAGAATTAGATTTTCTATTCTAATCTTCCGTAATCGATCTGTAATCATATCAAATATTGCCATGAACAATTTGGGTGTTTTAGTACCTGTATCCTTATAAATTAGGATATTATATACGAGAGTAGTAGTATCGTAGTCTCGTAGATCTGATAGTTTGAATTGAAATGATCAAGTGGTATTCTATTTTGGTAGGTTTTCCGGCAAATAAATTTACTGTTTTCTAGTGCGAAAGTTCACCAAGTTACAAAATTTATTTATTTTTTTAAATTAACAAAATAGATTTTATTAGCCTAAGATAATCGTAATGTAATGGGAGAACATAAAACCCTATTACCCATATTATATCGTGCGCCATAAAAAGGTACTTGAAATATCCTAAAGGAAAATAAGTATTTACATTGTTTGAAATAAATAACATTTCTAACCGTTCTTTTGAAGAAAATTTTTTTTATCAAAATAAACATTTTTTGCATGAGATAAGAAATGAGAATGTTGAAACTAATTGTTCATTTTACCTATATACTACAGGATATAAATTTACCATGATATATAATATTCTAGTGAACATTCAGTAATTGATATTAAAAATTAAATATTTAGATCAAATTAAACTGGACATGATTTAAACTTTAAAATTTGCCGTCCGGGATCGACGCAAAACAGATTAAAGCAATTTCTCCCAAATGAATATCTGGCCCAAAGTCACTCTCGCATCTTGAAAACAGGCGGAGAATGTCTTCATTAGCTCTTGCCGCCGCATCGCAGCACCGAAAAAATAACATTTGTTCTAGCGATGATCTTGACAGAAAATTAAAGCGATTCAAGCCACCTCATCACCGTGGTGACAAGCCGTTCTGCAACGACGCCACTCTTATTGCTTTTATTTTACGGGGTGTAATCCGTGGGGGAAAAAATGGCTCCCGCTTTTAATTCCTTTCCTTGCCGACTCAAGGACGTGGACACAACGTCGGGGCAGGCATTTCCCCGCGGAGTTCTCCCGAGATGACGGCTTGAACTTGGCGCAAACAGACGAAAGGGGAGGGAATGGGTTAGCTTTGGTCGGAGCAAAGCGATGAGTCCACTTCCCATTTGGAGTGGTGACGTGGGGATATGCGGTTGCGTTTGAGATGGAGCGGCCGTGGGAAATAATAGGAAGGTAAAAAAAAATTAAATTCCGACGAAACAAAAAAAATCACGGGGTGATGAGCCCTTCCGAAAGCAGTGAGTGAAACGAATTTCGTTTCCGCCAGCTCTCCCTCTCTCCCTTGTTTACTCAGTTTATTTATTCCGGGTCCGAAATCCACAAAAACCGCACGGGCTCCTTTGCTGAGCCGTAGTCGGTCCGTCTGTCGTCGCGTCCGTTGGAAGGTCGATTTTTTCCCCCTCCCACGACTCCTCCTCCTCGGTACTCACCCGCAAAATCGTGAAGCGTCCCTTGTCAAATTCTCAACGGGAGAACAATGGTGTGGACATCTGTTTGAATTACGACCCTGGGACGCACGTGTGCCCAAAGCAGCCGCGAACTCTTCTCCTTCGCGTTACCCTCGAGAATCCACGTCCCGTCCCTCGTCCCTTCCCGCAAACCGCTCTTCCATTTCTCCGGTCCCCGTCCGAAACTCTCTAGTCGCCCACTGTATTCCAAAACCATTACCACATTTTCTGTCTCCATTTCGCTTCTCCACTTCTCTAGAATTCAGGCGATAACATCATTCAATACTATGCGGCCCTCCTTCAGTTAATTCATGTATGTATGCATACCGTATTGCTCGTGTATAGGTCGATCTTTAAATACGGGGCGCGGCAAAATAACTTCTTTTTTTTCAATACAAACTTGCATTAAAAAGAGGAAGTTATATTGCCGCGCATACTATACAAAATTTCGATGAAAAAACATTTGTTATAGCTGGCTTTTTAGGAGTTTCGTTATTTCACCAGCGAACATATTTTTCCGTGTGAGTGGACGTGTTGATGCAAATTAATAATCTGGAAGTTAAATTCTGCCCATCGGTCTGCAACAGAGGTAGTACATCAACTACCCTATCAACCTTTTGACTTCGGAAAATGTGATACTTTGGCCAGGTGTTGTCTTGGGTCAGTTTTAAGACCCACAATTAAAATTACATTGGAGATTACGTAGACATATGTAGACAGATAATGGATGTTCATTATTAAGGTTAGAACTGTATTGGTATCCCCTTCAAACAATAGTTTCCTCTTCTAATTTTACCTAATGGAAAAACATTAAAAATTGAAAGACAGGGGATTATGAATAAATAATCTTGTGATATTTGAGCAGAGTGATATTATATCATAAGTATATGACTTCTTTCAGCTGGCGCATAAAAATGTTAGTTCTTTAGAAACTGCGTTATTGTCGCAGTATATGTGTATATTTCGAAAATTAGAAACAAAAAAAAATCAAAAAGAATCGGAATTTTGTCAATCCAGCTTCGAATGCGAAAATGCAGGATATGAACATCGTAAAAATTACTCGCCCACGTCGGATAAATGATTTTGACACTTTTAAAACGCTAAATTTTCGATGTACGTCAACTAACGGCTTCGTTAAAGTAACTTTAGCGTATTTTCCTATTGTTCTTTGAACAGATTTTCACTGTGTTAGAGTGAATTCCATTTATCATCAGGCTTGTCAGCCTGAGCTGAAGCTACAACATTTTTAATATGGCGAGTATAAATTTATAATAATTGAACGGAATAGTGACATATATGCCTATGCGCAATAATCATTGAGTTAGTAGAAGATAACAAGTTAAAACGATGCAGAGGTAACCGTTTTATCTCCCTGCATCGCGAGAGAATACGAATGTAAGAGTATCGTGCCGCTGTCGATTAGAGACCATGACGAAAGCAGTGTAAAAATAACTCATAGAGTAATAGAATTTTTAAACAAAAAATTCTTCGTGGTTAAAAAATTCCATCGATTTTATAAGACATTTGTGAAAACAAGTGACCACGTAGAAGGGAAATGATGATAATCATGTACTTGAAATTATCAATATTAATTTACAAAAATCGTTGTAATTTTATGTTTTGCAACCAGATTTGCCTAATATGCTTCCTTGCGTTAGAAAATTTTAACTCCTACGCGTGGTTGAATACAATCATTCCCAGTGGAATGACTCCAATTTTTACTACATGTAAGAATACGTTCAACGACTTTTAAATGCTTCAATCCAGAGTTGGAATTTGCTTATTAAACCTATAGTGATAAGGTAGTGATAGTAATATGAAATTGTACTATCATAAGCTGTGAAGGGGCCTTTACGACTTCAAGAAATATTATTTGATATAGTCAGTCTAAAAAGAGATCGCAAGAAGCTCTATTTATCCTTTCCACTATAGTGATACATTAATTCCTTTGTACAATTAGGTACATGAGCTTGTTTTTAATAGAGCTATTACTTGTTTCATTGAATTTCTTATCTGAATGTGGAAGTAAGAGTAATGTAGTTGTTTACTATTATCGAAGTCCACGTAATCTTCATATCTCTATGTTATAAACAGCATCTTTGTATAACGTTTAATATATTTGTTTAAACGGCACAAATAAATGAAAGCAACTCCTTTGATAAAGATTTACATAATTAATAAATCAAGTGCGCTCTCAATTCAATTCAGTCCTTGTACTTGCGAGCACTTACAGTCGACCAGAACCCATACCGTTGATCTCCTGGAAACGAGTTTTCATTGGTCCACTCATGATTACTCAGTGCCTGCCTCGTTGATATGCGCGAGTTTTTATCTTGTTTATGGCGGAGAATAAAATAAATGTAGTGTTTTAGGAACTACCCTGGATTAACTTAGTAGACTTTCTCTCGACGCAATGCAAGTTAAGGGTTTTATAAGGAATAAATTGCAGAAAAATCCATATGACACGGAAGTGAAACTATTTCTTAGTATTTCAAATTATATTTTATGATTTCAACCTTACACCCAATGGGAAATTCCCATAAACATATGCCGGTATTTTATTATTATCATTATTGAGAGTTAATATTGAGGAGGCCTAATGACTCGTAATCTTCCTGGATAAGGTTTCTCTTAGATAAAATACCTTCGCGTATTTTTTTCCATTGCCCATGGTTATTATTATTTATCAGTACATTTGGTGTTTACTCTTACCTAAATATGTGTAAAACCTTTCAATATGGTATTTATATTTGTCGAACTGCAAGTGACCTTTCTAATGCAGGGATGAGCATTGAGATTTAAGCAACACCACGGTTGACCCAGAAACTATTGAATATTTGCAACCTCCTTTTTGCATTGGAAACATTAAGAGTACTGAAAAATTAAGTCCAGAGAATATTTAATTGGTTGGTCATGCAGTTTATTTTGAAGCAAATTATCAACTTCAAACTGCCGCATATGTGGCTGGAAAGTAGGTTACCCACCAATGTTGGATGGCGATTAATGGGACTGGTGTTATTTATTTTTTGGATGCTCATTAACCGGAAACCTCGGGCTGAAATAAAGTGCTTTGATGAGGGAATTAGACTGGTGATCCGTGAAGTTCTATCATTGAGTTTCGGTTAACTATGGCGTCAGTGTTTTTCAAACTACTTTGTTTACTTTCTTATTGCCTATTCGCCCATTCTATATTAATTGCTCCTGGCAGAGTTCTAACGGATTAGGGTACGTTTTAGACAAACCCAAGTACTGTAATCTATTGTACTTCAAATTAGATTTAACTACCACGGCACAAAGTTTCAGTAAATTCCACACAATTATTACAATAACTCTATTTAGATATGTATAGTTTCTACCTCCTTTAGTTCCAGTCAACGTTTCTGTTCTTTTCCTCCATCCACTTTGCTTTCCCTGGAATCTCTACTCTTTTGTCGTGTGCAGCATTCAGTAGTCTCTCAGTATCTCTTGCATACGCCTATCCTGCCATCTTCGAATTTCATGCAAACTATTTTCTTTTCCTTTACCATGCCTAGGACATCTTTGTTGGTTTCTCCCTCTGCTCTTATTATTTTTTTCCATTCTTCTCAAAACCCACACCTCAAAGGCTTCCAATATACTCTTGTCACCTTCACTCAAGGACCAGACTCCCGAGAAATATAAAACTACGGTCTAACTTAAATTTTTTACTAATCCTTTCTTTATATATTTTGTTGAAGTCTCCATTATCAGCTCTCGTCTTTTTACATGTTTCACCCCCGTACGCAATTCTCCTTTTAATGCCCTGTCTACTCTCCCCACCATCTTCTAAAACTTCCCAAATTTATTTAATTAGAAAATACTTTTCCGTTACATCATTTTCGCGATAATGATACAGGTAGTATGATATGATAATGAACGGTAATTCTGGTGAAATGAAGCACAAGTGAACGTAATTACTCAGGCCCCAGAAACCCCATCATTGTTCTTGAATCCCCACAAGAATTTTCACGGCAGAGTTCACGTTTCACATAAACCTCAAGGGCGATGGAAAAAATTCTTGTCGTGACAGCATTTAGCCTATCTAGCAGGAAAAGGAAGCAGTAGGTAATTTAAGGATAAAGTTACGGATATCATGTTATTATACTCTGTGAGTCAAGAAAAATTCAATAAAATCATAGAACGCTATAACTGTAAAGTTTCAAAACATTATAAGGTTCCGTCCTTTTTTTTTTAAATCTTCCCTCTTTTAAGTATCCGATCCAAACTATATTCTGAGAGCGAAAACTTAATTCTTCCGAGTAGGAAATTTAAAAGGACCGGGGAGATTAAAAAAAAATCCCCCAGCGCCTCAAGACCGAGAGTAAGAAATGGACCCATTCCCTCGAGGGGAGGAGTGCAGTTTCCGGTTCACCCGGGGCCGATAAGTTTCGCTCTCCGTCGTTTTCTTCTTTCTCGTCACCCCACTTCCCATCTCCCAGGGTCCCTCCTTGTCTCCGCCCTATTCATCAATCTCGGACACTCTCTCTCTCTCTCCTTCTTACCCTTTAATCCCCATAATCGCTCCCAATTCCCTGGAGGTCCGTCCACCTCCTTCCTGTTTCCCGTTCATCTCGTTTCCGCCTCTCCCTCTCCCATCACTTTCTTCTTTTCTTCGAACCATCGCTCGTCCCTTTCGTCCCCGTCCCTCCTCGGCAGTAAACACGTGAAATGAATAACAGCTATCCCGTTCCCTATTTCTCTGCCGCCACCCCGAACCTTCATCCCGCGAGATTCGAAATAACCTCCCCCCGAATATATGTCGCGTCGCAATGTGAAAGACCTCCGGAACGCCCGCCGGCCCTGCGGAGACCATGAGTGTGGAGGGATAAAAAATTGAATCTTTCGTTACAGTTTGCCGTCTCCGAGCCCCTTTTATTTTTATTAGTCCTTTAAAACCGAATTGAAAAGCTGCGCAAACAGAAAATTCCCATCACGGGACTTAATTCAACTCCATTCCCCCTCCCACCGCAGCGTGTTCCTGCTTTATATCGGTCTTGAATAATTCCTTTCCTGTCTTTCTTTCCCTTCGCCATTTTATTTCTCCAAGATAGTACAGAATGTGTGATCTCTGGTTCAGTATTTCTTTTTGTATCGGAGTTGCCGATGTACCCACTTTGTTTGTTATTATTTCGCGATTATTTGCGATCAATGTAAACCGAACGCTACGCTTTTCTGCGCCATCCCCCTTCCTATCTCGCTCCAATCTATTTTTCTAAATTCGAAACCTTTTTATTTCTTTTTTTTGCAAATCCTCGGGTAATTATTTTACCAATATCTTCAGAATGCTTGTCGCGATGTATTTCTGCAATCTCGTTTCCGAATGGGGATATTTTCCATAACCCGAAGGCTTTCGACATCGCTCAGCACATGAATCCCCTTTGCTCACTCACCCGTCCATTTCTTCTTTGGTGACGGAGGTCTGTAATCTGTAGATATAATATGCGCTGGAAGTTTGCTCGCCATGCTTCGGAATTCGAGGGAAAATCTTCATATCTTCTTATTAAACAAATACGGGCGAATACCCGGGGCGCAGGTAAACTCAATATGAATGTTTCGTCGTAAAAGGAAGGCGCAGCCCCTCGCCTCCGCTCAACGTACAAAAGTACACAAATCTATCCATTTCTCGAGATCTTTTATTTTCCGTAGTGTTTATTGCTCTCTCTTCCTCATGCTTCATATTCAGGTATCTAGTGATCATTACTATTTGTCTAGGATACCTTGGAAAAGCACCTGAATGTGGAATGAATTCAATCATAGCCAAAGCAGTGATATAACATTCAATATATTGACTAAATATTTAAATATTTGATTCAGTATTCAAACAACGTTCACGCAGAATGAAAAAGAGACATCCACAATTTAACCTCCACATAAATTCGTGAACACCGTGAAGACCAATAACGTCTCCGTTACAAGCCTCTGGAGTATTAATGAAGGATGAATTTGATGAAATTTCAGTTCTGAAAATAAAACATGGGAAAAATTTGGTTATTTCGTATTCAAAAATTTCAAGATCTACCATATCTGCATTATTCCAATGCATAAGTAGGTTTAAATAGTTTTTGGCTAGGGTGGTTTTTATATCAAATAATTATAAAAATGAGCATTTTGAAGAAGACTGGTAGAGAATTAGGTGATTGAAGACTTGAACAGAATCTGTGCGTGTCTCAGACTCCAGAGATGTGGAAAGAGAATGGAGAGTCGGGATGGGCAGTGTCACGTAGTGGAGAAGGATGCACATTATCATCTGTTCTTTTCTAAACGATATATTAGCGGATAAAGTGGTAAGCGAGGCTTGAGAAGGCCTGGATTGAAAGTATGTCGGAAACTTTTAAAATCAGTTAGCTTTGCGGTTGACCAAAAGTTGATTAACCAGTTATCAAAAGAATGGCAGTTAAAACTTGGTATTGTAGAATCACTTTGATGCGTATGGAATCAAATGAGAATTAATTATAAGAAAACGAAGGATCAAACAAGTAAACCCAATATGTATTGAATGACTCCCATCTATATTAATCTTAATATTAGGCAAACTTGATAAAATATGAGAAATGGGAGTCATTTATTGGAGTCCTCCTTACTTCCCAAAGGTTACGCGATCAGGTTATGATGAAAGTTAATTTTAGCATAATTTCCAACACAGACTGTTTTTTTATTAATAAATTTGCAGATCGACAACAATCTACCCCAAATGGCCTTGTTGAAACACCTGTCAAATTTCGCAATCATGGTTATTATAAAAAAATTATAAAAACAGACGGTTTTAACTCTAGGCAAGAGAATGAAAGAGAAGGAACCAAATGTATAAAATATAAGTTCTCTTTCGTAAAATAACTCCTTAGGCACTTTAAGGAAAAAATGTGTCAAGGATTCATTATCCCTCATCCTAGAAGCCATTCCTTAGAATAATTCTAATGGAACTTCACCAATCCTCTATATCTGGTCAAATAGGCTTATTTACACCGAATAAGAGTTGCCATGTGATGCAAGAGTTAAGTAAGATTGGTTGATTTCAATGTAAGAAACGTAAAAGTTGCCTTGCTTCCATCTCTGGGACGACACGGCTATAGGAATGAGAAAAGTTTTATTCTCTGTGATAGATCTTCTTTCAGAAAAAAGCTCGTAGCCAATTTGTTGCCATAGGAACCATAAAAATTCCATTTTGTTTAAAAAATTGCTAAATTTATGCCATTTCTTACAAGCTCACCTGGAAGCCCTACTGCGACGTTTGAGGTGGTCGTAAATGAGAACGACGCTCGGGTCGGGGTGTTTGATGTACGAGCTCAGCGAGAATAAATTCTCCTTTAACCTTAAGTAGTCACACAGTGCCAGAAAGTCATCATGATCCAGTAGAAATTGTTAAATGAAACATTTTATATTAAAGCTCAAATCTTGACATCAACGCTGGAATGTCCTGAAAAGATAACAGACTTACGCCATGGAAGATTAATCGGAAGTAGAATCCTTGTAAATTACCTCGCAGTATTCCTTTATAATACCCATAGGAGTGAAATGAAAAAAATAAGCAGAGAGAAAACTGTATATCTTAATAACTGTTATTACAGGTCATGTTTGTTTAAGTTGTACATGTATTTGTGAAAAAGCCGACTTCAAAATTTGTGTGGAAATGCACGTTAGGCATTCGCCGATACTCATATTTTTTAACTGATTCCATATTTTGTCCGTTGGTTTTTTGTTTATGCGCGTATGTACCTGGGAAGTAATGAATCCAGGAAATTTAATTACAACTCAACAGCATTTAGAATATAAATGCCGTTGAGTGGTAATTAAATCAACCACTCTTAAGTTTTGCGCTCAACTTTATTATTGAAGTAGAAATTTAAGTCAATGTAGGTAAAAATGAGCGTATTCTAATTTTTAACGAGTCATATTCAAATACAATCAATTTTTTAATATTAGTCATTTTCTAATTTTATCAACCGTTTAAAATATTTTAAAATGGAAAAAATCTTAAGTTGTGGAAACATTCTATGTTTCTATATCTTGGGCATTCCAAATCTTTCCCTAAATCTATTTTTTTGAGGAATATTCTTTAAAAAAATTATTAAATGTAATATCGAACATTGATTGCCCTCGATAATATTTAATTGTAAAACTCATTAGATTGAGATAAAAGAATTGAATCCAGAAATATGTTCTTATAAGGAAATAAAATCGCCGTGATGATGTGTATTTCATGTGACATCCGTTTATTTCTTTCCATATGTTATAATTTCTTCCAGTAATAATACTTTTCTTTGCGATTTTGTATTGAACACAAAAACTTTGAAGGCAATCATTACTTACAGATGCAAATTGCTATTAGTGTATGAAGACCGTTTCCCATTTCAATCATTCCGTTGACCCATTTAATCTTTTGTTTTCCGTGGTCCTTGAATATATCAACCTTGTGTGTAAACACGTCCCTCATGTTACTGCAATGGTGCAATTCCATAGTTTTTGTTCTTTTGCTTTCCTGCTCTTCTCTCAAAACTTCTAGAGGGCAAATGATGTATTTTTCCCCTACCAAGGGTTCAAAAGCACATCCTTCCACTCCTCCCCCGGTTCCCTGCGCCAGATGTGCAAATCAAATGTTCGTGTGTGATCAAGCAAATGGCTGTTTTTATGCAGCGAGCGTCTGCCTCATAAAACGGCGCGTTAAAAAGGAATTCCTACGACCGTATATTATTTCGCCCATAATTTACATATTTTTCGGTTCAAGATGCTGAGAAGTCAAAGGCTAATTTGTCACTCAAAGCATAGAAAATTATATTTTCTCCTGATTAAATTAACTTTTGAATGTTCAATATGTTTTTAGAACTGATATGTCACACTAAGGATTTCCCATTTTATTTTCACTAAAATTTCAGTTTTCTTAGAATCGCCATTATATCCCTTATGCCCTTGGCTCCTCACATTTTCCAAATTTAGGCTAGCTTCTTAACACCAATCGGCGTTACTTTAACGTGTCCATTTCAAATCTTCTTAGCATCTGTTTTAACTTACCTCAAGTCTCTGCTTCACCTTCTAAATGCTGCAATGAGTTCTATAAACTGCACTCTAAACACTACCATCAAACTTGAACTATGAAGCATATTTAATAAAAACAAGACTGTTTTTGTCCCACGTGGAGAAGGGCAAACGATTAGGGGCAAATTAATGGAAGGTTTAGAGTTCTTATTTCTCATGTAGGGTTTACTCTACGATTGCTTGTTTGGATCTTTATTGACAGATGTTTATCACAGGAGAACCATAGATGTGATGTCTCATTACAAATTTTGTGAACCACATTTCAAATGTTGGACATGTGACGCTAAAAAAGTAGGTAACTGCATTTCACCGAAAATAGCCTTTCATTTTCGTAAAGAAACTGGTGACGTTTCCTAATGCCAAGCGTATAAACCTCCCAACCAATCATTTACCATGTTTTGATGTTTGAGTTTCATGTTTTCAGATCGATCAAAGTTTTATATTTGCCTTCTTAATGCACTGGAGCGCACTCGGATGGTTTAAAACAACATTGCGAGTGGCTCTGGTTATTCCACTGATAAACTGTCACTTCAACTGGGACTCTACCTTGTGCACACTTCCCCTTCTTACGAGGTCTTTAACGTTATCGTGGAGTATGTTTAAGGAACACATTTCACACTGAAAATGATAACGGAAAATTGTGGACCGAGAGGTTCAGTTGAGACCGAGGAGGGATATCTATTTTCAAGGGCGACTTCCTGAGTGTCAGTGTACAATGAACTCCACGGACCGATAAGATTTCCACCAAATTCGAGCGGATTGAGAGAAATGACTTAACGGCAACTTCAGTGGGGGGCTAACTGGAAGCCAAGCACGACCCTCGCCCCGAATATTGGTAAAAGCTCTTTGGTGCGGACGCGGTGATGTAATTTGCCTGTCCTCGCCTTCGAAAGCCGTGGGAGAAGGAGGGTTTGCCCATTAATTAAGTGACTCCCCTCGCCTCCCGGATAAAAATCTCAACCCGGTCGTCTGTGTGAAACATCGGGGCTGCACGAAGATAAATAAAGCCAAGGGTAGATGGGTGTAAAGGGATAAAAAAAATGCGGAATGGAATTAGGTGAGAGGAGTGAGGCACTGAGCAATTAGAAAGAATAGATGGGAGAAAAAGATTTCGATCTGAAGAAAGACATGGCACTCTGAAATATTCTGATATTAAGAAACTGATGAAGGGTAGAATGCGGGAAGTAATACATTAGCAGAAACAAGCCAAATGAAGATCGAGCGATAAGGAATGGTGGATATATTTTATGAAGAAAACGACGTGTGACGGGATTAAAATGGGCTCAGATGTGGGTCACGGAGAAAATATTAAAAATTTGGTTGAATTTTATCTGAGTAAAATCATAGCTATGCGGTAAAGCGTTTTACATGTTAAGGGATCGTAAAGAAAAACCTATTACACATACCATAATAACTTTAACGTAACACCACATAGCGTTTTGAACACTTATGAATTAGAACAAAATTAAGTGATAGCCAGAAAGACTGAGTGAATTATTTGGCAATTTCATATGTTTCTCTGAGAACTGATATTTGAAATGGCAAGCTGATTGCAAAAAATGTATTCTTGCAAAAATATGTTTAATTAATTTCCTATGAATATGTGAAATGTAGGTCGAGATGGCTAAGTAGGCGGACTTATTACTTGGTAGTACTGTGTATACTCTACATATATAAAATTTATATATGTACCATATAATAAGGTCATTTTTGTAATACTGTAGCCAATGTTTGCTAAAATTAGATAATGTATTTATATAATTCCCTAGAGCACCTGCCTGTTCTAATCTGGGGAGCGCGGGAAAAGAAAACAATCTTATCTCATTTCCTGAGGTCAATGAGAAGTACCGAATGGAACCGCTTCAAGGCCTCTAAGGACACCCTTGTTCCTCACGAAATTTGAGTTTAAGAAATCAATTCAACGCGGATGTTTTCACTAATTAGATCGGCCAGGTTTTTTACTTCTGCAATCGGATCCAAAAAAGCAGTGTTACTCTACCCGTCCACTTTAATTGCCTTTCGGCTCCCTATAAACCGCATCGGATTTCCTAGGATTGATTCGCAAGGAGGAGACAAGAAAGTCATTCAGAAAATTAAGTTATCCATGGCTTCTGGAAGAACGTGCCCGCTGAACTTTGTATTCGTATCCGCTTCGAATTTGGGAGGAATGGAAACGCAATTGGAGAAGATGCTCTCATTTCTCGATATTCTCTCTTTGCGGATCCATCCTCCTCCTCTGATTCTCTATTTTTACCATCGGAAGTGTTCATGGAGTAAATTAACTGTGGAAGAAGGTATTTTCATGATTGAATATACCAAAATATTCACCATATACTTCAATCAATAAAACATCGAATTTCCACCGTGCAGCAGTTATCGAAATCGAATTTTTCTCTGTTGAATTTCTAAGTACTGCTTAGTGTGCTAATAGAGTAATTTGTCTTTTGGCAGAATCAGTATAAATACTTAAAAATTTAAACTGAAAGTGCTAAAATTTAGCCTTCTAACTTATAACGTGACGAATGGCGACGCATTAAACTGCACCCGGACAACAAATCTTGAAGGAATTATTGAAATTCTTACTATTATCATTTCCAGGTGTGGTTTTCGAAACTTTATAGAGGAATTCATTTCTTTGTAATCTTTGCGCAGAGTTCATTACAATATTTTGACAAACACTCCTTTGCTTTCAAAATATTTTAATTTCGAGCCCAAGCCTCCGCGAAAACGGAGAGGGATGGAAATCTGAAAGGAATTCTTATCATTCTCAGAAGAGTGGGTTCCCCCTCATTACAATAAACCGTGCCACTATTTGCCTTTGCACCACTGCTGCTTTAAGCCGTGCACGCGACTGCGTCCCAGCGCCCTCGTCCCCCCCCCCCTTCCCCATCGGGGGCAAGGAAGGGGCGTGCGGTGGCGGAGCAGGTGCGTGGGTGGAACGAGGAAAGCGTAATGGAATGAGCAATCTCGCAACCTCGCAGGAGATGGTGGAAGGGGGACGGAGTGGAGATAAAAATAAAGGCATGAAAAAAAATGACTCGAATAAACACGAAGAAATCTTTTTTGTATCAAATGCGTACGGTACAAACATCCTAGGAACCCATCGTCATACTTCATTAATTGACTTTCATTCCAAATGGAGTGGAATGAAATAGCAAGAATATTTTATTCGGAAAAGTGTTTTACTCTTAAAATAATTTATTGTCATTATGTTGAAATATTCACTGATGCAAGGGACAGGAGATGAGGCAGATGAGTATTTGAATGGATACACAAGAATAGAGAGGGACGTAATGTTGTGGAAGTGGATGATATTCGCGGAACCAAAAGTCCTCGTGCTCTCTCGGTTTAATTTAATACATCACAGGACGATTTTCACCATGATACGACATCATCTGGAATTTTGATAATTGTAAAACAGATTACGTGCGTATTTTCCGATGAAAACTTTGGAGAAATGCAACGGCATCTACTTCCCTTGATTTGAATACGCAAAGCAAATTGCAAGTGGGCTATTAATTTCTGAATTGCCAATGGGTCCTGATCTCGCTCTGAAGTTGTAACATAGGTGAACTTATATCATCTCATAAACCACAGCGCGTGTCCGTATCATATTCGGCCAGACCTTGCTCGGCACAACCGTTTACAGTGTCCATCGCCTTTCTATGTAGGAAAAAGCGGTATACTCTGTTAAATGAAATGAAAATAATATCTGTGTAAATGTAAGTCAGATCGAAAACGATATGCACACATGAATTCCCTAAATGAACAGTAAGATAAAACTCTCTGTAGGTGAGGATTACTAGTGTACCTACCATATTATAATTCTGCTAATATACTTACATCAAAGTCGTTGGGGGTGTTTTCACAGATATTTTCGCGAGTTTTCGTGAGAGAGAGCCGCATGCAGATAATTTACTAGCAGCTATTATGATTTATGCAGGGCGCTGTGGAAAAAATACGAGTACTTTTCTCTTTAAAAAACAAGTTAAATTTTCAGATTGCTTATCGTCCATTCGGATTGTTGGTCGTATGATACAATTTAAGTAAAAAAACCTCGAGCTTTTTTACCTTATCGCACGCTTTGCTGCGGCTTGCTGGGCATTGATTATTTGTAGGAATGAAGGATTGTTATGAAAATGAACTGGTCTTAAATAATTATATTTGATTTTTTAAGTTGCAGTATTAATCGTAAAGTTCGTTGTATGTTAGAATAAACATAGTAAAATAGTAATTTTAAAAAAATAACGATAAAATAATTATAGAAAAATTTTCCAATATTAATTTAAAGTAATTATTTAATGAAGTAACAGCAGGTCCGAGGATATGTGGTGTATAATGCAATGATATTGAGAATTCGCAGAGGTGAGACTAGGGAATGGTTTCACTATCGGTTAAAGTGGAAGAAATTTTTGGCTGTAGGATAGAAAAATTATAACCAACTGTGAGGGATAAGGGAGAGAATTTAAAGGTGAAACCAAAAATTCAGCAGAGGGAGAAAGAAAACACAGCCCTTTGCGATTCGGAGATACGTAGCGATCTGAAGCGATACGCAGCGATACCTTGGATACTGAAAGATGATGTGACTTTGAAGAAAATATTTTGGGTGCTGGATTTAGAGAGAATAAGATACAAAAAAAGCTGCACTAAATGAATGCGTATAAAAGAGAAGAAAGAAATTACTTTCAATGCAACAATTTCAGAGTGTAAAAATCATTCGCCTTGACTGGGATACGAACCCAGATCCCTCAATATCCGGTCGAGTGATTTAGCCACTTAAGCTAGCGAGGCGTCCTCTTAAACTCTGAAATTTTGGGGCTTTTAAAGGAACAAGATTGTTGCATTGAAATGCACATTAGCGGATGACTCCGTTAAAAGTTACTGCTGCGGCATCTCCCGCAGTTTCTTTGGAATTTGTCAAAGTCAAAACACCATAAGTGTTTAAAGTTGGCTTTAACCTCGTGGACTGTGGCGCCTCGCGCACGACTACGAATGCCTGTGACATTGTATGTACGGTATTTCGTCACAACATCTTGTTCCTTTAAAAGCCCCAAAATTTCAGAGTTTAAGAGGACGCCTCGGTAGCTTAAGTGGCTAAAGCACTCGACCGGATATTGAGGGATCTGGGTTCGTATCCCAGTCAAGGCGAATGATTTTTACACTCTGAAATTGTTGCATTGAAATGCACATTAGCGGATGACTCCGTTAAAAGTTACTGCTGCGGCATCTCCCGCAGTTTCTTTGGAATTTGTCAAAGAAATTACTTTCTTGCAGAGTTATAGAAGTTTAGGAAAATATGCAGTAGCCACTCTATGTGAATACTGTGAGTTTTATTTCACAAGGGGATAAGGTAGTACTACAAATCTTCAATGGGTAACTCCATTATAGAACCTACAATAATGTAAAGGATGGTCAGTTTGAGTTTAGGAAGGGGAGCACTCGGTACCATAGCAGCGATTGGAGCATTTTTAGAGAGGAGTATTCAAGATATTACGCATTAGAAAGAATCATACAAGTATGCTTGTATAATGCACTCTATGAGTACTTCGTTGATCTCGATAAAGTATTAGAGGGAGTAGAATGGACGGAGTTTATTAGTGCCGTAAAATACAGGTGTCGGCTGGAGAGATAATCTATTCATCCAAGACCCCTAATCAGAAGGTACAGGTAGGGTCGCCCAGGAGAGGGTGGAACGGGAATGGCAGGGTAGGGAAGGTATGAACACAGGGTTGTTTGTTATCCCTACTGCTTTAAGTTACTGTTGAGGATTGCATGTTAGGGCCTTAAGTTGGGAATAAAAGAGAGCAGGAACTTTATTAAATCATATCGCATTTGCAGATAACCAACCATTACCTCGCTTTCTGCAGCCAAAGGATTTTTGTTACTTGGTGGATGTCTTACAGCTAAATTGTTCATTATGGATTAATATAAGGAAATAAAATCGTTTTAAGCAGTATTAATGAAATTGAAAGTTGCAAAAAGGAAATATTTTTGACAGGTAGGCTAAATAAGTACAAGTAAATAAATAAAGTACTGGAAAAAGACAAAAATGAAATTCCAAGTTTTTCATTACCCTGGGTAAAGGAACGAAGTTGTTAGGTGGAATTTGAAGAAGGCAGAAAAACGGAGTGGAGGGCCTACCGTGCAATACACCACAATGTCGTGTTGCATGGAGGTTTAGGTTACCAATCATAAAGTTAATCAGCGATATTATCTTTGGGTGATTTTTCAAGGAGGCGGAATGCCAAAGCCGCTGATATTGGGAGAATGTTGAGTAAGTAGGGGAGAAGAAGGAAGGGATAAAATGTGCTTGTGAAAAGGGGATAAAAGTTAGTAGAAACTATGATGTAAAGAGCAAAATAATATATGGAACAAAATATATAGACTCCTACGATGGGCAATAACCATTAAAAGCCATTCAAAACCTACCTATAGTTTTTTTAATTAATCTAAGTAGTAAAAAATTATTTTCGCAATCTCACTCAAATGAGTAATTCTGTGTTAGGATGTGAATATTTTGGTAGCTAAATTTATGTTTTCGTCTCAAATTCATTTATGCCTCCCTGTGGAGTCTCAATGACGTGTAAATCACTCACCTAATAACCGTTTTCCTTTATTGAACGAGTGAATAAAATATAATCCTATAAGAAGTAATCCTGAACCCTTTGAAGCCCTTCGTGCGTGAGTCTAATATATTTGGTCATACTAATAAATTTATCTAAGGCGTTATTCTCATGATTATCACAGAAAAAATGTATCGTGCCGATGGAAAAATTGTTAGTGAATTGTCCAATACTTGTATTGTATGAGTAAATTGCTTCTGACGACTTTTTTGTTATTATTTTAGCAGATCAAAGAGCTAATTTTTGAATCTAAGTGTAACAAAAATAATTAGAACTCAAATTCCCTTCCATGGTTGAATGAAATTATTAAAAACAAAATTTTACGCTTGGATATGGTAGCCGTTTTCCATATAAAAACTACCGCATTTGAAAATAACGCTAAGCTGTGATGTTGAAATAATATATAATAATTAAAATTTTAAACTGTCCGTTATACAGTCCGCTATAATCGTGTTACCATTATCCCTCATATCGTTGTACTACGGCGTTCCTATTAAATATGTAACTTCGCCAAATAAAAAAACTGCTTCTAATTAATGTAGTCGATTTAATCTATATTTTAGCCTTTGGCCCTTGTGTTCTTCCTGACCCAGTTTCAATAACCCAGTAACGTTTCTAGGTTTATCATAGCATATTCATCTTATGATAAAATCAAATCGTAAGTTTTGATGATACATGCATTTAAGTCTTCCTGGACGGGGGTAAACGTAAAAACTGACGAATATCTTTAAAAGGGCGTGAGCGTAAGATGACCACATACATATAAGGCATATGTTTCAAAGCGAGATTAATTTATTTGCCATCGCGATTAAAGGGAAACGTTGTAAAGCACTGAATCAATTCCTTGGGATATTTTGTCCAAAAGTTTTAATAACTTATAAATATTCCTTTTTGTCTCTTTTAGCATGGCTTATAGATAGAGCGTGCATCTGCATTGTTTTCATACTAACGTAGAAAAATCTTTCTTGCTTTTGAAGGGCATAGTCAAAAAAAGCGGGGATTCATGTTTTCTCTATATTTTAAAATTAAAGTGACTTCCAGTACTCAGAGATGAAGAGGGACCTGATAGAGAGTAGGATGATGGAGTTTGTGTTTTGTTAGGAGTAATGAAATTCTTGTTTGGTAGTTGTGTCCATCCAAAAACCTAACTTAACCGGTAGATTACCTTAAAAAAAAGGTAATTTCCAGGTATTGCGTATGAACTTCCATTTTAGGTTTTCATCAACGGATACCATTTTTAATACCTGATAGCGCACTGTGGAAGACTTAAAAGCGTTTTTATGTTTCTCCACAAATTATGAAACCGTAGATTAACATATAACCGCTTTAGCATTATTCAGAATTATTTCAAAAAAGAGGACATAATTTTGAAACAATCCATTTAGGCAATATGTAAATACCTATGTTACCTTTTACTATGACTGTTTCATTTCAAATGTCTAAATTCGAATCAAATCAGTTGACATGTTTTACTGTTGATTGCAACTAGTCTCCATCATCCGAAAGTTTTAATTCCGTACCTTAAAAATCGATAGAGTGGCATTACAAATCATAATTAGGTGTATGACAATCACTAGGATCCAAATTTTACTTTTCTTTGATAAATTTTATTAAAATCCAACCGTTTGAATCTAGAATACAAATTCAAACTGGCAATGATGCATTAATTCACTCTTAAGTAAATCTGTTACACTCTCCAGAAGCAAAACTATTATAAATAAATTGATAACCCTTTACGCATGTAGCTGAAAGCAATGTACTCGTATTTCTATACCATAGGAAATAGCTAAGGGTTAAGTAATTTCACTAAAGCAAGAGCACTACATATACTCCTGGTATAAAATATAAGAGCATCATCAAGCATTTGAAACTTTCTGAAATTTCGTTTCCCCTTACCTCCCCATAGTATATTTAAACTAATATGCTCCATTCTTATGCATTCAGGTGACTTAAATTTTATCGTAATGACGGAAAAATTCAATCGTGAAAGTTGCCAACCGAGTGACTGGGGACGGTGACCGCGTACTCGGCAGTCGCTCAATTACAATTCCTGCGTACCCCACTGAAATCCACAGTCCCATGTCACAACTCAAGTTTTATTTTTCCCCAGACGCTGAGGAGAGTTTTTGAGATTTTCGGCGCGTCTATTTCCGCGGCATCGACTTCCGAAAATTTCTAAATGTAAGCCTTCGAAAGGTCTAACGGGAGAGAGTTCGCAGGCGGACAGGGAAAAACAAGTTCCAAGGCTACAGGGTGGGATGGCAAAAATGAGAGCGGGAGGAGGTGAAGGAGGAAAACTCGGAGGGGGACAGAGGAGCGGATGGGGAGGGTGTGCGGTGTTGGTCTGAGGGTGTGTGTGCGCGCTGGGACAAAAGGGGGGGTTATGAGGGATGCGGGGGTGGGTTGCACTGCGGGAGAAGCGCCCTCGCAAAAGGGCGTTCTCTGTGGGTTGGGAGAAAGGCGGACGAGGAGAGAGGGGGCTGTGGGGAGAGGGAGGATTGGGAAGGCGGAGGGAAGAATGGGGGTGAAGGACCGTGAAATATGAGGGAGGTAGGATCAGGGAGGGGAAAGGGTTGTCGGGGGTGAAGGACGAGAGAGAGGGGGCATTGGGGAGAGGAAGGGGGTGGTTTGTGGTGCAGGAGGGGTGAGTGTGTAGGGTAAAAGAGGGAGAAAGAGAGTGAGTGTAATGGAAGAGAGCGGTCTGGCTCTTTCCCCCTCTCCCTCCCACAAGCAGCCCGACCCCGATCCCCTCCCCCGCCGCCCCCCAACAAAAAAATCCTCCGCAGTCCCCCCCCCGGTTTCTATGCGAGGAGAGAAACGAAAAAGAAGAAAGAAAGGAGCAGCATCGGAACGGAGAGAAAGAGGAGAGGTGGAAGATATGTGGAACGGCAAGTTGTGGGGTGGGGGCTGGCCCAGGGTGTGGACGGGGGAAGGGGAACAGGAAATGGCGCACGGTCCGTGAGAGGAGGCTCCGGGAGAAGTTAAGAGAAGGAGGTGGAAGACAGGAAGAGGTGGAAGCATGCAGCGGAGCGGGGAAATGCCGGGGGCAAGGGTCGGTGAGGGATTGCAGGACAGGGTAGCGTGTGCCTTTGCTGAAGTACACTGTCCATGCCGTGCCTGTGCTCCGTAGTCCTTATAAAACCCTCGGGGCACGGCGGGACGGAAATGTTTGGCCCTTCTTGGCCGCTGCTATCATGGTGCTGGCCTGGGGTGGTTGGAACGATGTGGAGAAGGTGACCCCCCATCCCATAAAGGGGCTTTTAAAGCTACTGGAAACGCCTCTCCGGACGGGGATGGTTTCTAAAAATGTAGCAGAACCAATCCCATTACCTTAGTCATTGTTCAAGGTTTTCGTCGGCAATGATGAAACTAATCGATTTCCAAGGGTGAAATTTAGTTCACATGATTATACTTCTTTCCTCGAATTAGTGGATCTTTACAACCACTAAGGGGAACTATTTTCAAATCTTGACAAGAATAATTGTGTTACAGACAGATTTTACAGTTTTCTGACGAAGAAAATTGAAACAATAGCTTTCCTGAAAATAGGGACTCCTGCTCACTCTGCATTAAATATGTTTTTCCTCTGGGTACAGGAGATATTCAAAAGTTACAGGTAAAAAAATTCTCGAACGGGGAGTCACCGCCCCAATCTCCTCTCTACACCCGCCCCTTTCTCTCCCTCTACTTTCTTAATCCGCCACACTGACAGATGCGTCCTAGTTTTCAAATTGATGGGTGCAATTTCGTGTGCCATTCCACACTTGTGAACACCCTTATTCGTTTGATCCGGCCGACATTTCACACCTGCGGAGACCTTTATTCGCTTTATGAGATGCACTACGCATGACTGTACATATAGTTTCCACTGCCCATGCAAAATTCGTTTGAATACCAGAAACAGGTCAACCCTTCAGCATTAAAAATAGTACTTTTTTGGTTTAATCTCGAATGATGAGTAATCAATGTATGTGATCAAATATAAATTTATAGTGTTTTATTATGTGAAATATAAGTTGGTGAAACGCCCGTATCGCAATTCGTCCCATACCAAATATCATTCATTAAAATTCTCTCCTGAGAGCTCTTATAAAGACCTCTTTGAAACCAAGGAATTCTTATTTGAAAGAGTGGTTCCCCGCACTCGTTGTGCGTTTAGACTTTTGTAAGCTTACTTATCCCCGTAACACACACTCATTACTGCTTAAACTAATTCAAGAACGAGAAAACATCTACTATCAGATTTTCGCAATAATCCTTATATCTTTAAAGAAAACATTATACGTGCGAATATTGTACATTACCAGCCATTTGCTTGGACAAATACTTTTAAATGCAATTATCTGCGTTTATTTTCAGTTACCTCAACTAAAATAACTTCAAAAACTCAGTTTAGCATAAATCTCCGTACGAATAATGCTGGAAATTGTCAGTGTTATAGCTTGCAAGAGTGCTTAGTAAAAGAAATATAGTCAAAAGTTCAGGAGAGCATGTGAATGAACATGGGAAAAATTGCATAAATTAATGTCAGTAGAAACATTTATTTAAATGTTGTGATGTCCTGTCAAATTTGCACATTCAGATTAATTAGGACTAGGTCCCTTTACTGTTACTTATTTTTCTCCACACATAATGGTATACAGGTAATAGTATGTCGGCTACTGTGTGACTGGATACAGGTATTCTCAGCGAAACATTTGACGCTCCGATTTAGAGATATTGAGTATAAAAAATGAAAAAAAAAATGTGATTTTTTCCTTTTTTACCTTATTATTGAATGAGTAATCATGGAAAAAGCCACACATTTTGTTATTCAAACAAGCGTCCGTGTTTCTAAAATGATAAAACTTGATGTTCTTAATTGATTTTTAGCGTCTCGTCTGATACTAAATCCTTATTTGGAATCTATGCTCACTAAAGATAATTTTTTGCGGTCATAAAGATTTCTATGTATTTTAATTGATAAATTTTTAATATTTATGTCATGCTTCTTTTTCCCAACGATACGAAGCCAATCGTTGGTTTTTCGATATGCTAGATTTATGTTTCTCGCAAGTTCATAGAAGTGTTAGGTCTTTATAAGACTTATATCACATTGCATTTTAATTTCGTGGAAATATCTTCAATGCTTCATTATAAATTATAATGCAACTTTTTTGCCCGAACACATCTTAGATTTTTTGCAGACCACAGAGACTTACAGATAAAGAAGGGCAACGGCTGATAGTGTTTTACTCTACGAAGATTTAGACCAGATGTTGGGGTGATTAGAAGAATGGGGATTCAAATTGTATATAAATCAGGAAATACACATTGATATTTTGACATGAAACAATAGAGAAATAAGACGTAAATCATAAATTATATATAATTTAGTTAAGCATTACAACATTGGTCAAATACTTGTGTTTTATACTGAAATCAAACATTTAATTCGATTCTTTCTTACCATAGGGCACCTTCTTCATTTGAAGAATATGTAGGTTAGCCTTATATAAGCTAAGTTTCATTAGACGGATTGTTTTAATATGAAAGTAAATAAAAAATAAAAGATAAAAGTGACGTGCTACTTTGCTTTAGTTAGGTCACATTTAGAATACGTGGAAATTTTATGGAATCCATGGGTGAAAACGTACATTATAGAATAAGATATGTTTAGAGAAAATCTCATGTGTTTGTCAAGAATGTCTACGAGGAAAGAGAAAGTCTGACGGGGTGCTGGAGGAATTAGGTTGAGAACCTTTTGGTTCTCGTAGAGAGCAGGAAAGATTTAGATTTAAAGAAAGACACAGGACACCTGGGTAATATTGCGATATAGAGGCCATTAATATGGCGCCAAATCATATTGGATGATTTTTACCACCGGGATAAATAAGAGAGAGAAGAGTCCGTCACCAACAGATTCAAGTACTCATTCTCACCCCACACGGTATCGAACAGCAACAACAAAAAAAATCGAACCCAATAGTCCGAAATTAAATAAATTAACCAGAATATTACATACGTATAACTTGATGAGTTGGTCAAGCGTAACAATCGTTGGATGATATGTGTAGTCGCATTTGAGTTTTAGATGAGCTAACATTTAATTAAATTTATATAATTAATAATGTATTAATATTTCTACTGGCTGACGCAATCACAACACCCACCATATGCCCTTAAGATAGCATGTGGGGATTTATGTAGATGTAGATGTAACCTTGGAAATGCTACAGCATCAGGCATTCTCTACGTGTAATTCGAAGTCTTTTGAGTTAGTCGGAAATTGAAAAGGTTTTACACGTCGGAATATTTACTTATTACTTTATTATTTAATGTATATCAGGTACAAACCCTGATAGATAAATGGTAAGTCCCTCACTCTTTCATGGGAGAATAAAACAATCTGAATTATTCATATTCCAAAAGTAGCTTCAGCTAGTGTTAGCTAGATGCTTAACGGTAAAACATGGGCATATACCTATCCATAAATTTGGCATGGTTGGGGGATGGGCAGGGGAAAAAAGAGGAGGGAGTACAACCGTAAAAAAAACGAGTAAATGAATGGGGAAACTAGAGGTGGCAGAAAGAGTGTCAAGAGGAAGCAAGAAATTTGCTCTGAATTCTTTCCAGGCACCTCGGAAGTTCAAACCATTAATGTCCTTCTAGGTGGAAGGAACGAGAGGGGGAAAAAATGTGACACAGAGTTGGAAGAAAAAATGAGGAATAAAGAGATGCTTAGCGTGAAATTGAGACCATTGGATTCCACTCCTCATTGCGCTGTACCGAAAACAGCGGGCGAGCGTTTCTTGTCCCATTACAAGCCTTGCGAATAGATGGAAGAGGTAAGCATGAATAATTCCACAATAAAGCCAATAATGTATACAGTCCGTAAAATAGACATGACGGAGATTGGGTTAATATTATTATTAGTATGAATGGGGTCGCGAATCGTTTGTACAAAACTAACGTACACAAAAAGTGCCGCTGACTGCTTAAAATTTGTTTCGCTTCTAATTGGAGTACCTGAATAGCTATTCGTCCTATGGTGCGCGATTGTGGTCGTGCGGTAAGCTGATAACCCGTCATCATGCCATTAACGCGTAGCCACACGTGGTGTGTGTAGTTGCTCTACCTAACAAGACGATTTGTAGTAGGTTCCCAAAAACTCATTCATCCTCTCGTTAGACTCGTAGAGTTGAAATCATTGCTTCATAACATTTTTTTGACCATCAAATTTTGTGCCACCATGGATTTTTCAGGTTTCTTGGTTTCTTGCGATGGAAATAAAAGGGGAGGTAATTTGTTCATCAGTTAATTTACGGCGAGGGACCTTTCCTCATTCCGCTATATTTTACCTTCCATATTAGCCCCCGCTCAATGATTCTCTCATTACATTTCCTCATCCAACTTTCCCTAGTTCTCAAATTTTGAAGCTTGCCGGTGCGTGATGTCGTGGCGCACATTGGGTTTGATTAAGTCTGTGATTCACGGTGCAAGTCTCCATAAATAACGCGGCAAATTCTAGCGGGACAGTCACCAATTTTGACGGAATACGGGTAATATCCGGTGTTGCGGAGTACCGGGAGCTGTAATGTTAATAATCCGTACTTATTTCATTAGCTAAAAGTTTACAGTTCACTCTGAGGCATTCATGTGTATAGTTGCTAATGAGTAATTGGTCTTGCTAAGTATGAGGCAATTCTTTCGCATGCAAATGCTTGTAATATCTGTTCACAAGCACGTAAACACACATACGAGTATGTACGTATATGTACGCATGCATAGTCAAAACCCGCCAATTAGCGAGCACATGATCGCATGGGTAAGGATATAAGGAAAAGGAATAGGAGTACACATAAAGTAGGAACACAAGATTGCTGTGGAAGGGGGGAAGAATGCAGATCACAAGCGGAAAATATATATATATATATATATATATATATATATATATATATATATATATATATATATATATATATATATATGCGTGAATACACATATATTGTGAGTAGCATATATAATATTTTATTAACATGCATACATTTAATTTATTAAAAGTCTTTGTATACCTGCTTTACATATCTGATCAGTTGCACCTTTATGCCTATGATTAATGTGGCAGGAGCGTTCGAAAATTAATAGTTTGCTTATGGCTCTTGCTATTCCGTAAATTTAGTTTACTCATTTTATATCAATATTTGTTTAATGTATCGCTATTCACAACGATTCCAATAACTAGCCATTTTAAAACGCAATTTCCTTATAGCCGAAAATGTTAACCGAACTATTTAACGATCCCACAAGTGTCTAAGGGAAGACTCGCCAACCCTTTATATGTACCTACTCCCCAAAAACGACCAACGGTTAAGAAAAATCCCCTATTGCTGAACCAAGGGACTGGAGAAGCGCGCTTTTGAAGACCCCATTGCGCCAAATACTGCGAAATGAAAAATGGGAGGAAAGTGGAGGGCATAAAATTGTGAGAAGCCATCGACGCAGGCAACGTGGATATGGCGGAGTCGAAAACGAAATTGCCGCAGGAAGGAGCGGGGGGGAAGGGATTTTGGATATGAGGTGGGCGCACGGATGTGTGAGTGCGCGTTTGTGTATATACGTGTGTGGACGGGTTGAAAATTTGGTGTAAAAGAAGGGACGCGGATGTGAAGCAGAAAAAGATTATAAATAAAAAAACGGGGAAGAACAGGAGGTTGGTTGGCGGAGTGGGTGGGAAGTGGGAATGACGTCATCCCCCGTAAACCTCCCACGCCAACGCCCCTTATCCTCTCCCTCCCTCCCTCCCCCACCCGCGCCCGTAACCCCCGCCACAACCCACCCTGCACTTCCCTGCCCGGCACTCTCTCCGGAAAAAACCCCAACCTTCCTTCTCCTCATTCTTCGCTTACCACCTTCCTCCATACCATACCTTCCCCACTCATTCCCTGTCTCTTTTTGTCAAAGATATCAGTCGTAAAATACGCAGGACTCTTTTTTTTTCATATTTTTAGTCATTCCCCACCATTGTTAATATTTCGTGGTTTGTCGAAATTTATGCTGTAGAATGGCTCTGGGAAGACGACGTCTAGTAACGCCTCCCCTTTAACATGGGTTTGTTTGTCTACGTAAATCCATTTAACTAGGTTGTCAATTTCATGGGAGAGCGTCGACGATCCCGGTAGTTGAACCTTTAGCGTAAGCACAGAAATGAGCAGATTCTATTTAAAAAGTAATATTGGCATAAGGTGTCTGTTTTCAAATTTGATTAACAGGGGAGTATTATTCCAGACGTTTCTTAAGATATAATAAAGAAGGACGTATAAAACTATAATCAACGATTGTTTATCACGACCCATTAATCCAAGGATTGGTTTATTTCTACTCTCCACCATTTTCTTCCATCGAGCAACCCCTTAGCGTCTTCAGATTTCTTCTACCAGTATCGGTACCTAGCCATTTCAAATACGTCATGAGAGTTCCCTCCCCGCAGTAATGTAAATACTAAAATGCGTCCCATATAGTGTTGATGTCCTGTTTTCTCTCTGCCTCTGTTCTTCACGAAATCTCTTTTTGAGATAATTAGAATGAAAGAATACAATTAATTAAAAATAGCAATTTTCCACAAAAATAAAATTTAATGCGACCGGTTTCAATGTTACTACATCATCATCAGGTCGCTCCCTCATCCCTCCCCGCAGTAATGTAAATACTAAAATGCGTCCCATATAGTGTTGATGTCCTGTTTTCTCTCTGCCTCTGTTCTTCACGAAATCTCTTTTTGAGATAATTAGAATGAAAGAATACAATTAATTAAAAATAGCAATTTTCCACAAAAATAAAATTTAATGCGACCGGTTTCAATGTTACCCCATCATCATCAGGTCACCTGATGATGATGTAGTAACATTGAAACCGGTCGCATTAAATTTTATTTTTGTGGAAAATTGCTATTTTTAATTAATCATGATATTCCACCATATCACGCCTGAAACGTCTCTTTTTATGAAAGAATACAAAGTGAACGCCTAATGATAAACGGAAGTTGAGTCAGTATCCTAATATATATTTTTTCCTGGTGTGGCGATTTAAAGAGTGGCCTCCAGGCAGCCGCTTCACCCTTTCCGCCCAATGCCCTCTGGCCTCTGCATCGTTCTCCGCCTGACCTCTCCTATTCTCCACCGCCTCCTCTAGGCATCGTCTTGTCCCTTTCGCCCTCCCCATTCGTCTCCTATTCAACTTCAACCCCCCCACCCCTTTGTATCCCGCCCACTCAAACCATCCTGGGGCTCCTGGAGCTCCCCACCCTCCCTCTCTACCCCTTCTTACCAAATCCAAACTCCTCCCGTCGCCTCTTTGAGGGTCTCCGTCCCCTGTCATCCCAGCTTCCCATTCTTTCTGAAATGTTGCTCACCTCGTCATCCCATAATACTAACAGTGACTGGCGATCTTTGAACTCATGGACGCGACGAGTATGGAAATTCTCGAGAAAAAAAACTCCACTCTGGGGGAAAAAAACTGAAATTACTCTGCTTTAATATTTTTTGCCAGTTAATTAGTCGACAGTCGAAGGAAATATGATTTTTTTTTTGCTCTCTCATCCGCTTTTTCCGTGCCCTCATATCGCGCTGCTCGAAATGAACTGTGCATATTAGCACTTAGACGGGAATGCAGGGTTGAAAATTCTTAGAATCTTTTCGGAACCTTTGAAAAATATATTTCCACTTTTAATGCTAGCTTTCGCACAGGAGACCGGTGAGAATTAATAGAAAAAAATTTCTAGTGTATGGAATTAGAAAATGTCAACTCATCGTATGCCTTCCCTCATTTCTCCTTCCTTTTGTCTCACACTCCCTTTTCGAGCCTCTTGAAACACTCCATTTTTTTGTCTCTCTCGGCACCTAAAAAAAAGGTCTTTCATCCTTCAACACCTTCTTTTCCCGTCCTCCTCCACCCTTTCGTCTTTTCACTCTCTTTTAATGCCCCCCTCCCTTCACTTTCCTGCCTTCCGTGCTTCGTTTGATGCCTGACGTGCTTGTTGATTCTTCCGCGCGCGAACACACACGTAGCTATTGTGATGCCTCCAGAGGACGTGTTCCACTCCCCCTCCTCACAATTTCCCTTATCCCGCATTCTTCTCTTCACCAAAAATTCGAGCGGGGTGTACTGAACTGGAGCCGGGGAGGGTGGAACAAAAAAGGGCGGATTTTGAGGCGTTGAAAGCCCATCACCTCCCATTAACCTGGCACCTTGCGATGCAACATTTTCGGAGCAAAATTCGTGCATGCTAAGGTGATGTCGCACGGAAGGAAGAACTTTCCCGACTCGGCAGGTTGAATGCTTTGGTGAACTTGAGATCTTTATGGGATAGGAAAGTCGCCAAAATTTTTGTCGTGCGCATTTAACACCTGTGATACATTCCATTCAGTCTCATTGTTTGGTATTGGACCTTGAAATGTATTTTGAGGCGTTACGTGATCAAAATTTATTTTCTTCCTTAAGTGACTTCTTGAAGGGCGACTTTGAAACTTAATATGGACTTAAACATGTCTTCAATTGATTGGCAAGCATGCATATTACACTAGTATAATGACGGGTTTGTAAAATCAACAACCCAAATTTGCGCATGATCTTTCGTCGCTCAAATTACTTTGAAGAAATTAATTCTAGGTGACATATTCCGCAAAATAATGTGTGGAAAGGTTAGGTCTCGTACGCCCGTGCGTTGAATAATTCAAATGCATTAAGTCGTTTTCATTGCCACTAATGAATCGCTGAAATAAGTAAGACCCCGTAAAAAATGACAGCCAATGGAATATAACCTACTCGTGGTCTGGTTGATTTCCGTCCAATCTGAATGGAATCCATAATATAGCGATGGCGTCGACGAAATTAAATATATCCGACAGAATGGAAAATTCGGTCTAATGAATGAATTGAGACGATGAGCGTGACTATGCCCCTCTGCCCCCACCACCACCTCCCGACTTCAGACGCATAAGGCCGTGAAAATAGTGATCGCAGAAATTAATTTTCCTTCCGTACCCTCTCTCTCTCTTTTCTCCCCTCCCCCCGGAATGCGATAAATCCCAAGACCTTTTGCGATAGTCTCGGATAGAGAGTGATTCATTTCTGTGTATGATTTACCACTGATGGCTTAACCCGGCCGAAACGAACGATTCTCCATGAATTGAGTCGTTATCGTGATTATTTCTTTTCTAACTCATCCCGTCAACGGAAGATTAGTTCTTCTTTTTGTTCACTCTGTTCTACTCCCTCCGTCGTTCACCCCTCCTACTTCAACTACCCCCCTCCCACGGACATAAATCTCTCGTACCCTCTTTCACCCCCTTCACTCGCCGAGCGGCGGCTCTCCCTTCCCCCTCCCTCGTGTCTCCGCTCGGTCACACAGGCACGAACGCTCACAAACTACACACGACCCCCTTCCTCCTCGGCGCCACCGTCTCAGAGCTTCAAACTCCTCTCTCCACCCACTTCTCCCACCCCGCGGCCCTTCATTCTGGGAGTTTCCCTTTCTTTCCCGTCGTCTAGGACGACACCGCCCGATCTTACCCCCGCATCCTCCCTCAAGAACAGAGGAACTCAGTCCCTTATATATATACATACGCCGTATATTTATTTCTCCTGCCTTCGCCTGCCCGTTCGCTTCGCATATTATTTTCCTACCCCCTTATTCTTATTCTGCGTCCATATCTCTCTCTGTCTTCCCCGTTCCTCCTTAATGTCGTAACCGTATGACTCAATTTCTATCGTTTCGATGGAATTTTTAGCGTTTACACTATTATGCTAGTCGAGTTTCTTCTCGTATGTACTTCCTATTGCCAATTCTCTCACAATTCTGATTCTGAAATAAATTCACTCTTAACTTTCCGCTACGCAATTAGGCTGTATTCGCAATGTTGGGGCGGATCTGTTTCAGAGACTATCTTGTTAGACTTCAAAAGTGCAATTAGCATTGATTTGGCGGTTCCAGGCGTGAAATTGTCGAAGGCGAGCATGATCAATTAGTAGGAAATAATATTACTCTATTTCACTGTTGATAAAGTATATTTTTATCTGGGTTTCGACGTTACTTCCTCATCTTCAATTGGTATTTGTCATCTTCAGGTGAATTAAGGTTGAAACCTAGGTCGAAATATATGTATTTCATTAACAGTGGTAGAGTACATTATAATTTGCCACAAATCGATACAATTGAAATAGTTTCCAGGTGTCGACTTAGATACAAAAATATTTAAATATAGATATTTGAGTTCCGTAGGCGATTTTTAATTCAGTGCTTTAAATATTAATGTTGATTTTTCTAAATTTTTAATAAAATATTTAATAATTAGATAACCTATATCTTTTAAATGATTGATGGGAGATCTTACCGATTAGAGGTGTATTGTTGAAGTATTTTAAACTCACATCCCTGCTACGTCACGGGGAACGAGAATGTTTAGAACTATGGTGCAAAATTGACAAATCTGTCACCTTTGCATTCAGTTTTCCTTCCTAAGACCAAAGATATGCACACTATTCCATTATTTATGGTATCATATTGTATTACTCGGGCCTAATGAATATTTTATTTGCTCCCTTCCAAGGTGAAATAAGGGAACAGATTTAATATTATCTCCTCGAATAGTTTATTCTCAAACATGTTTTTTTATAAATACCTTTCCTTCCGGTGGTAATACGGATTCTACCCTAGTATATAGTAGGAAATGGGCCGACAGCGGTAATAGGATTTCGGGATCATCACATTTGAGAGGTCAAAGAAACCCAAAAATAATGAATCAAAGACATTTTCTAAATGCAAGTATTTGGAAGGAGATATTATATTGCGAATAGGCTCAGAATATACAATCCTTTATTCTTATATTGGTTCAATTATCATGCTAAATCCTCAGTTCTTTCATATTTTAGTGAAATAATGAATATGGTGCTTCAAATAAATACATTTTTTCTAGAAAATAACTCAGAGTCACAGCTCCGTGGCTGAGATTCTTTCGCGAGTTGAAAAAAGGCCCAAACGGTTACTTCAGAGGGGTCAATTTCCACCTAGATCTACTAGGTTTTATCATCCTACTTGGTTAGAATTCTAAGATCTTTAAATATTTTTATGACAATCCGCTTAAATCAGAGAGTTGTTTCTCTGAAATATTATCCTCCTGTAGACGTACAAATTTTTCACGACATCGGCAACACGATTTTCTGGCCGCCTAGAACGCTTCTATAGAGTTCACGTTTTCCCAATGAAAAAACCAACGAGTCTGCTGCCGAGACTTTTTCGGTTTGTTATCACGCGGCGTTTGTCCTTCATCGACCTGTCAAGCCCACTAACGCACTCATACACACTCATAGCACCGTCACAGCATGTCTCACTCAACTAACGATGAAGTTCGACGAGTGTTTTTTATTATATTTTAATTATTAAAAATAATTCTTGCTCTAGCGACGTCTGTTAAAATTCTGTTCAACCTATAGTGCAGCCATCGATGCCTTGTACTCATAAAGAGGGCTCGCGGATTTTAAGCTCAACCGCATTCTACTTTCTAATCCAAATCTCGAGAAATATTGGTCAACTTTAGAGCTTGAACGTACCTTATAATTAATGCATCTACTATTGATAGTTGTGGTTAAATATATAATTTCGTGCAGCTTCGTTTTATAACTTTTAAGTTAACGTGTCTACATAAAATCTGTCCCAAAACACAGACGGACGTAGGTCGCAAAATGGTCAAAACGTGTTCAAGGGACCTCTGAACGTATTTCCGTTGATCCCTCGAGGCTGAATACCCATTATATACTCTTAACGCATAGTGAAAGTAAAAATGTGGACGCCTGTTAGACTTTTTGCCACCAAGTTTATTTAATCGGCCACAAGATGTGGAGTGGCTAGGCAGAGTGTTCTGGGTCATAAATTGGCCTGTTTTCTTTGCCAGAAACAGTAGGCTTATTATACAGTATGAAGAATGAAATCTTCTGTCTTTTTTAAATAGAACTATTATTGATTAGAACCAGCTGCCTGGATGTTTGTTTGAGCCCTTTCCATTCAATTTTAGAAGTTTTACGTATAATTGTAAAGCAGCCACTGGGTAAGTAACTTCATTTTAGTTATTAAAATATTGTTTGTATGTGATGTGGACCGCATTTTGTATGTGATGTGGAAATTTGTTTGTATGTGATGTGGAAGGGTCATTGTATGTAAGAATATTTTGTCTCTTATCTGTTTTTATAGTGCATGTATGCATGTAATTTTCGTTGTAAGAGTTATCTTTGATCAAACTTAACCGTTGCCACCAGGAATATCGCCTAATTGCAACGAAAAAAGAAAATAAATAAATGAAAACTATGTAATTTTCCTGCCCCAGCTGAGGATGTGCATAGCACAATCGAGTTTATCATCGCATTAGCTCATTGACATATTCATATTGAGTTATGTAGATACCGTTATAACTGAAATTACACACGCCTCGCGTTAAATTCTATCGGTCTAGTATATTCTTTCGCAGTAGGACACATGACAGGAAACGGTGCTTTGCTAAACCATCGCTCGGATATCCTAAAAGATGGTCTAATTCACAGAAAGTACGTAGCTTCTTGCTTGCGGTTTAATCTGAAATGATTCACTAATCAATTGAGAGCGTGATGATGTGATCACCAATGCATGAGTAATGTGTTTTATAAGAGTACATGACCCTATCTATAATGTTGAATGGGCCGTCGAACACACTTTTCCATTATTTTTTTTAAATTACACCAGAATGGAATCGCTCATCCACCTGCTCGAGCCATTCCCACCAAATCCTCCCTTCTTGATACCCTCGCTATCTCCCCCCTTGGCCCTCGACCTCTAGATCTCCCGCCTCTCGAACGGGAAATGTCTCCCCTCACCCCACCACCCGCCCCCTTACTCCCACCCTCGCCACCTCAAAATGGGATTGGGGGATGGAACGGCCCTTCGAGGAGGAAGGAAGCAGGGACGTTTTATGGGCCGGGGCGGAAGGATGAGGAGGAACCATGTTGACCTTCACTCTATTCGATAAAGAGATCGAACGGAAGGGGAAGGTAAAGGTTTTATTATCACGGCGAATGATTGTTAGAACAGAGATCTGGCTGGGTTTAGGAATTAAATATATCATGTTTCCTTCACTCAATCCCCCTTCCTCTATCCCCTGGACATCCTGCTAACCCTGCTATAAGTGCACACATACAAGTACATACATGTACGTACATACGTACACATACTCACCTATTATAAATATGTACACCTATTTATATTTTTTCCGCTCTTTCGCTCGCAACCCGTTCTTCTCTAACTCCTCTTTTCCTTCCATCCCAGTATGCTTTACTCCGCCCCCATATCCTCCCATTCTTTCTGCTTTCACCCTCTCACCCCTATTGCATCCCTCCACTCTTCCTCTCTGCTGGCCCCAAAACCTGCCCGCATCGCACTACTGGGAAAGCTTTAATTTCTGTAGATTTATTTATTTTTTAAGTTGATTTTCTTTCGCAAGTAGTTACTTAAAAGTTAAACCAGTGTGTGACCATACTGAGTCCAAGTGCATGCAGCTGAAGCAGTCAGTTTGGACGAGATATGTCGGTGCTCTGGCTAATCTGTTTCATTTCCGTGTCCGCACATATTTACACTATTTTATCAGATATCATTTAGGAAAAAGGGTAAAATATTGATACAAGCCCAAAAGTAACCTAAACCTAACCTAAAAAAATTATGTTCGACTCAATCCTTGTCCTTGCAGAGAATTTGGGCTTGATAGTCATTATGATCTCAGAGTTAGGAGAAAAGAGCTAATTATTGGCAAAAGGCGGCGCGGAGTGCTAATGGTTTGGAATCGCTCTCTCTCTCTCTCTCTCTCTGATGCCATAGCGCTTGGCAGTGTGCCTAAGGTCCCCGGGTTAACATCCAGTTGGCGTCTTAGAAAGTCTGCGCTTCAGATTAGATAAAATACGTGATATCCTTTCCGGGTACCTCGTCCCGGGTACCTGGGTTGTTAAAGGCTGTAAAAGACGGATGGGGGCCACTATCCCAACCGGCATCCGATGCTTTGAATCACGTGCCATTAATTTGTCAGAAGGGCCTACGCTGAGCAAATTGGCTTCCTGAGACAATCGGCGGCTGGGGTCCCTGGACAAAAAGACAGCAAACCATAGTGGGAGAAAGAAAAAAAGAGATAATTCCGTACCGTCATTGGCTCGCCCACAAGGAGAAATGCAAAAGTGGTAGCTGCAATACAAAAAAGATGGAAGTTTGCTTAAAGTAAAACCGAAATGGTGTTAATGTAAGTTAACTCCCTTGAATTTGGAGTGGTTAGTACTACTCGCTGTAACTCGTGATTGGTAAGTTAGCTGTGAATTGCAAGACTGAGGAAAGTAAATGGAAGCGTTTGGACACTTCGTTCAACAACGCTCATGTTCGCTCTACGTACGTATAGCAGACGCCACTTAATTGCTACCCCATAATCGACTAGAAATAAAAGAAAAGTGGCTCATGGGAATCTTTTCTCTTGTTCCTGGCAAATTATTACAGCAATTTGTATATACATTGTTTGTACGATTCATTAATTGTATTAAAGTCACCTTCATCAGGGGTGGCAATGATCTGCTATGTTTTACGTCAAAGGAACTTTTCTGAGGGATGACTGAAGTAATTGGATGTGTTTAGGAGTGTGGTTTAGGTAGTTTACTTAGTTTGGTGGAGGTTAAGGTTGAGAGATTTAGTGCGAGAAGTTCCACCAGCAGAGGCTGGATTAGGAGGGAAGCTTGCCCATAAGGTTTAGTTCAATTATCTCATGTGCTAAAAATTGACAGAGCGTATTTAAATACGTTAAATAATTGAAAAAGTAGTTGTACTACATACACTAAAAGTATGTTTACGCATTTTACATAGCCAAGTAGTGGCTGTGTAAAATGCGTAAACATATTTTTTTATGAGAGGATCGGTTTATCGAAATTAATTTTTATCTCTTATCATTTATTTAATGCTGATTATGAGATGTAGGTTTTCAAAGAGACTGATTAAATTACAGCGTGGGAGCACCCAATATATATCTTTCCCAAGTAAGGGAAATTCTCATTATGTGATATGGATATGATGAGATTGGTTCATATTTTTTCAATGGATTCAGCTACGGCTGCGGAAATTTCTTTGGTAAATGTGTGTTGAATATGCGTTTAAAAAATATTTTTTTCATATTTCATCATTGATAATGTTAGCATTCAAAGAATCTAGATTTTCCTTAATCTCCCACTGCGTATGATAGATGGCGGTCTTTTTGTTGAACAGCCTACAGTGTGGGCAGGTTATTTATTTAATCTATTTTGTGTTTTCAATGGACGGGTAATATATGGAATTAAAAACTCAGTGCTACTCTTTCATTTTCCAAAATAAATATTATTTTCTTGACTAATCACAATTAGATTTTAATCCCAAATCCGTTTAATGAAGTTTACCCCTCCCCATCCAATTTTCCATGCCATATTTACTTATCTTTCCCACATCCCTCTTTATTTAGTCAGTTTATTTTACTCGTGCTAAATTTGGGAGGCTTCCATTAATTAGCTACGGATAACCATCCTGGTTTAGGGAGATTCAACTACCTTTTTTTACAAGTCTTTCCTATCATTTCAAGTTTTATGGGCGGAATTAAATGTGCATAACGTATTGAGATGTAGAACTGCGGCTCCTTATTGAGACTTAGGTTATATATATTTTATTATCGCTTTTCAAAATGATTACTCGCCAACTTTTCCCGTCATCCCCCTTCCCACGCACATATTCCCTCTCGTTTTCCCTTCCTTACCTCATCGTTCTCCTCTCCAGGACTCAATTACACCCACCCTCTCCCGCTCTCGTTTCGTTCCCTTCGCAACCGATGGACCAACCACCATTGCTTCCCCTTTTCCCAATGAGACCTTTCTCTCGAAGCCACATCTTTGAAAACGTTCGTAAAAAAATTATGGAATGCGGTGAAGGGTAGAGGGAATGGAGGGGGACGTGGTTTTGGAAAGGGAAGGACTTTTCAATATCAAATTAAATTCCCTGGCGAGATCCTGCAAAAGGCAATTTGCCTTCCCTCCTCTTTCAATAGTGGGAGATGTCCCTGTGGCAAATATATGACGAAGGCGGGCGTATATGCTGCGTGTGTATACTATATATTGGTAAGCGTGGTACGGCGAGGTGGCAGTGGGGGCATGAAGGAATGAACGCGGCCGTCTCCGAGATAAATTGATTCTGTTTTCAATTAGGGTGGATCTCATATAGCTCCCATCCCGAGCGCTCCGTATGTACGCCAATTCGGCCCATCAGTCAAGTGAGGGTTGAGATATTTTAAGCTCATTAAGGTTTTTGCGGGCGATTCCAGTCCTTTTTATGACCCCGGTTCACATAAAGGCATCCGCCCGCCCATTCCGCCGCGTTGACGCTGGAGCGATATTAATTTTCGCGGTCGCAACGAAACGATTCGTGGTTTGTTCCGTTTTCACGGAGAAAGGGGATGGTGGTGACCTCGAGACGGAAATGAGGGAGGGTTTATGGGAGCGGGAGTTCGCTCAACCTCCTAAACAGCCCCGGTGGTTAAGATATATTTAATTTTTTGTCCGAGTTTGGGAGGTGGGTGGACCAGTGTCGCTTGGGATTGACGCCGCCCGTCTGCATGTGAAATATGCATCCAGGGCGGACGTGTGTTTTCCTTTTCATCGACAGCTTTGTACAGTACAGGGGTTTGTGGTGGGGGGGGGGCACCGTCCGTCATCTTCCCGTCGTGCCGACGATCCATCCCTGAGCTCCGGAGATATAAGCGGTCGGCACGGGAGATCCAGCGCAAAAACAAACGAGGACCAAAAAATCAGTTAAACTGGGAGCATAAAAGGCGCGTAGGAAGGGATGCATGGAGGAGGGAGGAATGAAGTAACAAAGCATTAAGAGCCAGGCCTTGTGTTTGAAAGGCGTTCTAACAGTGGATAAAACTCAAACTGTTAACCTTTTTGCACGTCGACGTCAGCGATGAAGGAAGGCATCTAACCACGATTTTAGGAACAAAGAGGAAATCTTTTCAGAAGCGACGTCGACTGCAAACCCTCAGGCTCTTTAATTTTAAAGTAGAAATTTTTTTAAATGTGCATGAATGGCCTGTGAGATTAATATGTAAAAGAGTGAAGATATAATTGATTAAACCTTTAACGGTGTTTCATGATAAACCAAATTCTTGTTTGGTATAGTGTGTATTCGTCAGCTTTTTGACTAAAAAAAATAACCGTTTTAAATAGTTGCTGCTTGCGTTTATTGTTTGGTAGCCATCGTTATTTTTTTGCAAACAAATATATTGGATTCAGGAGGGAGACCATTCTTTTAAATCTATTTTATTAATTCCAAAGGTGCCATTATAAGTGATACGAATAGATTGAATGATTTAGTTAAAACTGCAATTCAGTTCAGTTTTGTCTGAATAATTTTTACCATAGCACATTTAGTTTGCTTATTAAATCGCATTACCATTGGTCATCGTCTCTAAGGAGTTCTAATTTCATGGGCGGATTGAACGCAATAAACTTGATCAAATTATGGACGCATGCATTTTACGAATAAAATCATATTACGGTTCTATTTTCCAATGTCTATGGTTAAGAATCATTAGTTAGTAAAATTAATTTAGAATCATGAATATCACAAGATAACATGCATCATTCTAGGTAACCATCAACCGTTTTAAGCTGCAAAAGAGTTAAGAAACGTTAGCCGCTGTTATTACGGAAAGATTCATTTCGATTACCATTTGTATTCCTTGTTGCTACCATTTTTATCAAGTAAGATGAAACAAATATTTCTGCACATAACTGGTGGGGAAGGAAATATATTCCGTAGTTTGGAGAATGGAATTGGATTGGATGAACGTTTTACTGAAAATCTTTTTATGATTCGAATTGGTATCCTGGCAATCTTCCCGTTTTCGAGGATTTAGGGTAGTTAATGGTTCGAAATATTTCTTTCGAAGATTGGAAACTTATGCTTTAGAATCATTTATTAAGGGATTTTTCAAACCTTTCTCAGTGATTCGATTAAGATGGCATCAACAAAGTTTTAGTAGGTTATGAATATAGTACTTTTGCATTTGCTCAATTTCTCAAAGAGAATCATGTGTTTTCGTGAGCAATGCAGTACAAATGAATTTATCTAATAACTTAACAGTATTGTATCTATTGAAAGTAATCAATAAATTTAGCATTTTTTCTACAACCCAGTGTCACAACTTTTAAATTATAATCTTGATTAATTTTCCAGTAGCTTAGCGCTTGGATATATAATAATGGTAAATTTTAAGAATAGGTAGTCGGTGTATTTTTAACCAAATTTCGGTTCGGTCATCTTGCAACTGAAAATAATCTTTTCATATGTTGGTGTGCTTTATATCAAAAATTTTCAATATGCCAATATATTAACTGCCAATGAGTCCATAACCATGATTTTTATTCTGTGTTTCAGATGTGAACCAGAGTGGAACCATTGAGAAAAAAGATTTTGAGCTCGCCATCGAGGTAATTATGCATTAAAATTAAATTATATTTACTTTAAAATTCAAAATGAAGATTTTCGCTCCGTTTTTTCTTTTCCTATTAGTCTTTGGACTGGCTCAGGAATAGAATTAAGGGATTTTTCAAGGGATAACATAATTTTAAATTATATTATTTATTACATTATTGAATCTGGTCCAATTAATTGGGTAATTTTCTTGCTATTTAAATGTATTAACATTTGTAACGATCTCTTGGTTTTTGCGCGATCAGCTACGACAGTTAATCAGTGTAATCGTGTAAATCTATTATATTTCATTATCAGGTGTAAATGAAACTGCACTTATTGTTGACATTTTCCCGTCTTATCTGCGTAGTTATTTTTTCCACCCCCCCCCACACCCTTGCGGTGGCTTGTGGGTTATGATGCTGATGTGAGCAATTCTCATATTTGTCCGTGAGACCTCGGCAGGTCTCATAGGCAATGAATTTAGCACGATTAGCACCATGCCTGATGGAATCGATCGATAGAAAATATAATACTCTTTACCCAGGCATTCGATTGTGGTTTCTTCAACATTCGGGACCGCGATTATTTCTTCGGGCATCCCTCATACGTTGAGAAATGGAGAAGTGTGTACTCAGTTATTTAACATTTTGTGTTCATAAACACGTATAAGTTATTATTATTTTCATTTGTTTTCGACTGGTTAAGGTCAATTTTACATGGGCGCAGTCAATACAACGGTGGAATAATATATTTCCTTACCCCTGCTTACAAATCACAACCTGACATCTGGTACTGTAATAAACCCCTCCTCAATTCCGCATATTTCTTTCCTACGTTAATTAAGTCCAATATGCTTATTCTCAGCCTACCCCTTTATCACTTTACCTATGGTTCTCTCCCCCATCACACTCTTCTACATGTTATCGCCAATCAGAATGGTGTGCGCCCATCTTTCCTGCTTCCTATGGATTTTTCCCGTTAATTTCCTCTCCTCCCCCAACATGCCAAGCATTACTCCCTCGTTTCCCTTGTCCTTCTTCCTCGTTTATTTTCCGTTCTGTCAATTTCACGTTTTCTATTCCTTTCCACACCCAATTGTCAAAATCTTCCAATCTACGTCCACCATATTGCTTCAACGACCATGGTTCTCGCCGTACTCTCCATAATTTAAGTTTTGACGAGCCTTCACTTAGCATCCTCACTCAACATCCCTGTTATCAATTCCCTAATCCTTATGAAAGCTATGTGCATAACGAAATTTTTCTTTGATTGATTAGTATTATATTGATATTCTGTTAATTTGGTAGAACTGATGTATTGCAGAAGATAAGAGTAGATTTGAGGGTTGAGCTACTTATTCACGACCTGTACATACCTCGGACTGCTCGGGTGCGAGGTGCGTAGTCACGATGAACATTGTAGGAAGAGGGATGAGACAGGGGTGTCCGTGATTTATAACGCATTAGTTTTAGAAATGGTTTAAGAGGTATGGGAAGAACTAGAAATAGTAATGAATATCGGGGGGATATTCATAAAAACACTTCAACTTGTGAGTGAAGTCGAATTAGTTAGCCCAAAGGCATTAGGTAGTCAAACGGTCTTATTCTCCTTTTTTGCTTATGTAGCATAAACATGATCGGTACTATTACGTCATTAAGTAGTCTTATAATTTATTTGGTAGAAAATTAAAATTTGGGAGAAAATTAAATACTTGGCTGCAAGTGTCAATAGGCATTTTTATGCGGCACAATATTAAATGCAAAGACCTGTGCCTTGACACAAAAGACGTATTTTTTAAATAATTGATTTATTCATCAGCACGTACTGCATTGAATGAATTTCATTTTTCGTGGGTTGGTGAGTTTTTCTTTGTATTTCATTTTAGAATATATATTTCATGTATTAAGTTATTAATGAAAATTTCGAAAGATGCAACGAACTTTTAAGTTAAAAAATGTTTCCTATTGATAAAACAAGTGGCATTACTTTTATAATTATAACATTTTAGAGTTTTAATACAACTAGAGCTTAATAATTCGATCAAGAAGTATCGGTGCTTTTTGATTTGATTTGAGAAGAAAAGAATACATAATTGAGTTTGGCAATGAAATTTATTATTTATGCTAAAAAAGGTCACATAAAGTTACGCTCAACTTGAGATTAATAACCTAAGAAAATGTATCGACAGGGCTTTTTGGAATAGAAGGTGTAAATAGTATGTTGCAAAATCAAGTAGTCATTCAAAAAAAATTCAATGCCATAAAATCATGGGACACGACAATATGAAATTTATAAACTTTCTCTACTTGCGGAATTTATGCATTTGATGGGTTCATTGTGGGTACATTTTCTACTGTGTCATCTGCCATAGAAAGAACTGGGAATACTGTGCTAAAAGCTTCCTATGAAACACTGCCAGTTGTAGACACAGCTTATCCCTGCCTTTCATCTATAAAGCTTGCCCGGTGAATGTTTTCGTAAAACTATTCATTTCGCTCGAAATGGGAACGTAATCAGGAATACTATTCCGTGAAGCGAAATTTAGATGGATGAATGTCCCGCGGAAAATCCTCCTCTCTAGATCAGATTTCCCATTTCATTTTAGTCTCTTGTCAAATATGTGCACAGTTTAGCAGCTTTTGAGGCAATAAATTCATTTGCCTCACAATTGTAGCATGCACCGCTACTCTTCCAAAACAGTGTACATGCATATGACATAAAGGCGATAATTCTCAGCAGGCGTGTTTGTGTGAATTTCCCGTCACTAAATTTGTCATCCACTATTGACATTTTAGTGTGTTCCCAGCAGTTATTCCGAGAAATCCATTAGTATTTTTTCGAGTCTTAATGTTTCATAAAGTTTCAAAATAATAAATTCGTCGTCATTTTTCTGGGTCTTGGGAATTTAATATAACGATTTACACTATCAAGTTTTACGCGAATTGTTTGTGGTTTTTATTCAAATTAATTAACAGTAAAAAGATTTATTCCATACAAACAACAAATCGGAAGAAGTCTTTCTATTTTATCTTCTGTGCGGTATCATTACAAACAATCTTGGCATAGATGTACGCAGCCATTTGCTGGTTATTTCTGGTTACTTTCCATTAAATTTTAGTAGTATTGATGTCCATTTCATTTCGTTTGTAAACGTATTTTCTCTCGAAGTCAGCTTTATAACAGTATAGTATTTCGCTATTAATAGCATATAATGCTCAATATTAATCTCTCGTCTGAATGTACAGGTATAAACGTTCATATGCATTTGTCTAGGTGTGCGCTGTGAAACTCACACGCTGGACTTACTCTTGGCTTCCGAAAATAAATGTGCTGTGCGGCCAATGAATTGCGGGCACATGAATGTCTGTTAATCTTATAAGGAAGGTATAATACGTACACGAAATTAAATTTCGTTTATAAAATTAGTTTTAATAAGCAATTATCATGTAAATTTACTTTTTGCAACTTACTCTTAATGATAAGAAGTCATCCATGTTTCTGAAGAATGAAATATATATATATTTATTTATTTATTTATATATTTATATATAACTAGATTTAACTTATAGTAATAAATTAATGACTTCTCCAAGGTATTCCCAAAACCGTATAACATCTTTCCAGTTGTGGCATTTATTCATAATAATTGATGGAGCTATAAAAATTGAACAATGAATCTACATCATGTGAAATAACTTGAACATGGAGTAATACAGGGTCGCACCCAAAAGTGGTAGGACTGATTTTCTCTGGCGCGAACGGAGCGGTGAAGGGGGGTCTGTCTGGCAGGGTAAGGTAGAGGGGGCTCTTAGCAACAGACCGACACCAACCTCAGTCGCCTTCGGGCTGTCGTTGAGTGAGGACACCGTTTTTAGTGAGCCAAGTTTTTTGTCCGCGTCGAAAAACAAAATGAATCTGAATTTAGAGCAACGTTATTCCGTGAAGTTTTGTGCGAAACTCGGGAAGACGGCAACTGAGACCCTCGATATGACCAAGCAGGCTTATGGGGACACTGCCTTAAGCCGTTCCACAGTATTTGAGTGGTACAAGTTGTTTAAAGAGGGTAGGGAGCTCGTTGAAGACGACCATCGCTCCGGACGGCCGTCGACGGCAAGAACCCACACGAATGTGGACAGAGTGAGGACACTGCTGAACACAGACAGACACGTGCAGGTGCTCACCCGCCTCCGAGAATGCGTGAAAAGAGTCCGACCGGACATCGCAAACTGCTGGGTGCTTCATCATGACAACGCGCCGTGCCATGGCGCTCGTCGTCAGACAGCTCCTGGCCAAATACGGCATTTCCACGTTGCCACACCCGCCCTACTCTCCCGATCTGGCACCACCGGACTTCTTCTTCTTCCCCCTGATGAAAAGACAGCTCAAGGGAGGACGTTTTGACTCGATAAAGGCCGTTCAATAGGCTTCGACGAGGGTCATCAACGGCATCCCCAAAGAAAATTTCCAGCGGGTGTACGGGGAATGGGAGCAACGTTATACTAAGTGTGTTGCAGCTCAAGGAGCATACTTTGAAGATTATTAAGTCGAAGTAAGTATATCGTCAATAAAATTCTTGTAAAACAATCAGTCCTACCACTTTTGGGTGCGACCCTGTATATCATAATTATGATTAACTATTTACATTTTATGAATAGAATTTAAAGAACATTGAAATAGTCTTTAACTCTGATTAATAATCCCTTTAATGTGTATTGAGAGAATTTCCGAGTTGCTAAAATTATTCAAGCAAGAGAATCCTAAAAGCTCTTTTTTTCCTTATTGGAATATTAACGAGAGAGAAACTAAATGAGAAAGCCAGGCGAGGCAAGCAATCGTTTGCAAGCTTAATAAAATCTCCGTTATCGCAACCGGCAGAAACCTTCATTTGGCCACTCGGGTGCGGTCTCTCCCATCCCTCCAGATTAAATTTGGATACTGTTTTGCCCTCCCGCAAGGTCGGCCAGGAGCAAAACATCATCGAAATTTTCTACGTTATTCTGCACCATTAACTTCCGTTTTTCATGTCTTCCCTCTCTCTCGCCACCGATCCTCCCCCGTCTCGAATAATTCTTACGCTCCGTCCATTTCTCCAAATCAGTATTCCACCCTCGTTACAATGTGGGTGAAAACTATAACCCAGCTATGGTGCTGGATTTCTTTGGAAAGTATATTTTAGTTGGCCATGGCAGAATTGCTGTACTATCATTGGGTTGGCAAAGATACGTCGTTTTATTCATTCAAATAATTATCGAGAGAGGTTTCTGAAGCCTGCTCTCAATAAGGCTGCGGGAATAAGACATGGTGCGAGGAAAGGAAAATTCTTTCGGTTTATTTTTCATTCTATTTTTACAGAACTCAATCATTATATTACAAGCGACTAGGGTTTTAGTGATTAAGCACATCCTCATCAGGTGTTTAATACAGTAGGTAAGTCCCCCTTGGAAACATAAAGACGTAGGGAGAGAAAGGTGTATTATTACGACATCGCTTCGAGGATTTGGAGAAAAGATGAATGTAAGGATTAATTGTATAAGAGTGACGGATTACTTTGTAAATTCTTCCTTTTCAAGGCTTTGAGCTCCCTTGGTTCGTTTAAAATTATATAATGTTTTACATTTTTGTGAAATTTTAACTTTTCAGAACGTTCTTAAACATTTGACAATTTTAAATAAATAAAATATAAAAGAAACCCCATGATTATGAAGCAAAATTCAATTTTAATATTTTTTGACTTTCTCTCTCTTCAAAGCAATTAAGATATCATTCACCTTCTCTTTCGCAAAGTCTCCTCTCACCGCCTTTCCTTTTTGAGCAAGAGATAGACTTGTTGTGTTCAAAACACCCGATGACGGAGCAATGTAACCTTCGTCGCCCGAGATTTTGAAAATGTGATCTGTAAGCGTTTAAATAAAATTAAAGTTACTTGAATGGAATTCAATTCAAGATTTTTCTAGGTATTCTTACATAAATATTTTTGTCAACCCCTCTCGACTCATGCGTTGCCAAGTCGAAGCCCAATGCGTTCATTCTAATATTGGGACCCCTCGGAACACGTTTGCTTCTGCGATGGTTGGAAATGTAGGTAGTGTCAGGTCGAATCCATTTCCTCGATCATTTCCTGTTCAACCCGGCGCCCTTCCGGGGTTCTCCATTCGACCCCAGATGTGTGGCCACCCACCCACCTCACCCCTTCCGCTATCCTCTCGAGAGTCGGCGGGTACGCACGTGCATGCGTGGGTAGAGTCGACGTCCCCACATGCCTCTCCTCGATCTGAATACGCAGATGGACCGACTGCAGCCCTCGGAATGTCTGATTCCCTCGCCCACTATCCTAACAACACATAATCTAAGTCACACCACGTCGCCCAATGTAGCCATACTTCTAATGAGCCATTGTACTTTGAGTATTTTGATCAAATTAAAGGGTGCGAGCGTTGATGTTAATTTTAAGGCATGGAGAAAGTTTCCAATTTAGAGAATTTAAGCAGTTTGATTTGCAATGAATGGTGAGTGAAAATAATAAACGATAAATATGGTTGAAATATAGAAGAATCGCCTGTAATAGAGTTTTTTACGGTATTATTGTTGTCATGAATGCCTCGCAAACTTGATCAATAGAAGGCAATGCGATCGGAGTTGCAAAGTGATCCTTCTCTCAAGTTTACTGTGTAGTTTGTTGGAAAAGAAGTAAAAGCTTGATCCTCGACTTTTCAAGGGCCTGTTTCAAACTGCCTTCGTTACCAAATGAAATGATTCTCTGTGTAGTCCATCGGCAGTCCTGTTAGCTTGGATCAATATTCTAATGAAACTGCATCAATTGCCCTTCCTTTGAAACTTTGCTTTAAGTAGGCACTTCATGGTGTGTGCTCTGAACTCTTGCATTTTGTAACAATTTGTAATTCACTTTTGACTCTGTTTTAATTATCTGCATATGCTTTATTTCATCGTGGACAGTATGTGATCATTTCTGTTTTACAGTGAGATAATTCTTAAAGGCGATCACTATGGGGTTACTTTAGGTTTAATTAATCATATTAGATCATAAGTTTTCTTGCACTTAAATCACTCCAAAATTAAATAGACATTAGATTAGATAAGATTTGCCATTAATGACCTCTTAAGATTCACTGATTGAATGATTCCGTTAATTATGTACCTTATATCTGACATAGTGTTTCACTTCAACCAAAAATGCCTGAAAATAATCTCGCATTTTGTCTTTTTATTGTCAAGTGTCCGATATGGTTTCAATTGTGTTTGTTCTCGTCGCTTAATTTTCAGAAATTAAGTGATATAGTTGTCTTCATGAAGGAGTTAATGAGCGGAAATTGCTACCTATGCCGTTGGAATGAACCATTCGAACTATATTTTATATTCAATGTTGAGCGATTACTTAGATGCTCATTTGGAAATTATACCACCGGTTTCCTAACTTCAGCCGAGGTAATTAGAGAATTGTATGGTAGAGTAACTAGAGATCTTTGTTTTTTTGTGATTATATTAAGATTGATTGATGGATTCCTTCAGTAACAATACGCTAAATTACCGAACAATTTTGTAATCTGTTATCGTCATTCTTGGGATAATAATATTAGAAAAACATTTTAATAGTAGCACAAAAATGAAGCGTGCCGCGACGGGGAAACATTGTGCTTCCAGTAAAATACTGATTTATATACATCATTCGGTATGACAACAACTTGAACTTCAGTTGTTCTATTGCGCTGAATGGTACCAGTGTCTAATTTAGAGAACGAACAGATAGAAACATCCAGGGATATTTGGAAGATTCCACAGCGGTAAACAGGATTAGAAAGGTCGTTGAAAGTGAAACAGTTAGGATAATGGAAATAACGATGGGAAAACTGAGTCACAGCCTTGAAAATCGTAAACAATATAAGCTGAGGCACTTATGCGTACGTTTTAATTTTAACGGAATATAATCTTATATTAAATTGATTTTATAAGCTGTAAGTGTAGGTTTGAATAGTACTGATGAATATTCCGTGCAAATTCATCGAATGCTAATTATTTATTTAAAATGAGTATGAATGTACTGACAGAGATCATTGCAGTCTGTCATTTTCTGCGCTGTATTCAGTGCAGCTCAGTGACCTTAGAGCATTAACAATAATTACAAAATGGTCGGGAAAATATTTTTCACACAAAAACATCTTTCATTCTATAAGTGTAAGCATACAGTCTAAAAGAATCCCGCAGTTGGCAATGAAAGGTGGACATTAAATTTCTCAAGGAGAAACTTTGGAAAAAGAATGGCGTTTTGATGTATGAAAGAATCTTTTACATGAGGATCTCAATGCGGGTAGGACCACGGGCGAGAGTGACCTATTAACCCATGGAAGTAAACTTAGGAGGATGTTTGAACCTGCTATCAAAATATGTTTATTTTATATTAACACGAGTTCTGCAAAGAGAATAGAATTTCCACCAAAAACGATTCTCCTTGAGGAACTGAATTCACTTTTACTCATTGTTGCATAAGGATGCCCTCAGTTGGGTAAAAGAAATCCGCGGGTGCACTTGCATGTTTAAGTGAACGGGATCTAGAGGAAGAAAAGGGTGAAAGAGAAAGTTATTTGACAACTTTATTGAATGGCAGATGGGAAAATGAAAGTCACAAAGCACCTGTTATTACAAAGAGGAGCCAACCATTGTAAGAGGTTTAGGATGGATAAACTCGGCTAGCACTGAGTCCTATCTGTAGTGACGCTAAATAAATAATCTAAAACTCAATAAAATTAACCATTTTTCAGCCACATACTTTCTGTCCCCCTTCATTTGGTCCAATAAAATTCTTGACCGTGGATCCCTGAGGAAGGTGAAACGAGGCGAAGAAGGGTGGTAATTTGAGAATAAGGTATTTATTTTATGGTGATCTAATATATGAGAGAGGAAACAAAGGCGAGAAAAAATTATATATATATATACATATATATATATACATATATATATATATATATATATATATATATATATATATATATATATATATATATATATATATATATACAACCTTGATCAAAAAGTTCCCGGAATAACCACCGTGTGGCGCTCCCATCGTTCCGATTTGAGTTCTGTTTTTTTTGTTAAATTGGTACATCTGTTGTTGATATTCCCTTTAAATCTTAGTGTCATAACTTGACATTTGCAAAAGTTACGTAGCCAAGAGTACATCTATCTCTGTGTGTGTTGGCGATTTTTTACAATTTCAGAAATGGATTTAAATTTGCAACAACGAACTTGTATTAAATTTTGCGTAAAAAACGGATTTAGTGGCGCACGGACGTTGGAAATGTTGGAAAAGTGTTTCGGCAACGATTCTCTAAAAAAAACGGTCGTTTACCAGTGGCACGAGCGGTTCAGAAGTGGTCGTGAGTCAATCGAAGATGATGAACGCAGTGGCAGACCATCGACATCGAAAGTCGGTGAAAAAATTGATAAAGTAAAAGAAATGTTGGTCAATAACCGCAAATTAACCATCAGAGAAATAGCGGAGGACTTGAACATTGCCTATGGATCCGCCCAAGACATTGTGGTTAATGATTTGGGTTTCCGTCGTGTAGCAGCAAAGTTGGTGCCAAAAGACCTCAATTTCATGCAAAAAAGAGACCGTGTTGACGTCGCAAAAGACATGATTTGCGAGGCTGAATCCGATCCCGCATTCATCAAAAGGATCATTACTGGAGACGAGACGTGGGTTTATGAGTACGACACGCAATCCAGACATCAGGCAAGTGAATGGCGTTCACCAAATGAGCCGAGACCAAAAAAACCACGTCGTTTTCAGTCAAAAAAGAAGGCAATGCTGACGGTTTTCATGGATTACAACGGTGTAGTGCATCATGAATTTTTGCCAGAAGGCCAGACAGTAAACAAAGAGTATTATTTGGGCGTTATGAGACGTTTGCGTGAAGCAATTCGCCGAAAGAGACCAGAAATGTGGGCAGAAAACTCGTGGATTTTGCACCATGATAACGCACCGTCGCACAGTGCTATCATTATTCGTAATTTTTTGACGAAAAATGCAACAAATACCATCCAACAGCCACCGAATTCACCTGATTTGGCTCCCTGTGACTTCTTTCTGTTCAATCGAGTTAAAAAACCATTACGGGGAACGCGTTTTAGCAGCCGAGAGGAAGTAATGGAAAAATCGCAGGAAGCACTGATGGACATACCGAAAACCGAATATAAAAAATGTTTCGAGGATTGGATCAAGCGCTGGCATAAGTGTTGCAGTCGATGGGGATTACTTTGAAGGGGACAATATAGATTTAGATGAATAAACTTGTATTTTTAATTTTCTGAATAAATTCCGGGAAATTTTTGATCAAGGTAGTATATATATTCATTCACAAATTTTGCTGTTATTTCTTTTAGTTTTCATAATGTTCTGGGTAATATTATTTTTCCAGCATTTATTTTTGGAATTAAATGGTGATCTAATCCGTTCTGTTATATTTAAAAGAATGGAGACATTCTTTCTGGTTTTTAAGCATGCTTACTTGTTAAAGCGAGTGATAAACTAAAATTAAGGCTGAGGATCACATATCGATTTAAAATTGATTCGGTATATTCCGAATATGTGGGCTTCGAGTACTTTACCTTTGTGTTATCTCCTACATATTTCATCTGCTCCTGCATTGTACCTCGTGCAGGTGTCATCTAGGGTGTTAAACTACACCGTATTCATGCCATCATAGCCATACAGTTTTTCTGGTATACTTGTCCACTAGAAGAGTCCATGGTGCTATCTTAAGTTGAACACAACTAGTAATTAAACTTTTAAGTCCGGTATTTTATTCCTCGGAACAAAATAAAAAGTTTCCTCCTCTCCTAGTTTCCTTCCGTGTCAAGAACTAAAAGCATAGTCAGAGTTTTACTAACTTCTACTAACTACTAAAAAAACTACTAGCCAGACCATAAGGGCAAATTTTCCAAGTGTTCTTTCACTTCGAAACTTTGAAGGGACCTAAGGAAAATGGGTGGGAGGCATGCGAGCGGTTTGTGCTACGTGAAGGCTGGCAGGAACAGGGTCGGCTTTAGACGGTAAACAAGTAAGGCAATCGTCTCAGAGCAAACCATCGTTCAGGGGACGGCCTCATGCAGTGGCTAGTCACATAATCTGAAAACAGTGGAAGAACTTTTCTCAAAGGAAGCAGTTGCCGGCTGAAATCTCCTTTCTCCTCACAGACGAAATATTTTTGGCCGTGACTGCGGCTCAAAATGATAAGGAATGTTTATTTTTCGTACGGCACGGCTTGGGAACTACTTCGTCGTGTAGACCATTTGTACTTTTTTTTATAAAAGTTGGTATAAAACAGAAGAAGATAAATAAATTTGAAACTCAAGAACGTTTTCGGACCAAAATACCACTTCCTTAGCAGAAGTAGACTGAAGTCTTCAGTGACTTCACAGTTTTCTTCAGCTGACGAAGGCTCGGAAATGGTTTTTCTTTTAACTTTCTCTTTTCTTTCAGACTAACTACATGATTTGTACGAAAAGTACCGGGAATAGTTTCGGAAAAATAGATATATTTCAGATATTGCTACAAAGCCTCAAAATCCTTCAAAGTATATCCCTTGAGTATCAACACACTCTTGGGGGTGGCTTTTCTACAACTAGAAGGCTCTTTGGTAGGCGGATTCCAGAAGGTCCTTAAGGGTACGCGTGCAAGCTTCTTTGACGGCACTTAGGTTCCCATGGTGGCATCCATTGAGTGACAATTTCACTTTGGGGAATAGGAAATAGTCTGCTGGTGCCAAGTCGGGACTATAAGGGGGTTGCAGAATCGTCGTGATGCCGTTGCAGAAGGTCTTTGACAGGAGACACTCGACTGTCTTCTCGGTCGTCCTTCTAGACCTTCGGGACGAGTTTAGGACAGATCTTTTGCATCGCCAAAATTTCAGTAATAATGGTGTGCACTGTCATAGCCAATACGATTTGTGATCATGCGCACACTTACCAGATCAGACCGACGGTCTGAATTCAGCACTTCACGCACACGTCAGGAAAAAATTGTTACCAATAATTTTTATACAACTTTGAATTAAAATAATCGGTATACTTATGTAACTACTTTCTAAAATGTTAGCACCCATTTCGAGCCGTCTCCAGCTATTCTACTTGCCCAAAAGATTACGTCGGTGTCCACCTGATTTCAAGGATTCATACTGGCAGTGTGTACAGCAGGCAACTCATGTTTATTTTCCTTTTCAATCCTTCTCTTCTTTCTCTTTTTAATCCTCGCGAACACCCAGAACGAGGGAACAAAAGGTTCGTTGAAGAAGTACCACAAGAAGCAATAACTCACTAAGCAGGACAAGAGACCTAAAGGAGAGCATTTCCGGGTAAAAAGGTTTTTTGCGAGAATGGGCTTCCTTGGTTCTGAGGATGAAAGGTTCTGTGGAGAGAAGGGATGTGCACATCTCTCCCCGAGGGGCTGTATGCTGAGGGAAAAGGTTTGAGCTCAAATGGTGGTCTTATTAGAGGAAAGGAATTTTTGGTCGGGGCGGATAGATGTCCAAATCAGTTTATTTTACAACATACTGTCTTAGGCAAACTCAACCGTGGACAGAAAATTTATATTTTTCAGTTAGTTTAATTTTAACCTTGAAATACTAATATTATCCAAGGATGTACTTGTGGACCTACTATATTACCCTAATTTTCATCCTCCTACTGAACCAATGATAATGAAATCAAATAAAATTGATTCTCTTTTTGATCTATTATTTAAGTTAGAGGAAAATTCCCTTCCAATTTGGCTTGTATAGCTTGAACACGTTTATTTTAGCAGATTAATGGCGAAATTAACTTAGAAAGAATTTAAACTTCATTTCGTATCAATTTTTCAGGCAGGACTAGCTAATAAGTTAATTTCTATCGGTACTCAAGTTAAAATTAGTATTATGCAGGAATAATACAATTTGCATAGGTTTTCCCCTTGTGCAATACGTGTTTTTAACTAAAAATTTTGCCTTTTTGGAAAAGAGGAATTGTGGATTTTTAAATAGAAATCCAAGTTTTAATAATGGGACCATTTTACTAATGCTAGTTCCCCGAACGTGATACAATGTTGATATTGTTTACCCCACCCATTCCTCATCAAATACCTAATGACCCTAATCCCTCATCCTATTATTAATACGAACCATCCTCAATTTATTCCGTAACCACCAAATTGAGCCGACTTTAATGTTTATCCTGGCGTACCCAAATTTCTCTTCCAAAATAAGAGTGTCAGAAGGAGTTAATTACAATTTTAACTTTAAAAAATGTACATTTATGACCCTTTGAATGTTTAGCTTCCTTTTTCCCTCTATCAATTTCCAATTAGTATATTGATGCTATATTAAACTCAACTTAACTAATATAGTTTTAAATTGGCTTTGGATTCTTTAAGTGTTCATTTAATGATTTTCTTTGAATCAAATAACACTTTTGGAATGACTCGTTGGCAGTATCTAGACTTTTTTGATTCTAAACAGTTTTGCTCCTTTCATAACTATTGAGTCGTCGTGTGTCTTTCCCTTTACCGCGGAGAATATTATTATTATTACTGAAGCACAGATGTGCACATAGACAATTTCAGGTGGCACACACTACCCACGTATTACAATCAAACTTGCCTTGGAAAAATAACATGTATCCTCAAATTCAATCAATATCACAAAAGATAATAAAAAAATCAGTCAGAAAAAACAATGTACTTAAGGAAACATCCAAGCACCATTCTCTTACTAAAAAAAAAGAAAATCCCCATATCATTAGCATCAGTTTCTCAATCTACAAGAAAAAAATCAAAATTAAGTTGATGCATACAATTTTACACAACACATCAATCAACTTATTATATAAATTGTTCGCATATTTTCTTTAAAGTATTTACCCTGTTAGGAAAAGGCTCGAATAGTTTTACAGATATACTGTTCCAATCAACAATTGTTTTATTAAGATATGAATTTTTTTTAAACTTGTTCTTTGTGCCCGGCATTTTACCTTGAAATTGTGACCATTCCTCTCTATAAAATTTTGATTTCCCGCCTCTTTCCTTAGCTCTGCCCCAGCTTTCTCACCCTTCAGAATGCCGAACGTTCCCCAAAGTCTGCTTTTCTTTTCCTTTGTAAAGCTTCCCAGCCCAGCGTTTTTAACATTTCCGACACACTCTCAAACCGCCTACGCTTCTCCAGTACATATCTGACAGCCTTTGTTACTACCTTCTCCAGTTTTGCAATTTCCTTCTTTGTGGGGGTCCCATACAAGTGATGAGTACTCTATAATTGGTCTTACCAGGGTATCATATGCATTTTCCTTAGTTATTCTAATGCTCCCTTGAGGTTTCTCATCACCCAATGCCGAGTTTTGAAAACTTTATTGGCATTGTGTTCCACATTCAGCCCCCACCCTAAATCCTTGGTTAAATATACACCTACGTATTTACGTCTTTCACTTTTAAGAATGACCTTTCCAGAGAATTTGTAGTCCCTATTGGCCCCATTAACCTTGTTACTAAAAAGGATGGATTTGCATTTGCTAACACTAATATCCATCCTATTATTTATCATCCAATCCGCCTTTATATTAATGTCCCATTGCATTACTTCGCAGTTGCTCTCATCCTTGACTTTCCTGTGGATAATACAGTCGTCCGCAAAAAGTCTTATCTGAGATTTAATTTTTTCCGAGAGATCATTTATATAAATTAAAAACAAGAGTGGGCCAAGTTCGCTACCTTGTGGGACTCCCGATGTTACCCTCATTTTTTCATAATACACTTCTAATTTGACCCTTTGTCTTCGACCTTTCATGCAATATTTTACCCATGAGATTACTCTTCCATCTGTGTGTGGTGGTCCATCTTAAGCATTAGGCAATCATGGTCAACTTTGTCAAAGGTGGTAGGTCTACTATTATAGCATCCACTTCCATTCCCGCATCCGTGGAGTTGGATATTTCTTGGCAGAATCCTAATAGCTGAGTTTCGCAAGAAAACCCTTTTTCTGAAACCATGTTGGAGGCTGTACAACCAATTCTTACTCTCCCACAAATCCCAGAGATAATCAGCAATTATTTTTTCTAATAGCTTGCAAACAACTGACGTCAAGCTTACCGGTCTATATTTATCAACTAGTGCTTTATTTACTCAATTGAAAATTGTCATTACATATGCCTCCTTCCAAGTATTTTCCAGGGCATTATTGTTTAATGTAACATTAGCGTTATGATAGGCAATTTCATGGGGAAGTATGTCAGGGAATTATTCTCTGCAACGATAAGTCGGGCAAGTGAATGACGATCCCGTAAGATTGTTTTAACTTTCGTCTGGGCCATAACATGGAAAGGATGCGATTTGATCAATTGAGTTTATATTTGGATTTATTGTATTCAATCATAGGAAAATCATTTAGAATCGCTATCAAATTATTGTTTTTAGTTTCCCTTTTGCTCCATTTGAAATTAAATGGCTATTTCTCAAAAGTAATGCTCTCTTATTTGGTTTATATGTATAAATTGTTTCTTCAACATGAATGCTTTATACTACCCTCACCAAAGCCCGAAATATGTTGTACGAGTGTTAGTGGACTAAAAAACATTTTTCTGAAGATGAAATAGTGGTTTAATTCATTGATTTAATTATTTTTCTGTGTAGTCCAATTTCGTTCGGTATTTAAGCCAAATTGGATTAAAATAGATGTTAGAGATGTCAAATCCCTATTTTAATCTAAATCAGAGAGCGCAATTTTCTATTTTATGATTTAAGTATAAAATATAAACCTGTAAACCCAATCAATAACGAAAACGAAATTCAATTTCACAAATTAATAAAAATATGAATGTGAGACTTTGATGAAGAATATTCTTCATTTTGTTTTCAGCTATTGTGTTCATAAAAACTTTGAAAACACGTTCACAGAAAATTATTTTCCTAAGTAATTTTTGTCCTTATGGTGAACTTTTGTCGCGCAACACAAAAAATATAGTATTGAGTAATCCGTCTTGAATCTCGATGAGGTGTTCCACATTGGCTCCAACTCACGCACGAGTCTTAAAAAAATCCCCTCTTCTCTCTTTTCGTAGCCTTTTTTCGAAATACATACTAGTATTTGGAAAAATGTATGCATAGTTCATCGGAAACCCACATACTCGAATAACACGACGCATTCACAAAAGTTCTTTCCACGAGAAATAAACTAGCAAGGCTATCTTACTCACACATGAGTACACATCTCGGAGAAAACTTCACAGGAGATTGTATAAATATCGCGGAGAGTAATGTTATTTATTTGGTTAGTCATAAACACGTTAAATATATCGAAGCATAAACACTTGTTAAAATTTTTAGCTGATTCATCGACCCACAGAAATGGCTACCCTTTCGTTATATTACGTCGCAAATTATCCCAAATTTAACGAAAGTCATCCACAGAAAATTTTAAGTTTTAAACGAATGAAAGGCTCAAAAGACAAAATACTGAAAAACCAACCTGAGTTTGGCCACCTTCTCTCCCACCCTCCACACACGTCCCAAATATGACTGTCGCAACCATACAATGTCCACCTGTAAAAATAATAGTATTATTTATTTTAGTTGTGATCAAATTCTACCCAGTTGTAAAGGGGAATCTGCGCATTGGAATGCCTGTATGGCTGATTTTTATCAATAAAATTTCAAATTGAATTTCAAATTCAATCCGATTTTTCGTTATGTGATTCCAAGATCTCAGATCAGTATATTACTCTCGAATCAGCCGCACCCTCTACTGTAATGTGTAATACACCGAAAAACATCCCCTTGGATCACAATAAAACCCTGTACCCTTCAAGCATCGGAGGTTTATGCCTCGGTACTCCTCCAGACATAGTCCATTCCGAGGGAGAAGGACTGATGGCTGTCACTTGGCCTCCGGACCCTAGCACTGGGGTGAAGGAGAGGCCATCACAAAATGGAGGGCCAACCAAGCGAGTCCTTTCAAATTTCTACACTCATACCCCGCCTGTGCGTCTGCATCCCTTTCTCCACAGGCGATCCCTCATGTCTCCCACGAAGTGCCGTAATCGTCCAACCTGCAGGTTTTATGGCGACAGATATACGCGTACCCGCGAGCATGAATGCTCAGCCTGTGCTCTTGGGGAGCGAATGTGCGTTTTTGAGTATGTGTGTGAGGCTGGGCGGGGTCGGGGAGAGAGGTCGGAGCGATTTCCATGAAAGAGGTTGGATGACGGATGGGCGGGAGGGGGGTCGGCGGAGGAGCGGTAAAATTTCCGGCGGTGTGGACGGACGAAACCCCTTTCGGCTTGAACCGAGGCCGAGTCTGCAGCATGAATACAAAACACCGAAATGGCATTCATGAGGCGGGGATGAGGCCGAGTTGAGAAAACTGAAGTAATAATTAAAGTAAAAGCCAAAAAGATATGCTAACGTAAAGTGAAAGTTCCTGGGTAACGCGGTGCTCTATGGATTGCCGAATGTTGACACTCATCATGCCCGATTAAAACACCCAGTTGTGCTACCAGTGGTCATTGTTTCTACATCTAAATTAAACTTGAATTGGTTGATTGATCGCGAGCAGGCTCTGTAAGATTACATTGGGAAAGGTCATTACGTATACCGAAATACCACCGAGAATATTTTCTCTCTTATGATTAGAGTTTATTTACTTATAAAACCACAGTTTTCAACTCAATAGTCGATTTTAGAGTAGAGTTTGGCTTGGCGCAAAGCCTAGCTAATGTGAAAAATCAGACATTCAGCTCCCAGTTACTTTTCCAGTTGCTGTACCTTTCCCATAAATGTTTGGTTACCAGAAATATTTGGGTGTCGAGATAAGTTACCCTGATTGTAACCTGCTACATCTACATGATACCCTGCAAACCACCGTTATGGTGTAGTCACCATAACATGAGGCACTAACGAGGATACTAATTAATCAAACTATTGATATTCTTTTTACAAACGGTCGCAATTGAACTGGAGTCTTTTAATTTCAATAAACTATAACCCTATGCATGTGAGACTAGCTGCTAGTAACGTTTGAAATACGATGTCAGGTGAATATTGTAATGATTAAAAACTAAGCTTAGTCATAAAAAATTATATCGTAAGTGGCTTTGTTTGTAATTATTTTGAATCTTTTTCGTTCCTCGAATTAATGAAATTCAAAACCTTATGGTCTATCTCTGTATTTCTAAGCTAAAGTTACGGTTTATCTCTCTAGCCTTATTTAAATTACATTTTCTAACATGGTGTCATTGGGTAAGCAATACCTTATGGTCAACTATAAAAAAGATTTCTAAAAGTCTAATGCGTGTAATAAAGTTAGGGTATAATGTAACCTTCTATCCGTGAGTGATTCCCAGCCTAGTTGTTTTCATAATCTGTCCACGCTACGAGGTTTATCATAACAGTTTTACCCATAGGGACCTCTTAGGGACAACAGATTCAAATCGGGGCCATCCGATCAGTATACTATTTATTTTCTTCCCTTCTTCATTCAGCTCCCGGAAGTTTCTGCCTCCATGCCATCCATAATTTCGATTCCCTCCCTCCATCTCTCTTGGGTAAAAATTGATGAATATAATTTTCAGTGTATACATTTTTCGGCTTACCAAACTTTAGTCTTTGAACTCATAACGGGCTCCCAAAAATAGTGCCCATCTTTGCGGTCGGCAGACTGTTCTGCATGCCCCTCTCTCTCCCTCGTTCGTACTGCGGGAAGTTTTTACAGATACAAGGATTGATTGAAGAGGCGACTTTGCAGTCAGCAGTAGAAAATAAGACTGCGCTCATGAAACACCCTCCTTCGTTAACCGTAAAACTTTTCAGTGGCTACATCCCGGAATATCTTTAGTTTTAACGGGTTCCCAATAAAATCCCCGTTGTGGAGTTCAGCAGCTTGGAAAAAAAATTGAAAATTTTCAATAATTTCTCGACCAAAGGGGAGCGTCTGAGAAAAACAGTTTTAGTTAGAGGGTTCAAGAGCAGAGGGAGAGCATCTTTTGTGGGCTATGAAAGAGCAACCCATTCCAGAAACAGTGGAAAGGAGAGAGAGAGTTCAACTTCTTCCACTTACCCTTATTTTATTTCTCTCCAAGAACGCTGAAAGTTTCTCGGAAGCATCCCATCTCCTGTGCCAAAGACGAAAGTTACGTTTCAAAATGGCCAATTTAAAATGTTTTTCCCTTAAGTTTCTCCATTAAAAAAATGTTTAAAAGTTCATTTTTTATTTGAACGAAAAGGTTGCTTTACTTATGTGGTCCCTATGTTTCCCGTTTGTGGACAGGTTTTCTGTGTCTCATATTCGTTATGAGGTGTTTCTCGCTCGCTAAATTCCTTGCGTCAGATTTTACAGTTCTCTTCCTCCCCTCTTTCTCACTTAGGACTCAGTAATTAAGCTTCGAAGGACGTAATTAATGCCCGGCGCAGCACAGTAGAGAATCAAGCGGCTCAACACCGACTTAAGCAAGTTATTCGTGAAATAAGATGCTTTTCAAGGCAACGCTATCAGTCTTGCGATCTCATTCCTATCCTCTAATACGCTATCAGCCTTGCGATACTTAAACCCATCAAGGGAACTCGGTCACCCCCGCATTTCTAACTTCCAAAATGGAGTCTTTAATCACTATTCTCACTAAGGCAAGCAGAATTTGTAATTTGAAGTAAACTGGGATAAAACTACAAATGACTTATACATTGTATTTGAGATATTTTTGTTTCGCTTTAAAGTGAATAACATTATGGCCATAGATGTATGGTAAATGAGCACATTGCATCATTCCTCTTGCAGATTTTATCATCGATTTTTCTTGGAATCATAATAATTGCAGTAAAGATTCTAGAATTGATTACTACATGGTAAAAACAATAATATTTAAATATTTACATGTATTCTCTTACCTTTACAATGCACTCCTTATTCTGAAATTCCCGCTGAGCTTAGATGATCCATGGTAAATATAAAATGGCCTAGTGAACCGATATCTGGCTTCAATAGTATTATCATTCAAGTATTTACTCAAGGACTCTAGTGTAAGTTTTAAAACCATCTTTCTTTCACTAGAGGAGAACGTCGAGGAAAAAGGCAATGAATGCTCAACCATTATGAATTAAAGGTTGAGATAGTATCAATACTCATGAAAATAGTGCACATTCATTTTAAAAATGCCACAGATAATTGTTGTGAATTCCACTTGAAGACTTCCAAGTGGATAGATTACTTTCATAATAATCACGCTCTTCCACTATTAATTGTGGAATATTGTAATCATTTTAATACCAATCTATCATTTTAGCCTTCCACAATACCGCATCTGAATATACGCTATTGATTCCAAAGGTAATCCTAAAGGAAGCAAGATGTGTGTACTATAACTCTCCCAATGTATCAATATAGACGAGATGAATTTTATTAAAAATACTACACAAATTCAGGGATACGATAAAAGTGGTGTCTGAAATTTAATTCTGATATTTTTCTTTCTTTCTTCATTAAGTACCCAAAGAATTGAACTTCGCTGTATTGGCTGTTAAAGTTAAAGAGTCTATATAAACAGTGATTTTCTGTAATTCTTAGCAGTACATTTTTGAGGGCGGCTAGTAGAATGAATATGCCATCATCATTCAAAACCTACCTTTTAGTATAAGAACCATAGCGCATTCCTCTCCCTTTGGGTATAACTTTGATTATTAGCTAAATAATATAAAATATTATAAATACAGCTATAGCATTAAGTTAAACATCAGAATTTACCTGGTCCTTATAATTTTTTTCATTTCCTGAAAGAATTTTGATTTGTATATAATTTGAGTCTTTTGATTTTTGTGTCTGAATTCAAATGGAAAGCATTAGAATTACTACTGATTAGGCTTATTTGGTTCGTAAATAGTAAATAGGATTATTTCTAAATGTCATAATGAGTTCTGTTGCGCTCATATAGGCGAAGGGGGAAAAATCACGCAAGGAAATGTTTAGGCACTATCTCGTTCTACCTTTAATCACTTGAAATTCACGCTCCCCTCTCGCACACAGAATTATTATTTGGGATTTTGCGCGTTTGTTGTTCCCTTTGATCGATAAATGCGCTCCTGACTATCACCGAAATAGAATATTCTGCCTCTCGCACAAATCTCAACAAATTCAATACATTAGGAGAAAAACGAGACTCACATTACACTCTCACCCCCCTCTACCATCCCCCTTGGCTATAACGCACTGTTTAATCACACTCTCTGCCCGTGAATCCCTTGAATATACATTCATTCAGCATGAAAAAGAATGCATTATATTTGTTCTCTTTTTTTGCTCTATCGGCGTGCGGGGAATCCGGGAATTTGAAGTGAGCTGAGCGCAAACCCGGCCCATGCAAATTTGGCTAAGCGATGAGAACTGTGGGAAACCGCCACTTTGCCGAGGTCTGGAGAGGAGGAAAGAGACCAGGGTTTTTCTGAGGGGTAGGGAGAGGGCTCTGGGTGGCATTGTGGAGCACTGGGGGACGGTAATGTAGGAATATTTATCAACTAGGGTAGCTCTGAGAGAGGGAGATCGAAGGGAGAATGGGGAAATATCATTGATTAAGGCTGGGAAGACAGGAAGAGAGGTGAAGACGGGGAGTACAGACTCTGGAAACCACGGATGGCATAAAGAGGACGAATTAAAGTTGACCAGAAATGAAAAGTAAAGGTAAATGAACACTGATGCAGAGCGTAGCGTTGCATGATTCAAAAACTTGATGCGAATTCTTAAATGTTCATAACATGAGCCTAAATAAAGCTTATAGTTAATCACTCGATGGATAATGGTTATTTTGTCGATAGTTGAGAAAGGAGTCTCAATATAACCCGATTCCTGAAGCTACTACGGACAATTTGAGCTGGCTATCAAAATCCAAACTGTGCCGCAGAGGCAAATCGTTTTATGGGTAGTGATAATATTATATCTCAAAAAAATTATATTTGGCGGTGTCCCTGATCCTTGAGGGGAGAGAATGTGCTTTGAGCATTGAGAGGGACGAATAAAATACGCTGGACAGAGGGTTTAAAAAATTATGAGTTGGACGTGATTGGGAAAAGAAGAAGTTACTGGAAGAAAATTGAAGCGGCAGAAAAAGTGATCAGAGCGATAATTTAAATTATTATAGGCTGCCAACGATGGTGCAGAGTAGATTTCAGAATTCGTTCAGCAGTTCCATCGGGTCACAACTTACCTATAATGAAACCATTTCTTGATTTTCCAGTTCACTGAAATCAGTACCTTTGAAGCCAGTTTACTAGATATACATGTATGCGCTGCTTTGATAGCCGTATACTGCCTCACTTTGATTGGTATTTACTGACTTCCTGTATTGCTACATGGTAAAATCGTGCATGGCACATTGATTGTAAAACACAGCATTCTTTACTGGCCCTATTACCCCCGAGAGTATTTGAAGTCTCCAGCTATTGCCCTACAATTACTTAGAAAATCTCACATAGCATTGTATACATTGCATTCCATTTTGTTATTACTTCAGTAATGCAGTATTTGAATATGTATGTAAAATAAAATAAGTAATATCATTTCTGATTCTGCATTATTACTTATCTCTCCTAAACTAAGTTTTGCACCTTCGCTAGCCTTAATGCGTGTACATGTATTATATTTTTAAAGTTTGAAATGAGTAGCATATAAATTAATAATATCATTTCTCATACTCAAAGTAATTTCGTCGGAGGATGGTTGTTTCTATATACCTGCATAATTATCCTCGATAATTTTTCTAAAATTCGTAAAATTATGCCTTATCAAATTTCAATATTTTACAACATACATTTGTTCCAATATGTGGGCAATATAAGCTAAATATTTCTTAGACAAATACTATTCAACTCCCATCGGAAAAATTACTTTTTTATCTCCCCTTTATACCTTTCCTATCAGGGTGAATACTTTTAAGAAAATATGTGAACAATTTATTTAATAATTTGATTGATTTGTTGTGTAACATTGTATGTAACAGCTTAATTTTTTATTTTTTTCTTGTTGATTGGGAAACTGATGTTAATGAGATGGGAATTTTCTTTTTTTTGTGTTAGGGATTTGTGTTGGGAAGTTTCCTTTAAGTGTATTTTTTTACTGATTGATTTGATTTATCAACTCTTGTGATATTTATTCATGTAATGATATGTCCTGTTATGTTTTTCCAAGGCAAGTTTGATTATAATACTTGGGACTTGTGTGCCAACTGACATTGTCTATCTGCACACGTAAATTTAAATAATAATATCCAAAGGACAGGAATTTAAATCAACTGAAGCAGTTCTTCAGTTTGTGTATCCTTCCATCAGTAGCCTCCAGTGGCTTTCCCTTGAGCTTAATTCTCTTTGCTCAGTTATCCGAAGGAGTTCTTGTCTCTTGGATGTGGTCGCTTTGATCTTGCTTCGGTCTAACAATTCGTATTAAATTATCCTTCGCAGTTGCCTTTGCAGAACTTAATATTAATTAACCTTTAATTCAAATGATGTCGCCTTGGGTTGCCTGAAAAATGAATTACTGGATTCATTAAGTTGGTGCATACGTATTCTTTTAGTTGGACCGCAGATATTAGGAACCCGATTTGTCAACATTCTATTAACTGCCGAAACCCTCTGTTGAAAGCTTAGCGTGCAAAATGCGCATTTCTTCCGGACCCCTTTGTCATAGTCTTTTGGTTGTGATACAGAATATGATAAATGTAACGCAGTGGAATTATGGTCACTCTCTGTTAACATACGTTGTGTAATACGTATTCAGACGTAGGCAATAAAATTTGGAGCATGTATATTAGAGGACCTGGAAGTTCGAGACCGCCTACGCAGTTCCATCATATTTGAATTAATTAATCGATACAAGTTTTCAAAAATATATTTTTCAATCTTATTTCTCTAATTTTGAAATGTATATCCTTCAATACTAAATCATCTTTAATTTGAATAATGATTTTTTATTAATATTGTTCAAGATATTAAATACAGGAATAAATTAACATTTTACATGGCTTGAACTCTGAGAATGCATGTTTATGCCAGCGTGATTTCAGTAGACAGATATTACCTATTTAAATCCGGTCCATAGCGCTGGCGCAAGTTGATTTCTTAATTACAGTGGCCAAGTAACAATCTCTCAAATGAAGCGAAGGCAACGACAACAGTTTTTAATTTTGGGGCGACTATGCTTCGCTGGTGAGTTTAATTATGGGTACTGGAAGAGGAGGGAAAAATGGGTTGGAAGGACTACGGAGGTACTTACTGTCACTGGGCTGGTTTAATTGTAAAAAAGGGTCCCACGGCATGTTATACATGGCCAGGAGATGGGGTGCGAGATTGAGGGAAAGTGAGGGAGGGAGGAAGCGATAGAGATGGAGAAAGAAGGGGAGAGAGAGAGAGAAGATTCGGCCGGCGAAGAGCGCATTTCCGTGAGATTGCACGGATAATTCGCGAGCTTGGTGTGTGTGGAGGGAAGGGAGTAGGAGGAGAACATGGGAGGGAAGGGAAGGAGAGCGTGAGTCGAAGGGCGAGAGTGAAGTGCGAGAGTGGTGAGAGATGAGGGTATACTACAGTGTGGAGAGATGAGCGCTCGACGCTACGTAATTGGGGACGAGGTCCCGTCGCGACCCGAATTCACTCAATGAGGCCGAATAGATTTGATTGAGAGGCATCGGAGGACGGGTGGCTGGGGCAAGGGAGGGTGGTGTTTTATGGACCAATTCCACGGGGAATGGACTCGCGTCCAGAGAAAGGAGGCGCTTTAGAATTAGGCATGGGTGATGTGGGGCTGCGACGGAGCCGTGCAGTGAAAAGGATTTGATGAGCAAGCAAAGTACCGGGACGGAAGATGGAGGAGGCTGTGGAGGAGCCAGTGATGGGAGAAGAGGATTAAACGGAATTCTCACGGCAAATCGAGTGGATTGAAAATTGCACAAATAAATTAGTGCGCTTTAAATTTTCCTTATATTATGTAGGTGTTCGCAGTACAACGCTATTGACAGATCACCGCTGAATTTCTGAATTTAGTAGTTTTAGTCAAGTCAATCAATAGTTTAGACTTGATACAATCTACTTCTAACATAATCTGGCATATTTATTCGATGCGGAATAATTTTGGAACCATATTTTAAACCCAGTCTTCCTGATGCCATCCTTGCACGTAATAGTGTTGCAATGCCCATCACCAATAGGAGTACGCTGCGCATTGCTTTTTAAATATAGGTTTAGTTTATAGCCAATAAAAGATAATTGCTCGGGTGCGTTGAAATTCTGTGTTTATTTTCAGCTCCAACGAATTTTATCCTCTTCGAAAAAAAAATAAGGATAAGAATGAAATATGGAGCTAAGTCTAGACCCTAATTCCCTATGCAACATCTTAGTTCAATTATTCTTTGTCCTTGAGTGCCGAGTTGTGGAATATAAAAATTTCATAAATGAAAACTAACCACCAGTTTTTTAGGGTGTATATTTACTATTAGTAATAACATCATTTATGAAAAAATAAGGCAAAAAGGGAATGAAATATTTAGGTATTTGAGGATATGAGTTAAAAATAATATTAAAACTACTTCTGCTGAGAAAAGATATAAAAATTTTAAATTGTAATCTTGGGCAGAGAGAGTAAAGGTATTTTCGCAAAAGGATTGCTGATCAAATATCTTATTTTGATATATGCCCCATGATATAATTGCCGGTTCAGATATAATGGGTGGTTTGTGTGGGAATTTAAAAAACTACGCCCCCTCTTACAATTTATTTAGGTAGAAATAATAGTTGAACAAGGCGATCATCAAAGATAACGGTGTTACACTGAGAATTTAATTCATGAGCTATTAATGCAAACTTGTAATCCTACATATACGTTTATCAGAGTTTTAATTCAATGAAATATCTTACTGAAGGCTAATTTCGGGATTTATCATGGACCAGGGATTGCAATCTCGGGATCCGGCAACAATATTCGGGGATTTTTCCAGATTTAAAGGTTTTTTTTTATCGCGACCAAAACAGCTACATTAGAAAGCAGCCATGTAACAAATTGCCATTTAATGTGTGAAATATCACTAGCGGAAACTCTCGAGAAAGACGATATTTATTAATTCTTTAAACAAAACGTTCTATGTTTATGAGCACAAACGCAAAGGAAGTGGGCATGTGTTTTCACTGCATTAAAAGATTATATCGTGATTCCTATTTTTTCTGAAGTCAAATGAGTTGATAATTTTTTTATAATTTAAAGGTAACATAGAATCAGTGAAGGCAGTGTTGTAACGGTTACGCAGTTCAGGAAAACAATGTAAAAAATTTTGATTGAATGTGATTAGTCATAAACGTACAGTAAAGGACAAAGTCATACCACCATGTAACTTCAAGCTAAGTGAGCCTAACACGATTCTATGGCTACCATTTTTTTCCTGTGTCGTTTTCCAATATTCTACTAACTTGGAATCATGTTTTCGATCCCATTTTGACCCACACCTTATCTTGATTGCCTTTATATACCATACCATGCATCATAGTAGACAACATTTCAAGCACCACTTCGGAGAAATATCTTATCCTGGTGCCATTTTCATTTTAAAACAAGTCCCAAGATTCAAGGATGGGGATTTATGTTCCAGGGATTTCCAGTGTTTATTACTTATCGAGATTGAGGAATTGTGGGATATTACGGAATTCACACGAATTCCAGATAGCAAGTTCAGGCTCCGATTAATCTTCATATGAAATACACGTTACATATTTTTTCTTTATACCTTTTTCAGTTAACTGTGAAATCCCAAAACACTGAACAAAAAAAACTATTTCACTGTTTTACATTTTCCTTTAATAATCCGTACACTGCGGAGAGATGTAATTTCAGCCGATATTGAGTTCGTCCAATCTCTGACCCCTTAATCTAGCTCCAGGTATATTTTTGAACCCCAGTTTATATCAATGTATCACGAATCGCTCAAAATTACCCGTGTAAATTACATATTCCAAATCTGAAAGGGACTTTTGTGGTAAGTTGTCACCCACGGATCTTATGACCAAATCAATTTCATCTGCCCCAGGCATCGTAATTCACTTATTATGATCTCTGTATGACGTATTTTTCCAAATATATTCGACATCGGAGCAATCGTTGCTGCTCTAGCAGACTGTAAAGAGAGTTAGAAATAACATTTGCAGATAATAGGTTTCATTACTCGGAGTTTGTAAGTCTGATACTTGATGAAATCTTTTTATCGGTGCTCGTAAAAATAGCGCAATAACTGCTTGAGATATCGAAGCACCCATGAAAAAACGTCCTTTCTCCTCGAGATAATAAGATACGCCTGGGTGTGCCGGAAACTTACCCTCAAGGTAGAACGAAGTTAATTATTTTCGGGAATGAAAACGTCCTTAACAAAGATTTTGAACGACTTCTTGTTTACCAAGAAAATAAAGCGGCAATATTGAAATCATAAAGTAGCGCAGAAAATGAGAAAAATATTGAAAGTGAATACAAAAGAAAGTACCTTCTTTTCGTATTTTTTATTAATATTGTGTTAGTTTTACTCAGTGATGTTGATTTCCAATTTATAGTGCTATATTGTACAAGAAAAGAATAATAAATGGCGATGAAATGAGAGGAGGCCAAATGAAATTTCGTCTCAGTGAACGATGAAGTTGGAAGACAGCAGTGAAGCGTGATGGAGAATGCGGCGTGGAAGATACTACGAAAGAGCACTAAGGTCAGGGCCTCAGAGAGAGGTCAGGGGGCGCTCAGAGGTTCAGGATGAGAAGTAACGATAACCCAGCCAGCGTAACTTGGTACGAATTAAAGTCAGTGTTGTCGTGGTCAGCATTCCATATGTATGCACTTCTTTGGTATATATTATATCTGAAACATAAGTACTTCATCACGGCTGATCATTTTACCGTGACAAAATCCGCACAGGGGAGCTTGATTTGTTTTTTAGGTTATCATTATTGAAGAATAGTTATTTCAATAGACGGGAGCCATAAAGGTAGAACAAAGAAATGATGATAGATAGATAAACGTCTTTAATCGAGTGATATTGAAACCAAAAGGCCCCTTCTTTCATTTATCTCGTCAACCCTAATGATGGTTTTTATGTATTGCTGATGACTAAGTAGCTAGAGAATATACCTAGCATCGAAACAGTGGATTTATTGATTTATTTTGGTACCACAATAAAAATCAATGTATTAATTGCATTCAATGTTGGGTCTAGTACATCTGATTAATCCATATTCTGCCGTTATTAAAGTATTATTATTTAATGTTAATCATTTAATCATATCAATTATTAGTTTTACTGAAATTTAAATTTGAAAATGATTTCGCTTACATCCTTCGTCAAATTCACTTTGTTACTAGTTTTATAAGTTTGAATGTGATTAAGATGAATGTATTTTGCGCTGGTTGAGGGTATTTTAAGATATGGTATAATAACATGGGGATCCTCTAGTTCTACAAAAATTAATATTCTAAAAAATAAATGCAAAGCATTCTAGATAAAATGCCTGAGGCTATATCAAAAAGTACAAATATTCTATATGAGAGAGACATCTTTCAGCAATTGGGAATCCTACCTTTTACAGGCTGTATATATGTCATTATAATATGAAACTGTGGTATAGTGATAACTTCGAATATTATATGTGTGATGAACTTTGCCTCAACTTCGAATGGTGACAGATATAAAACCCTGGGTGGATCCCCTTGGTGCCTATATCAACTTAAAATCAGTTTTCAATTTTAAAGGAGAAGGAACTCAAATTCAACTCAGTCAAATTGGAATAGGCTGGTAACGGATGGTTACCCCACATTTTTGGAAGCATGTGTCGCCAATGAGGGATTTATTGTCTATTTAAAGGAAATATTAGTCAGTCACTTAATCAGTAGTAGTCAGTTCCCATTTTATAAGGCTCAACCTACCCGATCACCTGTCAGGGGAGACATGAGACTATAGACTTCGTAAGATCATTTTTGAAGTTTAGACCTATTTATACTTTCATACGGTTTGCCCTATCTCTCAATTCTTATCTTCATTTTTCGTACTAGTTACCCGCGTAACTTCAGTAATTGATGTGATCTTAGCATCTCTGAAATTTTCTAAATAATTACTATTAAGTTAAGTTCAGAAGAAAACATTTTCCCCGCAAAACTCACTGCTTTTACTGGAGAAAAAGTGATTATTAATTTATTTTAGAATGTCATTGTGTGATTCCTTCGTAGAAAATACCAATATAACAAGAAAAATTTTAGTTAGTGATCCAATAATCGACAAAAAAGACTAATTCCCTTGAGAACGATTTGTTGATCTCTTTGGAACGTTTCAATGATTTTCGGCTCACTTTCATAGTTATTTAAAAATCCGGGTAGGAAAATCAAAGTATTTTTCGTGTTTACACAAAGGTTATGCTATGCATAGTAAGAGTGTTTTCAGGTTTTTAGGGTGAAATCTGCCATCGCAATGTCTACTTCACGCATGAAACCTTTTGCAAATCGGTGAAGCTTTTACTTCAATCTTTATTTGAACAGTCGACCTCCTAGATAACCGGAGAGAACGTAACCTGCCGACCTGTTACGTAATTATGGCGAAACCTATTGGTATAAAATTTCTCGGTCGATCATATAGTCTATATTTCCTGTTCCACCTTTTTTTTAGCATTTGAGGATTATCTGTGCATAGTCAAATCATTCATAGATGCCAATGATATAAAATAATCCACAAATGCCATTGGCCTGAAATCAGTAGTAGTCCAGCGAGAAAAGTGTTTTTTCGCAACGTGGAAAAATGATGGCACCCCTTACTTGATGTGACAGGAGGGAATGAGGCACATTGATTGTTGCGGGGTGAGCGGTCGAATGTGACAAGATGTCGGTGAGGGAGGGAGTGGAAATCAAAAGGCAACGAGGAGAGGTGCGAACGGAGAAAGTTTATCACTGGCAACGACGGAGTATTAGTATTTTATTTAGCTCCACTGTGGACGGAGAGGGGTGAGAGATTTGCGGCAGTTGGTTTGAGGTGGATGATATTTATGTGGGGTAGAACGTCCCACTGATGTGGTGTGAGGGGCAGACGGACAGGTGCAATATTATTAGGTCTCGAGCCGTTGTGTATACACCGGCGAGAGTCCTCTGGCGAGGAAGGGAGTGGTAGATGGCAGTTGGACGGGCTTAGGAGTGTGCGATGTTCGATTTTGAATATGGCCATGCAATGTGAGCCTTAGTTTGCAAACATTTTAGATGAATTGGTATCACGCATCGCATTTACCGTAGGTCTTACATATCAGTTCAAAAATATCAATCCCAACAATACCACAGGACATTTTTCATGAAAATGTTAAATAACATTTAGGATTTCATTGGTTATTCAAAATTTCTACGAAGTAAAGCCAGAAGCAATAGAGTTTGCATTATTTTAGATTTAGGACAGCTCTACGGAAAAAGTTTCTGAAGTCCCCTCTCAGCTCCACATGAACACTAATGATGTAGTTTTGTAGAGATTTCATCATCGTATATCCTTTAAATCCTAGCGTCTTATGCTAAATGCTAATTCCAATATTCACAGAATACCTATTTATCAGCTGTCTGAGATATTTTTTATTCTGCTAACCTTTGTATTCCTTCATAGATCCATATTCTATTGTATCTTTGGTGCAATTTATAATTGGCCTTTCTTTACGAGTACATTACTTCGCTTCCATTTTGATTTTCGAGGTATTATTGTGCTTCACTTTGTGCCAGTTGGACCCTCTTTTCTGGTTTACTTTCGCAAACATAGTTGAATTTCGATAACACTCTTAAGTGTTTATTTCTCACTACTTCAAGAAAATTGGAACTCTGTTGGTGTTTTTTAGATTTGAAACACTAGATGTATTCATTGTTTCGAAACCGAGGACTTAAATGTTCCCCAAACCGAAAAAGAATCTCTTTTTCCCCAGTGGCTGAAAACCACGTCTGGCTGAGGATGACGTCCCTTTTGATCATGGCCATTTCAAAACACTTGAGGAGCGAACACCAATGATCACCATATTTGAAGATTATTATTCGATAAGATCTGTTTGAATTTGCTTCAGAGAATAATCTATTTCTATTTATTTATATTTCCTGGTCATCGGGCTTATTTTGCTCCACTTAAAGTGACTGAAACCATTACGAGCATCACTGCGTCAATAATTACTTATTCATTAAATTAATATGGCTAATACTTTTAGATATGCATAATGTATTTGGCTTTTATTTTTGACTGGAAAACTTTCCGTTTAACGTTACCAGATTCGTAAATTTAAGTTATTGCCTGTGTCTACCTATCCGTCTCATGATTAATTGTATTGATCTGATGGCAGCACTTTTTCTTTGGCCCCAAATTTCTATTGCTCGGAGAACGTCTTAGAACTTCCCTAAGCTCTTGGCCATGTCAAAGTTTAACATTAGTTCATTTTCATCGGAGGAAAACTTTGTCACTGACTTACATTTTTGTGCGTCAACATCGTTCTCTGCATCCATTGAGCCTGGAGGTATTGTATGCACACGTTGAACATTGGATTGAAATCAGTTTTTGTATCTCATCATCGCACTTACCTCAGTGCTGCGATGTAGTTTTTCCATCGAATGCCGTAGTCGTAGAGACCAGCCAAGGGTTCGGGGAAGGGGGGTGGTCAACTATCCCCCCCCATTCCCGTGGCCTTAAGGAGGCGAAGCTCGGAGTTGTGACTCGCGTCGGTTGGGACAGGGGAGGTGGGTGGAGGGAGGCGTGAGAAGGGGTCCTGACGTCCGAGGTTGTCTGACACACGGAGGGAAAGAGGGTCGTCCGCCGTCGCGCTCACCATGGAAGGGAGATGGAGTTTCCTCGGCTTGGGAGAAGGGTTTACCGGGGATAGAAATGGAGTTGGAGTGGGAGTGGTCCGTGGAAGGGAAAATCTTGACCAAGAATGGGGATCCATGATGCGGAACCACCAGGACTATGTTATAAGGTACACTAGCAAGTTGACAATGTATGGGTCAAGGGGGCGTGCGGTAAGGTCAGAGGGCTGACGCGTACGTTATGGGATTAGGAGTAGGCGAGGGAGGAAACCCTGCGGAAGGGTGCGGAGCTTGGAGAGGATTTCCATTCTGAGGTATGGTGCAGTGGGGTTGTGTCCCCACTCCCTGGATGTCTAGTCATAAAACGGTGGAAGGAGATATCCGTTAAATTGAAGCCTTCGGTGCAGGAGGGGTTGCGGGCAAGGGTCTGGATGTGGGCGGTGAAGAGACTTTGATATCGGATGGGTTTACCTCTGGTTTCCCCTCGTGGATTACGGAGGTCGCTGTCCCAGAAGGAGACACTACCCCAAACTGCTGTTAGGTCCCTAACTTTATGCTGTTCTCCCCCTCGGCCAGGTTACCTTGTGGACAACTATTCCCGTTTCTGTAATGTGCGGCAGAGAGCGCCAGCTTGCTGCTATAAAGGCTAAATGACGACCTCTGAGCTCGAAAATATCTCCGAGAAGTGTGACCATAATAAGCATGGCCATAAGTAAGACAATAAGTATGATCATTACTTCGTAATTCATCCGATATTGACCTCAGATTTTATATTGCATCAAGAATGGAATTTTTTCTCCTAGCTTGATTTGTAAAACATCGATATTACAAAATAATTGTAATCAAACGTTCACGCGACACTGGGCGATAAGGATTAAACTTAAAATGGTGCGTGGTGATAATTTTTTGGAATAGGAGTAATTCCCTCCCTAATGCTTACTACATCAGGCATGCCAAAAGAGAAAGTGTAGACTGGATTATAAACATAGGCGTTACCGTCATTCATTACCTCTCTGGGATGAAACATACATATATACGGAGAATATGTGGACCAGATGATAAAAAAATAGAATTTAATTGAAAAGTATGGGGGAAATGTGACGGAAGGGTTAAGTGCAATGTTATCTTTAGCTAGTCATGCCTCATTTAGAATATACTACCAGTGCGTGTATATGGGCTCCCAAAGAAGCTGGATCAATTGCCGAATTAGATCGCGTGCGGCGTTGAGGAGCTAGATTTTTAAAATGTCATTATGATGAACTGAGTAGCGTATTATAATTATTAGTGGAGCAAGTTTGAAAATAATTCAGTTTGCGAAGATAAATTGCAAATTAAATCTCTTGCATGAATTTGACAGAGGTCTCTTTAGGGATAATTTCGAAAATATATCATTAGCCCCATTTTGCTACGGTAGGAGAGATCTTGTAAATAAAATTAGAAAGATTAAATGGAGAACAGATATATTCAAGATATTATTTTTCCTACGAGCGATAAGGGATCAGAATAACGTTATCCGACCGCGTTGAGGGAAACGTATTTCATCTGAAAAGGAGCCTTGTGTGTAATCACCCCCTGCCTTAAACCCTAGTAGTGGTTTTCATGATACCATGTATGTACGTATATAGTATATTTAAAATTGCTCCATCGTGCCCAGATAAAATGTATTTTTCCTTGTGAAGATTGAAAGTGTATTTTTTTCAGGGAACAAATGTGATCCGTAAGAAAAAATATTTTAAACAGCATTGGAGAGTGACTAGGCATCACCATTGAAAAAGTGTGGGATAAGTTTGCTACAGTTTGACTATCCATCAGATGGAAATTACGCTAAACTTCAACGAAAAACACCGTAACTGGGCTGTCAGCTAGACGACGCCATGAAAATCAGTCATGCGGTCAAGGTAGTTTATAGGCAAGTATGTCGGTGGTTTAGGTTCCTGGTTAAGGCTCAATAATTAGTCATCCAGCGCTTAATCATCCCCAAGAATTCCTCAATGCCCGAGCACATGACCTCACCCTGACTGACTGCATCTGTTTTATCTTATCCTCGTTTTTCTTATCCATTAGCCATATCAGTTCCTTCTCTTTCATGCCAGTACTTCCGTAATCTTTTCACCCTGCCATGTTGATAACGGAAGATTCATCTTTTGTCAACATCCCAAGTGAACTGTATGGAGAAGGGGTTAAAATGGGCCTTATATGAGAATGACTCAAATGCTTACCGATCTGAAGAGTTTTTCAAGGCGGTGGAGATAGTTTGGTGGAGAGTACTGGTCGAAGTTAGTGTTTAGTACTATCAAAAGAGCACATCATGATGTTTGGTACATCGGAGTACGGTTTGTTCCTAAATGTATGGATTTTAAATCTACAATTTCTTTTACAATTATCCAAATTACGGGGAAATATCTCCCACTGATTCTTCCCGCGAAGAAGTAAAAAATATGACCGTGGCTTTCAATGGCGTGGGGTTTTAATTTTCGTGTTTCTCAGTTATATATATATAAGTATATATATATATATTATACAAAGATACATATATATATACACAAAGATATATATGTTTATATACAAATATATATATATATCTTTTATATTTATATATATATATATATATATATATATATATATATATATATATATCTTATATATATATATATATACATATATATGTATATATATATATTTGTATTAAACGACGGCCGAGCCGTCGAAACGTCAAATAACATATTGTGAGTGTCCTTTCTTGGTGTATCTATGGTCTAAAAATCTACATCTGTGTTTTTATATATTTGTGCGTGTATATATATGTATATATATATATATATATACACATATATATATATATATATATATATATGTATATATAGGTTGTTCATCAACTTAACAGCATTAGGCGTTACTGAATGGAATTGATGGATATTAATAATGAAAAAATAACTTTTAATGTTCCATACGTGACACGTGTTTAACTACACTGTATCACGAATGCACATGAATATGTATGCTACAGTGTAGTGAAATTAGTCATGTACAAATGAAAGTTTGAAAATAAAAAGCTTTTTTTAATATTGGATCTGTTTCTCTTGCGTCAGTTTTCTCAAATTTAACTCTTTCGTGAATGTACTTTGTTTATTATGTTCCTCTCATTGATTCAACCCCTCTCTCAAAATCGTATGAGAACTATATGCGTCGATCATTATCTGGTTAATGTGTATTCATTTAGAAATTTAAAAGTAAGTATAGGCTGATGATCAATATGAGTTTCATTCATTTACTGATGAAGAAATAGTCATTTTAGATATTACCTTGCCCAAACATTTTTTCTGAAAGACATTTAATGATTGAATATTGATACTGTGTTTAAAGTTAAATGTGCAAGATTAATGAATATTTAAAGATAAAAATACGTAATTGAGGCACTGCAGGTTATCATGGGATAGCAATAAAAAATGATGCTTACGAGCACATGTGTATTGTATACTTGCAACATGATTCTAAGAAAAACCAAATATATTCTTACAAGTGCTATACTCATTGTTCATTAATGGAACAAAAATGCAAAACAACCGCGAAAATGCTAATTTGTTCAAATGCTAAAGACGAATTCGTGCTATAATATGCTTCATGCTTTCTGCTTGAATGTTACATTCTTAATAATATCATGGGGGTGTTTCGATTTCAAAATTTGCACGCGCGTTAGAAAGACCCACGCCCCTTTGAGCGGCGAACGTAAGCCGATCTTTAAATTCATTAAATGTGTTTTAGGTAATGTCTATATTGAAAGAAAATTTTGAGTTATAGCTTTCTTAACTGTAAGAAATAATAAATGCCATATACGTACGAGTACGTTTATTATATAACTTTTATACTTATGATTGGATTACAAGAATTATTTGTATGCATGATATTTTAATGATAGCATGGTAACATGATAACAGTAATAACATCTAAATGTTTCCTAATTCCACAATTGGAGAAGGGCTAAGGTTTCTCTTTTCAAGAATTCCATTTTGTTTAATTTTGTAGACAACGCTAAACATAAGAACGTCCTTCTGATGATCTCGATGTTCAAGTTCAAGCAGCACAGTGAGAAATGCAAACATTTTGTTAGGTTACTAATGAGGTTACAAAGAAAAATCTTGTTTTCCACGAATCAAGCGAAAATTCCATTAAATAACTCCCACTTCATCGAGCGGAAGACGAGGGATTTAACTGTGCTTTTAATTGGAATTGGCTGTCGCTTCAGGAGGAATCAACATATTGTGTTCGTTACCGCTTTGAATCTTCGGAATTAAATGCTTTATTAGACATCAAGTGATTTAATTACAGAATATCACTCAAGCAGGAGTGTGGTTTGTTGTGTCGCGTTGCGTGTCTTCATTCTATGTAATACTGATTAATTCTCTCCTCATTCTCCCTCCCCATAGAGGATTTGCCGCATGAGAGGGTGGTCTCCCGGCACTGCAAAACACCAGGAGACGAGGGAACTCCTCCTGAAGGTTTGGGACGGCCTTAGGCACAGAGCTGATGCCAACAGGGATGGACAGGTAAGAATCCTCAACCATCAAAGGGAAGAAAACACTCTGTAAGTTTTCGCGAAGCATTTTATTTCATTTGGTGAAATTATCGCTATATCTTTTGAAGGAGAAATTCCATTGATTTCAATCCAAGCTGTGGATGGGTTCTGACAGCTGCAGAGGAATGTTTCCACTTGTCATGCCATTTTCTATCACTTTTATCCCTTCCATACTTTCACGTTACTCGCTGATGATCACTGTATTTCCCTCTTCATTCCATCTTCTACTGTCCAATTGTGTTTCTCGCATCTTTAGTGAATTTGAGTGTTTATTTATTTTGCTGCTTTTAGTCTTTGGGCATTCAAAGCACGGATTAAAAAGTATTTTTCATGGTTTGGTAATCCATTCAGCCCTTTCTATTGGTGAATAAGCTAAATAATCCAAATTAATTGGTTTATAATTTTTCATGAATGCATGCAAATTTTCTCCATTCTAGCACCACATATCTGTGCCAGACACATTTCATGGCTTAGTTACCCTTATTTTGCCAAGGATTTCTGTGAAAAATGTTACTATGAAATAAAAGTTAGCAGTTATTTAGTTTTTTGCTATTTTTACCTTTAATTAGGCTATTTCTTGAGGTAATCTGATCCTTGCAAATTTGCCATTTCAAATAAATACAATACCGTCAAATTATGCACCCCTTTTTAAAGTCTGTTTGTTTTTTCAATATCTTTGCCATAGTTTATAGTTATATCAACTCGCGAATACCAAAAAAAGGAATGTTGTTAGTATTATTTGAGTAAGATATATTTCCCTCGTCAATTTACCAATATATTGCATTTTTTTATAAATCAGAGCCGTCTTCATGGATTGCCTTACACCGATATTTCATCTCTAAAGCTTTCGTCGTATGCAACTTTTTTCTCTTCTCTCTACTGGACTTCTCTTGCCAGAAATAATATCGGATTGTTTATTGTGACATATACCCTCAAAAAAAAAGTCGAGACACTCGAGTTTTTGGAGTTACATCTTCGAAATGAATAAACTAAAATAATAAAATAAAATTCCTCTCAGAAGATTGTTTCTATTTGTGATTAAAATCTATCTCGTGTCAGATAGAGTAATTTAGATATTTTTATGATCGAAGTGCCTGTTTTTGCAACTTAAAATCCAACCCAAATATGATCGAGTACTATTCTGTTACAAGCCATCAAATTTACTTGTGATTTCAAAGTAAGAACCAAAGCTTTTATGGTAAAGGCTGAGCACAAAACGATTTCCGCTAATCACAAACAGATGTACAAATCGTGCTAAATATGATGAAATAAAAACAGTACAACTGCACCATCTCGAACCAAGCGTATTTATTATCAGATTGTAACTTGGAGCTTGAAATTTGGAAGTTAAACGATTTTCCTACCCCGTCTATCTGTTAATCTTTAAACGACTGGAAATACATTTTCATGTCACTTCCCTTATAAAAGGACAATTACGTCTTTTTACAAACTATAATTACACATTTCATTCTTGTTTAAAAAAGTAAAATTTTACGTTTCTGTCCCTTTTCAAATCCAGGTATAATTTAGTTTCGTTTGTAAACATTTTGGCTACTGACCATATGTTCTCATCAAACCCGAGTGATTTCAATGCGTAAATCTAAGTACTCTTATTAAGATCTTACAAGAATCAGATGAGCTATGCCCTCACCTTCCAACAGACGGAATGAAGACTGTAATCAGTGGTCCCTTTCTGTCCCAAACGAAAATATATAGGAGTATATATGTAGGAGGCTAGCCAATAGGGTCCCGTTCTACGACGTCACTAGTTAATTTATGAAACTTTCTAAATTTGCCATTAATTTTTTGTCCAGGGAATTGCATATGTGATAATTGCTGGAACATAAGCGTTGGAAGTCTTGGTATGAGTACATTATACGGGCTTGTTCATTGAAATATAGTTTTGAGAAACGGGCTGCAGGTTACGGACCATTTTCATACGAGTATTATTCGGAATTAAAACATATATCAATCAATTTAAGAGTTCAGCGAAAGTTACCGCATTAATTTTGTTTTATTACCTTATCAATGTTGCTAGGCATATTTTCAATGGATTATTTTACATGATTCTTGACATAGCATCATCTTCTGTGGTTTGCTTCGATGGTTTTTTGGTGTTTTATCCATTTTAATAATTAGATTTTGATGATGATGAAGGGCATGGTGAATTTAAGATAGAATGAAGTGTGACTGCAAAAGTATAACTATAAAATAATTATTTGTTTGTTTACCGTTTAAGGCTAGGTTTGTGATAGACAAAGGTAGGACACGACTGCATTTCATAGCATCGCTTAACAGAACACAACCTGAAATTCGGCATTACAATAGGCTCTTTTGCAGTTTCATTTATTTTCTTCCTCCCTTCATTTCGTCAAACATGCCTATTATTCCCTTCCTCTAGCTCGCTTGCCTAAAATCCTCCTTTACTACAGCCTTTATAATTCGTCACCTATCAGAATACCCTTTTCCTGCCATCCTTGGACATCTTCCACCAATCCGCTCTTTTCCCCTAATATGACTAGTACGGTTACGTTTGCTCTCTTAATTACAAAATTAGTATTCAATTAATAGCACATGTTTTACCGAAACTCCATGCGTTATATGTAATTGCTTAATTAACGAATAACAAATACGTGCATTCACAGCCATTGGCCAGATGGAGGAAAGTCCATCTAGAAAGGATTATAATCCTGCGACCCGTAGATTTTCAGGCTTGATCCAAATCATGCTCGACGAGGCGACAGATGCAATCCAGCAGTATCCAACTTGACTCAAAATATTGTCCGTTCCCCATCTTTCCATCTGAGGGTTATCTTCCTCTCCTGTCGTGAGATGTGACTATTTTAACCTTGCTTCCATTTTTTTAAACCATTTCCAGGTGAGCCACGAGGAGTGGTGCTCCATGTGGGACGAGTACGCCAAGGACACAGACCGAGCACTCGAGTGGCAGCACTCGTACATGAACTTCATGTTCGACCTCGAGGACACGTCCGGTGAGCCACGACGACTGCTAAATAAAACAGGAGCACTCCATAATGCATTCCTTACGTCCATTCCTCCTTTCGCACGGGCTTCCACCATGAAAACGAGGGGAGGGTGCAGGGTGCCTTTTCGTCCCATATGAACCTCCCCTCCCAATGAATTCCGGACGTGCCCCCAAGTGTATTGACTGAAGAGGAGTCGCAGGCTGAATGTGGGAGCGCACCAAAAAACTTCTCTTTCGAGTCAGGTTATTACCTCGGACTGTCAGAGCATTTCAGGCTCACACGTGAGGGGACAGTCATATGCCAGCGTCACGAGGACGAAAGATCAACATGGTGAAGCTCAGTCGTTGGCTCGGTTAATTACATCAATGTTGAAGGGATATTGGGTATCGGAAAACTAATTCAAAGTCTAGGAATCCATGTGATGGAACCAATCGAAGAAGAATTTCTCTAAAACAGTTACACGTTACGCCCACGTGCTCATCGCGTCTTTCAAGTGTTTTTAATGTATAACTGGAAACCAGGATACCTTATATACAATAGAAATCGAGAGTAAATACGCGCATTGCTTTAAAATTTCTCAAGTCGTGGGGGTAGTCTCGAGGAGGAGATGTATTCTTCCGGATGAATACTGCGGCAATGAACGTCAATTCGCGCTTTACATATCAAATGACTGGTTTCTTCATGGAGTCACCGAATTAATAAATCAATTTTCAATTTTTAAAATCCAACTATGTTTTCTCATCTTATTTCTTCATAAACAGAAGTCAACCCTTCAAAGTGCTTCAATTGAATCCTTATCCACCCTTCGTGATGCCGTTTTTGGGATTGTGGCGCGGAACAATCTTCATTTTTGTGGCATATGTCAGTTGGAACCCTCTCATTTGATACCGGTGTTTGCATAATGTGTATTTACAAGTATATTTATCTTTTACTGTTTTCCATTTAGCTTATCGCATTCACGCCTAAAACTGAGACTTAAGCCTAGATGTACAAATGAACAGTCCATGAAATCAATTTGAAAATGAATGTTAGCTCTTGGTCGTAACTGCCATGAATCGGTAGTAGTAGTCAAGTACTCGTATATCATAGCTCATAGTTGGTAGTCAAGAATTACATCATTTTGATAACTTATGTCATGTTCTAAGTTGGCTCACAACATAGCTCAACGGCCATGACCTGAGCGGAATATCAACCCACCACTTTAGTGTCAGCAATAAAAAAATAAATACTCAGGGATTGCATATTCTAAATTAAAAATTTCGAAATCCATCAGCATACCTAAATAATTGTAATACATACTTAGGGAATGCAGGTATATTTATTCCTTACTTAGAATCGCTTTGAGCCGAGAAATTATTTTATAAGTCAATCCGCTTACAAAAAATGTTACTCGACGATTTCCTCAGCCTAAATTTTATCATAAATATTTTTGTATCGATGAATTGAATTATCCATTTTGAAACATTAACTAATTTCTGGAATAGTATATCACCAAAAGACGCAAAGAATCTTTAAAAAAATTATTCTGTTTTGATTTCATTGCCGAGGAAATACAAAATTGAAATGTATTGTTAGCATCTAAATTTCCAACATCGTTAAAATTTCCAAAATTAAATAGTTAATTGAAATTTATATTTGCAATTGCAAATGGATGCTCTTAGGAATGCAATACTAAAAATATTTCTCCTTATAAAAGTAGATATTTAATTTTACTAATTATTAGTGCTCGAATGGGTTCATAATTTAAAAACGTTTGTAAGCGTTTACGAGGCCAAGAAATAAATGTTTGTATAAATCTTACCTTTGAGTAATTTTGAACTTTTCCATTGCAGGTGACGGCTGCATAGACGAGGAGGAGTTCACCACGGTGTGTTCTAGCTATGGTATTAGTCCGGAGGAATGTTCCACGGCATTCAGAAAATTTTCTGGAGTGAGTGATATTTCGAACCATCCAAATATTTATATGATGATTCCCTGTATTATTTATTATTGAAAACTACCCCACTTCAGTAACATTTTGAAACACTGATGGAATAATTGCTTAATATATTGAGTATGCAAATTGGAAAACTGTATCCGGATATCATTTACTGATTAGATCGAGCCATCAGTAAGGTGTAGTACGCCAGAGTTCATTCAAATCTTTGAAATGAATACCTGAAACAATGATAAAGAATATACTTTCACTTTGTTGCGTGTTGTACGATCTTCAATCCCAAAATCTTTATTTTTTCGCGTGTTGTATTCGTATTTCCCCTGTTTTTCTCTTCCTAAGATATGGAAATAGTAAACACTACCATTGAGGTTTTTAGGATCATACAGTAATATTTTGTTTTTGTGATGCTTTAATTGCGGAATTGCATCCTCAAGTTTTGACTCTCTTACCTGTCATTGAAATCAAGACTTTCTGGCGTTGAGGATGATGGATTTCGTAACTTTTAAAAGTTTTCCACCAAAACAGTACCACTCCAGCCAATACTGGAATATTAAATTAACTCTATATTCGCTCGATAATTAATTCAGGAATTGTTACTACATAATTTACAGAAGTGCGTGGTAGATTTTTGGACAGAGCGTTTTTCTGCATAACCGTAGGGTTCCGAGTTTGAAGTATTTTGGCCAACCCTAATTAGAAGATCAATTTTTGCTTTTTAAATGTTCGTGAGAAACCAAGCGGTTGCACTGAGCAAAAGCCCGATCAGCCATTTCCATAATGTATTTCATGTATTCAGGCTTGGTTGCGGATAAGCTCTTATCTACTCTCACCTATCCTGAACTCATGAAAAAACCACCAAATTATATAACACATGGTGTCGATAGCTAGAGGTAGCGTGTAAGATCTTATTCCGGAATCCCTATCCCTAAATTCTCCTGAGCATAAATGGAAAAGTAGCGTAAATGGCAAATAAATAAATAAACCAGTGATCCCAGCATTTAATTCCAAATCTACTTTCATTTTTTTAATAATTTTAATATTAATTAATTAGAATTCAGTCAGACGACTTTTAGAGCCGAAAAAATAATTAAATAGCTAATAAATTTAGTTTTTGTCAATATTTAAAAAGAAACGGTATTCCATTCAATTCGTTTTCTGATGTCTCTAATATTAATCTCAATCAATCTCTGATAGTAGTCTACTTATTATTGTAATCTACTTATGTTTTAAGTTTTGTTCCTACGCATCATGAAGGAGTTCCAAAAAATTACGTAACCAGCATTGCTTAATCCATTTCATTTTTTAAGAATTATTATTGGCAATTCTGTTTAATTAATTTTGTGGGACCAATAATTCCAATCTATTTGAAAGAGTTGCTCTTTAAAATTGATCTAATATCATCACTGACACGTTTTCATTCACAAAAACATTTTTGCGACATAAAATTCACCCATGAAAGAAAATTAAGTTTTTTTATCTTTCTCTTTCAGGGCAAAAGCAAGGAGGTCTCTCGTGACGCTTTCGAAGAGCTTTGGAAAGATTACTTCGCATCCGAAGATCCAAATGCGCCAGGAAACTTCATATTCGGGAAGACATCGTTCAACTAACCACACAAGACTGTAAAAGTCCGCGTAGAGAGAGAGAGATTAAACCGTATTGAACGGGTCTCTATGTCACTTAACCTCCGGTACTCACGTGATCACCTCGTTTGTACCTCCCCCGTACCTCTCACTTCCTATCCTAAAAAGCTTCCAATCCCATCAACCTAAATCCATTCCAAAACTCCCATGCTGTTTCTCCCCATTAATGATTGCATCCAACGTCCTATTACTTGTTCTAGCACAAGCAATTATACTGCCTTAGTCACCGAATGTGAATATCGTTGTGACGGAGGGTTTAAGGTGTGGAAAATGAAACAAAAACATCAAGGGCTAACTCAACCCTTCTGTAACGGCCTTCGAAGGTTTTAACAGCGTATCGGCTAAGTAGCCTCAGATTTCATTGCTGGTTCCTCGTTCTATACCTTTATAAACATTAGTTTACAAGTTTTCCTAAAGTTTATTGTTTTTTCCGCATTTCATTAGTTTTTATGGATTTCATTAGGAAAATAGTTACCTTTTTGAAAACCCGATAGTTATTCGAATTTTTTCGGGTATATTTTGATTTGGTATATGTGTATAAAATCTTTCCTTGCATTTGAGGCCGAAGTTAAAGCTGGATAGAGTAGTTGGACATGTAAAGAATTTTAATATTTGTTGGTTAAATAATGGAATGATGATAATTATCAGTATAAAATATTCGTTGCATATTTATCTGTTAATTTTAACTGTTAACTCTCGTGCGTGAAGAGACGTATGAGTAAAATTTAAAAAATATGTTATCTGTCATTTTGAAAATTCTTTTTGGCTGAGTGCAATAACTTCCCCAATAAAGGCGAAGAATATATGCAATGAAATCGTATAAGGGGTTGAACATTCATTTATATAAGATGTAATTAATTAAACCTTGATACTCCTTAAATATGAGTCGAATCAATATAATGATTATTTTAAAAACTATTGAACCATGGTTTAATGTTATAAATATAGGTACTAGGCAATTATTCCTTATCGTAGATAAGTGTTAAAGCGACACTTAGTGGAATATGAGTATTGTAGCGTTTTCAATTTCTAACGGATAATTAAGCCTTGGGGTTGATGACCTGTTGCTAAACTGTTGAAAAATAGGGAGGCTTAAGCTATGAACCTTAGAGCTAGCATTATGCATTCCATTTAGACATCCATCCGGCTCCTATTTCATCTGAAGCGAGTCCAAATTCCCTAAGATTAATGAGAGTTTCATAAAATATGAAGGCAAGAATGAATCTATATATAACTACCACTTAATTTAGGCAAAATCATTAAAAATTTTCTTGTAATATGTATTCTAATGTTTGTGCATGCTATCATCTTCTAAACTATAATTATTGTTTGCTGTTTATTAATATTTATAATTATTAATATATGTTCATCAAAATTTGACATATCAAATTTAAAGTCTCAGACTCGCCATTTAATTAGCCCTGTAAGCCATTGGAATTATCTGTAGATATTTGGCTGCTTATATTCTGAAATAATTGCCAGTAATTCATTTGTGCATGAACCTGGCCTTCCTAAAATATGAAGTACTACGTATACTCCCCTGTAAACGGCAGTTTCAAAAGGATGTAGGTCTGTTTTTTTCAGCTTTTCTTTATGATGTGTTACTTGTTGTGTGTGGTGTTAAGTTTGAGAACAATAAAGAAACCATACCTACTTTGGCGTGTTGTTATTTCATTAATCTATTTTTTACCACCAATAGGCCCATATTTATGATGAAATATATGGTAAATCGATACATTCACGGGCGGTAAAATGGTTATCATCACTGATGACGCAATCGTGAGGCTGTTTATGTTGACTTTCTTAAGTGGGGAAATTTACCAAATACAAGAATTCGTAATATTTTTTATACATCGTCAACTTCAATAACATTCCCACCTAACGTAACCACCCATTCGAATTAGCTCAAAAATCCGTCGCAGAATAAAGCTATTTCAAATGACGCGCCGGTTGTTGTAGCCCTGAACAACTGAATAATGAAGGATAAAAGTAAGAGAAGGCGGCTCAGGAATGTTCTCTTACAATTTCTCCACGAGAATCATTCCAATTCATTACCAGCCTTTATCTTCAACTTGTTTTGTACGTTACATCAGTAACAGAAGATGGTGTTATGATTTGGGCGACTGAAATATAGCAAGCTAAGACCAATGTAAATTCTTTTCTGAGCCAATGTTTTGATTGTGGTTACATCAGGATAAGTTGAAGGCAGCGTTTACCAATACTTCCGTAAGATAAGTTGTGAACGTAAGAAATGGCTTGCATACCACTCGAGCACTGATAATACCCTTCAGCGGGAGAACAACGGAGCCTCTGTGGAGTTTGGACTCCCTAGCGTCATTGTTCGTCAGAAGTAAGTCTTCTTAGAGTTAGTCGCGAGTCCCCAGCGGTTGTGATGGATATATTCGCGCTGGTGGACGTTTCTGGGTTGTGGTAAGCTCACATGCACGAGGTGTCATAAATTGTAACGCATTGTGAGAGCTGTCATCGATTCAGATTTGATTGTTTGTTAATTTTAACAAATTCGTTTATTCCATCGAAGTAACCTTATTATAAATCTATAATCGTGTTCTTCGTCGACGTATCACTTCTGGTCATTTCCTAAAGAGTGGAAATTTTGGTTGAAATTTCATTTATTTTTAGTGTACACCCCATCTACGTGCATACATTTACCTTGTTGATAAAATGTTTATTTGTGTGAACCATGATTTGTTTTATATTGGTATTGCATATGTATTAATGGATTCATAATCACCTTCCATAGTCGTTGAATCGTAATATTGCAGGCTTTTTCATCTAACAGGTGTGATGACGAGGTATATGATTTGGACATGACATCCCTAGGAAAGCTGGTTTTTGTAGATCTACACGATGGCAAAGGAGACAAATATGTTAGTGAGGAGGATGAACGACTGAGCTTAGCCTATGAAAACCTTGAAGACTTACCGTATAACTTGATAGAGTGTTTTGCAGGATTTGTGAAGACTTTGGATTTGAGCAACAATAAGTTCAAGTAGGTTTATACATTTCTTGGATTTGAAAAGTTTTGTGGAAAATGTAGAAAAAACTCTACTTTATAGTTTCATCCTAAAATCTGCAATTAAAGAGTTTCATCCCAAAATCTGCAAGTCTTAATTTAAGGGAGGTATGATTTATTTGATAAGTTGTGTTAGTTTTTTCCCCTAATGCATATCAGATGATTTTTCATATCAGTATGTATTCCCTGCATGTAATATATCGTGAGTCAGTTCTTTTTTTGTATTTCGCTATGGTATTTCTGAAAATTAATTTTCCAATTAGCCGATGGAATGAGAGCACATTCGTTTTAGAAATTTTCAGGCGGAATAAATAAAATTTGACTGAATAGGGGCAAAGGAAACAAAAACATTGATTATTCTATTGGTTTTTGGTGTATCAACGATTCATTTTTTTATTAATTATGATGGAATTCTAATTAAAACGAAATATTAACCATGTTGATCCTTTTTTTTTGTCGTTTAAGGAATTTGGATTTTCTACCGCGTTTTACTGGGCTGTCTGCAATAATTCTTGATCACAATGAATTACTGGAGACTTTTGTTTTTCCCTACCTTCCAAATGTCACATTACTTTGGCTTAATCATAACAAAATTGGAAATCTTTACCCATTTGTAAAGAAACTGAGGTCAAGTTTCCCTGGATTACGATACCTCAGCTTAATGGGCAATCCTGCAGCCCCAAGTTATCTCAATGGAGGAACATTTCATGAATATCTTCAATACAGGTTTGTCTCAATTTATAATTCTTAAGCCAAATTATTAATTGATGTATTGAAACAACTGTAAATTTATGATGCTGCCCACATGTTATGAACCTGTGAAATATTTTCAGTCAGGTTTATACCACGTAAGAAGCTGCATTACATTAAATAATATTTGTATCTAAAATTGCTATGGTTGCATTTTGAAATATACCTATGAAACACATTTTGTCATTGATGCATGCCACTAATTCAAGTTCCTGTTATTCATAAGTTCTAATGTAATAACAGAATTTACTGGAGGGCATGCACATCTTTAAAAATCCAGGATATTTGTCATAGAAATTCAAGGGAATGGAATTACCTGTTTAATTATTCAAAAACTGCATAATACATCTTCAATTTTCCAATCATACTTGTTATTAATTGACAGGTGAGACCAGAGTATGCTTTCCTGACAAATTTGATTTTGAATACTAAAAACGTTGCCTTGGTAGTTTCACATTTAATTTGTAATGAAACCTAAATGTCTACAATATCAAATTCTAAGGGATAATTAGACAAAATAGTGTTGTGGATTCTTTTGTTGTTTTTAATGATTCCTATTGATGTGAACTATGATAAGGTAGATGCAGCATGTAAATTTAAGTGATCTGTAGGACAAGAAAAACTAAAAGTCATATTTTTCATAAATATATCATTGATACTAAATATACTGGGTATATTCTTCTCATTTTTGCAATGAAAACCAATGGTAATGAAAGTTGTAGGTTTATTTAACTGTGTAACACTTTTAATGTTGATTATTTAACTACTATTGTACACTATTAATTTATAATATATTTTATTTCTGAATTCATACCATATTTATGATGGGTACATTTCAATAGAGAAAATTAGTCATTTGTGTTTCTAATGACATCACTGTTGTGAAATTGATGCCTGAAAAATTGTTATCTCCAAGAAATTTCTGTTTAACAAATATAATTCAGTGCAAGAGATGCTAGTTAAGGTTTACATAATGTTCTTCATGATAATTCCAAAATAAATACTCAGTAAGTAAAATAATGATTCCTAGTGGTGTAGGGGAGGAGAGACTATTTGAAGAAATGCAAAGAAAACAGATGTAGAGTGACTTAGAGGAACAATAATGTTCAGAAATTGAAAATGAGAGATTGTTGCATGATGTAAGTAGAGTAGTGAAAATACCAAGCATTTTAATAGTAATAAATGAATGGCAGTGGAAAAATGTGGAGTTGGGAAATGGCTTTTGATAAAGCAGGCTGTACAGTTTTTAATTGTAGTGCTAGGTGGTTCCTAGAAGTATAGCAGTGGTTAGTCCCTAGGTTCACCGTAAGCCTACACAGACTAATAGATTACTGTAAACCTAGTTCAAAAATTCTTTAAATCAGTCATTTTCCACTAATTTGACTTCGCGGGTAAAATAATTGGCTCTTGCATGGCTAGTATTTAGAAAATGTCAAGAAATTATCAAATATACAAACTTTTATGCTTGCACAACAACATCTAAGAGAAATAAAAATTAATGAAAGAGGTTCTGAATGAAGGTAGAATACTTATACTTATTAAGGATTTTAGAATCAAGATTAAATAAATTGGGTTCTTAATATATAACCCACATTAAAAACTTCTTTTGAGATTTATGGTTTTACTGGTTTTTTATTTTACTTTGCTAATTTGTGTGTTAATTTTGACATATTATCCTTCCAGGCTTTTTGTGATATCATGGTTCACTAATCTCATTCACTTGGATGATTGCGGAGTTACTGATGAACAGCGGAATGAGTCTAAGCGTTTATATCAGCGCTCTCTGTTTGATAGACCTTCTCAAAGTTCTGCAGCAGTGCAAGAAGTAAATGATGGCACAAGCATGCTGCCATCTTATTTGAAAGCTATTCGCACCAAATTATCTGATACATTTATTGGATGGGACAGAAAACATATGAAACCTATAACATCACATTGTGACAGTGCTTCTTCAAAAGGAAATGGAAGATGGAATGTTGTGATTTGAAATGGTAATTTTTAAGTTTTTAGTGACATCCTACATAATTATTTTATTCATAATGCAATAACTAGTAGTTATTGTTTAAGTTGAGCCCTCCTTATTTGTTGTTGTGGAAATGTAGGAAGATACTTTAGCGATGTGATTTTTGTAAACTATCTTGCACTTGAAACTTATCCACTAAGTTGGATTAAGGTAAACTGCTCAAAGTGATTAATTATTAAATGTTACCATCATCCCCTAAGTGTTAGAATGGATTAGAATATAGTTATATATATTTGTTATAATTTTCTCCAGGTAATGTAATTTGAAAAAGTGTTTCATCCACTGGAATGTTCAGTAGTTATTAGCATCAAATCATAGTTGTGGAAAAGCTGTTCAAGCTTATCATGAATCTTTTAAAAATTAATATTCAACATAATTGAAGGTTTACTGTTACATTTGGTGCATTGTTGGCATTTCTATCTTTTGATCTCAGGTCTTGATTTGTGATAACTATGATAATAAAATAGGTTTTTGATCGACTGAATGAAATTATTGGATGAAAATGTTTTACATTAGCTCATTGCATCACTAATTTGGCATTCCTTAATGAGGTAACATTCCCTATTTCATCCAAATTTATCAGGTTATACACTAGCTTTGGCTAGTAAAGGAATAATTTTATTTTTCTGGGTATCCTATGATTGTTAAAAATAATTGTAGTTTTTTATACCAAGAATTTTAAAGGAAGTCAAATTTGTTTAAGTTATTTATTTTATTATAATAGAACATGACAAGATTACTGGAGGAAGTTTTTCATGTAATCTGATGATTTTTGGCAAAATACTACTTAGTATAAATATTCTTCATTCATTAAATACTACTGAAATTTATACGCATGAACAATATGCATTTATTTTATAATTGTAAAGTTTATATTATATAGAAATATACTGATAATAATGACAGTTAATAACAATAACAAGGTCAGTGCTGTACAAGCAAGAAAAAAACTCAGCCTGGAATTTTTAAATCTTTTGAGACCAAAGTATTAAGTGCACTTGATTTGAAAAATTATTTAATTTTTTTCATTTGTCCATAATCATTATGTAATAAAATATGGGTACAAGTAGTAAAGTTCTACTTTTTATATTGCTAACATTTCCTTTTTCAACAATCCTAGTGATAAGTATCCAATTGTTCCCGGCTCTACTTAAAGATTGCTATTGATTTAATGAATCCTTGTGATATTTTTTTTTGGGTGAAGTCAATAAAATTAGTGTTATTTAACCATGTTGAATTAGCATCATTCCATTGGCTTTGGGTTTTGGTGTGTACTTAAATAATATTACTTTTAGGTGAGTTACTATGGCTGCTGGATTTAGATTTGACTACTCAAAGAAAATGAATGCCCATTTCCTTCTCACATTTTACAACTCTTGTGAACACCGGAAAACATTTTGAAGAACTTCTAAAACTTGATTTTTTGGGATTTATATCAAGTAATAAGTGCCAATTGACGTGAGTTCTATACAAGCTAAGACTACTCCATTTATAGCCATGTTTAGGTATTTGGAAATTAGTATTAATATTCCTCATATTTCCTCTTTTTTTAATTTTTATTTTTTAAATTTGGTATGATAGTGGTAAAATTCATGCCTTTAAATGAATCTTACTAATCAACAGTCAAAATGAGACAAAAAAATACCAGTATTAATTAGTGCCATTACACCAGTGAGGATGTTAGCCTGGTTTAAATTTTAATTTTCATTATTTAGGACCAATATTTGTTGAATCTCATGACTCATGACTCCCTAACCCCTCTCAGAAAATTATTCAAATATAAAGAGTACAAATGAAACTATTTCAATGATGAAACTAATTCAGTGTAAATTAAGTTTGTGTCAAAGTAGTTCCACATTTTATATCGAGCTAAATGAAGAACTTGTCCTGTGCATAAATGGCATTGAACATTTTTTCCTGTTGCCTCATCACATGTTTTGGAAGAACAATGTATTTTAAGCGCTTAAGTTTCCAATGATATGGTCAAATTGTTTGACTCTGGCTTTATCCTTGAAATTGCTGCATTCTATTCCTTCCAAAGAGATAAATCAATATAGGGAAGAGATCTGCAATCTTGCACAATGTTCCTATAAAAGACAATTTACCATTATCACAATTAATCTTCAGTTTTCTGGAAAAATGTATAAATACTTTTATACCATTACATACTTGTCGCTCAATTGCCTGAAACCCTCTGGCTGCATCTGGTGAACTCCATCACTGGTTTCACATACAAGTTTGGACCATGTGTATTTTTTTATTTGTGCAAGTCTTTCTGCAAATAAAAAAGTATTAAGAACATGATTATTACCTCCAATGTATATCCCATTTTAAAGTGGTTTATGCATTAATGTTTGACTATAAGACTATTTTCATCAAATGTTTCATATTTATAGCCTTCTGACTTAATTTATTAACATGACTCAAGTTCTGGGGAAGCAATGAAGATGGCATTATATAATCTATGAATATTAAGAAAAAGGATCAATTGAGCACAATCCATTTATTTTTTATTTATGTTTGTTAAATTATACAGTTTAGGAATTAATATAGTAAGTCAGTAGGGATTTGATCTGTTCTTGAAAGCTGTTGCTAATTTGACGTTAACTGATTATTCTGTAAACACAGCAGTCCTGATCAGTATAAGGGACACTTGTTAAATTCAGTTATTATAACAGTACCCTGTTTTATTCTAGTTCTTGGATACCAGCAGAATTAACATTCAGGTTACTGACCGATGCATATTTTGTGTCTCTTTGCGTAAAATATTTTATCTCTGAAGAGAAAGCTACTAAATTTCCAACTTTGATGGCAATTTTGATGTGGTTCTTATGTAATTGAATCAGTGTATACTGCAATGCTCCTTTCTATTTTTATTTCCAACATATTTGCTTCTGGACTAATGTAGATAATTCTAGGGATGTGTTAGTCCAGTAGGCAAAGAGTTGGAATACGAAGGGAAGGGCCTTTGTGTAATTTCTAGGGATGCATCGAGACACACTCCATTTCATCCAAGCTGTGTGAATTTTTGGGTACCAGATCTTCCTGAGGAATCCTAGATGGCAGAGTGAAAGAAACTGGCCCCCCTACCTGATGCATGAACTGCATATGCTGTTGGGTTTAGTTCTACATAGATGAGCTCTAACCTCACCTATCAAAACAATATTTTCACTGGTAACTGTGGTTAGATATTTGCAATCATGACCAGTTATACTTATATGCATTCATAGCATTGTGTACCAACTTTGCAATGCTGACAGCTATTGAAACTTCTTGCATGGTAGATAAATTTTGTGAGTGAAAAAAACTGGGATTATAGGAAATATGTTTCTTAATTTTTGGAAATTTGGCATTATTCAAAGTTGATTTTTAAATGATTAATCGCAAGTATTGGGCTTGTCTTTAAATGACAGTTAATTTTACCATGTGTAAATACAAAAAGTTTCATTACTTCCCCAAATATAACACATATTGAATTGCATACCTGGATCATAAGAGCCTTGCTTTCCATTCATATAGAAGAAGCGATCAGCAACACGCGTTCGATAAAATTGTTCTCCAATGATGCAGAGACTAGTAGGTCCTAATAAACTGCCTTTGACATGGTCTTCCAAGGCAATACCAACCTCTAGGTCAACATCATCAACATTTTTGTACACTTTTCGGAGTCTCTCAATTTTCTGCCGAGAAAAAAGAATAATTAACCATTTGATTAAGTTTTTTTCAGTTGCTTTCTGATTGTATTTATTGTGTTTGGTATAAGTTGTTAGAAATATTTTGATATGTGTCTGTGATATTGAGCTTAAGTGTGTGAAATGAAAATGTTCAAATATTTGTGAATGAATTAAAAAGTTAAAATATTATTTTTACAATTCCAGAAAGTGAAATTTATGTTTCCCTGTAGAGATTTCCTGTGTGTACATACTTCAATAGTGAACATTTTACAAGCATTAAATTCACACTTCTGAGGCAAATTTAACATTTAAGGAATGGAAATATAATTGAAATCTACCAAAAATAGCCGCTATTACTCCAGTGAGGATGACTAATGGTAATCTATAGAACATCAGTTCAATAGGGCTGTTGAAAATGCATGGAAACTATGTAATATTTAGGTTAACGTTGAACCTCATCATTACTTGATTCTAAAATCCTCCATTAGTAATACTGAATGCAGTCATTCATTTATTCTCCCTCCTATGAAGTTTATGAATTAATTTCTTTCTAATGTGAGTTTGTGAAAGGCTATTAGTGTATTAAATGGGCTTTTATTTACATATTTTTTTTAAATTCCTTGGCAATTACATATCTTCAATGGCTCTCTCAGAAAATTATTGAACCACAGCTATAATTCCTCTGTTTGTCGTAGTCCAGTTTTGACCAGGGCCTTGAGAACTTTTTCAAGATGGGAATATGTGGCAAGGGCAACAGTATGAAAGGTCGTGAAGTTATGATCCAGAATGTGTGATATAATAAATTGATTTTGAATGTTTAATAATGAAATTTACAACATTTGTGGCTAAAAGCGTTGACATTTGAGATAATAATTGATTCAGTCTGTCTTAAATGCTGAACTTCTTGTCCCATTTTGGCCCCCTATGAAAAAATATTCTGGGGACCAGGTGACATATATGGTGCTCCATGTCCAATCCTCCTTTATTTCTATTCATCAATCACATCTTAAGCTATTGCATTCATATTTCATCATCCCTTTCCAATCTTTTTCGCTGGGCATTGACTAAACCTGGAAATAAAATCTAAATCTATGGCTTCTCTGTGCACCTTATCCTCTGAAAACCCATCAAATTTTATTCTATAATGTTCACTAAATGTTACTACTCATTTCCCCCTTCCATTCTCAGGCTAAAGTAGGAATGATATGAAAACCACTTCATTATCTTTTTATCACCATTCATCCTCTTGAGTATCCCTTACACACATGTCTTTGAGTACAAATGATCAGTTTCTCCCCATTGGCCCAGAATGTTAGTTCAACCACTGAAACTTTTTGCAATCTAAGTTGGTTTTTTGTTTTATTTTCTCTCTATGCCTTCCTATATATCCTGATAAAACTAAAGTGTTTATGTATTATCCAATGAAGGTTCTCAAGTACCCAACTAGTCAAAAGTAGTAAATATATTCTATTGTTTCAGGCTTCACTTCGTGGAAGTATTTAATATCCATTACTAAAGTTACTAAGTAGTAAAGTTTCATTAATAAAACAGTGTATCAAAAGCCTCATATATCCAAAATTGAGCTTATCTACAGCTAGTCCTTTGTTAAGGATGGGTTCAAAATTAATCTATTACTTTATATCATGCATGAAAATATCATTAGTGTTTATGTTTGATTATGTGAATTTTGAAAATTCAATTATTTAGACCAAATGGCCATGTATCGTTGAGCAAGTCTGATTTTAAAAACTATTACCTGTGGATGGATGAAATCAGAGAAGTCTTTCCACTTAGTGGCTTTTCCTATCCCACAGATATATCTGTAGGTATTGTATGATTCAATTCCATGATCTCGATGACGTTGTATGTCTATACTTAGCAAGTCTAATCCAAAAGGCTGATCACCTTTGAAAAGTAGACGGGTCAACTACAAATACAATAAAAAAAGAGTTAAAGGGCTGAAAATAATCCTTTACAGGAAGGTGTACAGAACATTTTTACTTTTTATGTACTGTTTTTCTGTTAGAGAAATAATATTTATGTTCAGTGATGATCTTTCTGAAACAGTTCCATGCATCATGGTGTCATATGTATGAATTACTAATGGTTAATATCTAAAGGATTTCAAATTACAACACCTGGAACTGATGAATTACTGTAATAAAATCAGTGAAAAGTAAGCATCAAGTTACCATCAACATAAATTTAAATTTTTGTTCAAAAAATGAAATGAAAAATTGTATGATTGCTCTTTATCGAACATATGTCATGATTTAAAAATTGAGTACTATATTTTGTATGCAAATGGTTTAATGAGAAATAGTAAAAGATGTAAAGGTATTTATAAGGTTAAATAATTTTAGTTTAATTATTTGTGAATAATGGTATCCTGGCTACTGTAATTCAAATGAAAATTTTTGACAACTGTTGTGTGTTTATAAATGCAAAATGATGGCAGAACAACCTCATGTGTGAAATAATGGTCTGAAAACTGCATTGGTTGAGTTGTAAGTCCTCGAAGCAGACCATGAAAGTTATGGCCCTCTTCCAGTGGTGCAGGTTTATTGAAATTATCACTAAGCCATACTTCATTATACACATTCCTTCTTGGTGTAAGCAACCTAGAATGAAAATTCAATTCAAATGTATAGTTTGCTCTGTTCTCTTTTCTTCATCATTAAGTAAAACAGCTGGGTATATATACCAAGCTCCAGTTTTTATAGACTCACTCCAGTTTTTCTGTTGGTGTTGAATGAAGGAAGCGGAAAGCAGATGTAGTATGTTCATTAATGACTGATGCTGGAATTTCAGGGTTATAATCATATACATATCCATGGTGATCTTCATCAAATCGCAATAAACCATGTCTCACCATGAATTCTTTACCTGTTATAGTATAGAAATAATTAAATGTATATCCTTAAAAACCAGTGAGATATTCATTCAGATTGTCTCAAATCTTATCATAGTAGAAGCACTACAACATATATTGATAGTTAAATGTACTTTACAATAACCTTTTGGTTATCAAATTAGCTTTTTATATTTTCTATTACCTAGCACAATTGGTAGCCACTCGTTGTAGCAGATGTGCTGATATGCTGCGATGCAAAATTTTCTCGCCTCTTGGTAAATCTTTTCATCATTCCAGTGAGGGTTTATCTCTTGAAACTTCCTGGCAATGTTGTTGTGCCATCTCATCAATAATATTTGTAGTATAGCAAGATCCAAGTGAAGATTTACTCTGGGATCACCTGCAGAATAAAAATAGTGGATATTTATTTAAGTGATACAATACAAATAGTACAAATATATTTTGTATGTGCAACAATGCAATTCTCCTCCTAACAAAAATCACCCTGGAACATTTCATGTCTATTCCTTGCAGAGAAATTAGATTTTACCTATTCCAATCAATGTTGAAGACAGGGATAAAGGGGGAAATATAGGCAAATGAGGAAGAAGAAGGAATTGGATAGGCATGTTGGATGGAAGGGAGGAAAGATGTATGTGGAAATGAAGAGGGTCTTAGTGTAGTGTAGTGATTTCAGGTTTTGCTTTTTGTTAGGAGAGGCAAGTAAATTATTTTTCTATAATTGTTTAGGCTGTGTCCATCCAAAACCTACCCAAACAGTAGAATACCAACAAAAATAATAATATTCCAATCTCAAGCAATTCACAATGTGTAAATTGGAAGGAGGGAAAAGGACTCTTACCAGCTTTGTAGCATAGCTCTGATTTGGATTTAGCACCACAGGCAGCAGTTGCATCATCCGCATTGGGTAGCACTTCTCCAGTGGCTCTTGAATGAGAAGCATTAAGTAGACCACCATGATGTGTCCTTAGAGCATTGGCCACCTGATCATTTGACCCGTAGACTGGCGAGAGGTCAAGATAGGAGGTAACAGTGTTCATCTGCAGAAGATGAAGTAAATTTTATACTCCTAATTCACAAACGATTGGGAAATAATTGCCACATTACAAATGTTCATTTAGGTAATCTTATTGTGTATTTTTTATTTGATGGCTGTATTGTAAAAAATAATTCCCATGTACTACATCTAAACTTGCAAACATCAAGCCTTTTTAATTGAAAAAAGTATGCAGGGTTACCTATTTTTCAGTTTATTATAAGAATAGTTTAGATATTATAACGTTGAAAGAGAATGTTGGTGATTACCTGAGTCATTTATTTATTAAATAATGAAGCTAAACACCCATGGGTAAATTTTAAGGACCCAACTACTAAATGAATTTTTTTTAAATTAATGAAAACCTTTAGACATGGTACTCTAATAAATTAATTATGCAAATGTTTACATCCTTTCTGCTGTTATTTGGTTTCCACATGCATCAATGCCAACTTACTTGACTACCTTACCAATTTCAGAAGAATGAAAAACCACTGAGGACAGGTTTGTACCAACTAAAATATAAAGTTATTTAATTTAAAATAAGATTTTCTGACTCTTTACCTGTTGTCCTGCACCAAGTTTGCAACCCTTGGAAGGTACTGTCATTGACCTCACAAAGTTGAGACATTGAACGCCAAACTTGGAGTAAAAAGGATGAAATTCTGGAACTTCAATGGGAAGACAAGCTGGGTGAAGTTGATTGGGGGGTAGTGGCCTTGATTTGTTCTGTGCACAACACTGAATGGGTCCATCCGCTGCAAAAACATATTGGGTCTTAGATTTTATCTAATGTTATGATCAGGTTTATTAACTCCTTCAATCCCAGAATTAGTAATTAGAAAAATGTTACAATTAATACTCTTACCAAAAATAGTTGCATTCTTTATGTTGCTGGAAATTTCAGAAATGTACATTTTAAAATTAGCAAGATGATTTATAGTGGATCTTAAGTAGTTTATGAATACGTTATCCCATGTAACATTCATATTGCTAAATGAATTACTGAGTTAAAACATTAATACTTATTATCAAACAAAGCTATGTCAAATGGCAGTAAAAGATTTTTTATTTATTTGTTATATTAATGTTATTATATCATTATTACATATTTTTGTGATTATATTAAAGCAATGTGACATACTTGATTGAGTGCTGGGAACAAGAGACATGTCATGAGCCATAAATTGCCCCCACACCATTGTAGCTCTAGTCCAGATAGGATCTGGGCGGTTAATATCAGGGAAAAGTACCAGCGAGATGAGCGCTGGTGATGGTAATGGACCTCCAGCAACTGACCTTGCTGGCTCATAAATAGCTGCAACGAAATATTATGTATCAGTCAAGTGAAAATATATGGAACTGATATGTGTTATGATTTTACATTTTTTAATAAAGAAAATTTAACAAGAGGGGGAAAACATTATTAAATATTTCCTTAAAATTTCTTGGGCAAAATCTAAAGCAGTTTTTCATGATTCTTATTGAGAGGATTTTCACTTTTAAATATCTTACAGGTTGAATTCTTGTTTTTTATTATCAAATAAAAATAGAATCAATTGAATAAATTAACTTATCCCATTTTGCTTAAACATGGGTGAAATTTATCTATCATCATATCAAATAACAGATAAATATTTATCCACCATGCATTTTTTTGCCAAAATGACATGTAAGAATAAAAAAGCTTTTTTTTTTGAAATTTTAGGAGCAACATGAAATTTTTGATATAATTGACCATGATAGGTGTATTCTTACAGATTTTTGGTTTTCCACAAATTCTTCCCAAAATTGTCTATTGAAATAAGTGTTGGTAAAATATTTTACTACATTCTCTGAATTGTAAAAAATCATTGTTATTTTATATCACAGGCATAAAAATTGGCTTTGGTTGAAATATAGAGAGGGGAAGCTAAAGTATCTCACTATTTATAACCTTAACATACCCTGAATTGCCTTCACAGAGATAACAATGTTTTTACAGAACATATTCTTGATTTAATTGAATATGTTATTTTCCAAAATTAATTGTAGTGTCTAAAATGTATTGGATCAAACAAAAGCTAGGATCTTGGCCATGGTTCCACCTTCATCACACATTATTGTGGGAGTAGCTATTATAACTTTTAATAATAACTAAGCAAACATCATATGATATTGCATTGAAGAATCATTGACATGAGCCGTTCTTGTGTGCATGTTCTCAATCAAATGTGCTGTAAAAGGGTGCTATGCTTAGATACATTATCTTGCCATATTTTAATTGAAATCATAGCTAGACTCACAGCAAAATCTATGAGAAACAAATCATGGCTTTGGTTATGTTGCGTTTTCTAGGAATTAACAGGTATGATATATAAGGTCCTATTTAATGAATACCTGTGTATCAATAAGAATTATCCTAATTAATAATCATCATTATTTATTGTTATGTTATTAGTCTTAGAAAAATGTATATCATACTTGTAAAATAAATTTTTTAATATAAAAGGTGTTATCAATGATTTTTTTAAGAAATTGATCATAATGAAAGTTCAAATAAAATTATATTTGGTAAAAAGGAATAATTTAAGTATGGGAGCGCGAATGAAAATGAAGATAAGAAGAGTGAAAAAGGGAAAATAACTGTCAGAATCGTTTCATGATTTCCACAGAAATATTTCTAAATATTTCCACATTGGCAATAGGATTTACATTTTGCATTAAATGGGGAAATACAGGAGAGTGACCAACCATATAGATAGTCTTTTTTGGCTATTTATTTAATGAATAAAGGTATTTACCATCAAAATAGTTAGGTGGTGCTATTCTTACTAATGCTGTTCTACTCATTCCCCAGGCTGGATATTTCACATTGTTACAAGACCCATCCATAGTGCGGTAAAGAAATGTGTGCTTCCCGCATACAGGTTCAGGTCGGCATGTACTTGAAAGTTCTGGCACACTGTAGCCATGGTTGTGAAGAAATTGAGTGAAGGTGAATGGAGTCATCCCATACCTGCAAAAGACGATAATGAGGTGAGATACATTGAGTGTGTCAAGTTAATTATTTGTGCATTTTTATTTATTAATTCAATTCAAGAGGGATGTTGGAAATGTGTGATACATAATACATATTTATTGATATTTATGCAAGTTAACGAGAGTTAGATTTACCCACAATTAAAAAATATGTTGAATTATCCATAATAAAAAAACATGGACTAGAGACTTGAAGAATATATAGAGTTGTTAATTTGTATTTCATAAATACCAGCTTTATATGTTGTTATTATTAAAATTAATGTACCAGTCAAGGTAGGTTTATGATAGATCCTGGGCCTAAGCATTGCTACACTTATAAAGATCACTTTAGCCAGCACTAAATGCCCTAAAGTGATTCATAAAATAAACCATTTTTGGACTCCACATATTTTCTATTACTCTTTATTCTATTCGAAATTCCTAATCTTTTCCATAGTGTGAATTCTTCACCCAATATTCCCCTCTTTATCATAGTTTCAACTCACATCATGCAGTGCATGCTTTTCTAGTCTGGTTCGGATTTCTCCCAACTGTCTTCTTTCTTCCTGCCATACCTGTTACTATTTTGTTGGCTTTTCTGTCGCTTGATTTCAGTTTTTTGACATTTACATCTCAGATGCCTGAATATATGAACACATTATGGCTTCCAAACAAGCCTTATCCACCTGCCTCAATGATCAAGTTTCCTACCCATGATACTTTGTTGGGAGCTCTTTTTGCAAAATGAGATGTTAAAAGTTAAATTTGTGACCAGAAATTGAACCCAGAATTTTTTACTTTTTCCTAAGTGTTTCATGGGAGACTTTCTTTTCAGGGCAAGTTTCATTTAGATGTTCAAATATGAAATAATTTAGCTAAATGAATGCTAATTTTCTGAATTCATGGTTTCTAATTCTGTCAATCATTTTCATCTCTTAGCAGATTTTAAAAAAATATTTCAATTTAACATTAATTTTTTACAATCTTAATTTACTTCTCAAAATTTGTCTCAATAAATGCCCATTGCTTTGTACAGTAAATAAGAATGTAATAGAATTCTAATGGCAATATTTGAATGCCTAAATGTGAATGCTATTTTGAATTTTCAAGGTTTGTTAGTGCTTTTCCTTTCATTTTGCTGCAACCAACCAAATCTAAGATCCAACATGATATTCTAGTTAACAGGTTAAATGAAAAGGAATATTTTATGATTTCAATTGGATATTCTCATCCATTTCCAACCTTCTGCATTTTCTATCTCACAGACAAGTATGCATGGACCTATGCTGTCCTTATTAGAATATACTCATTGATTCCTCATATGTTCTTCTAATTCTAAAATTACTAACCTAACATCTTTACCATGTCGATCTTCTATGTTTTCCATCTTGCTGTTGTTTCCAGTGCACTTAATACTGCTCTTTTCATATATCTGACATTGAGCATTAATTTCCCATTCATAATACCTGACAGAGCATTTAAATTGTTGTGTCACATCCATTCCACCATGCCTTTGTGAATTTTGCATCTTCTTGAACTGTTCTTGTTACCATGTCTCTCATCCTATTAGTTTCTCATCTTAGGTTATTATTTGATTGATTGTAATTTTTACTGCCTAATTATTTATAATGATGCTAATATAATTTCAGATCTTGCCAGAATATATATCAATGTTATTGTAGAAAATAATTTAGCGAAAGTAAACACCCCAGAAGTAGCAGTTATTATTTTGGAGTTGAAATCCTTTGATTAATGTAATTTTTATTTGGCTGTAAGTATGTGTATCAAAAAGCAGTATAATTAGGCATATTTACAACTGAATGGGAACTGCATGGCCACAGGGCAATAAGATGACACGGGTATGTTGTCGATGGCCATCAACAATATAAAAGGGAGAGAGAAAGAAATGTCTTCTTCACACTTAATGACACTATCACTAACACGAAATGGAATCCATGCCAGTGGAATCAGGTATCCTTGCAGCTACCTCACCCAAGAACAGAGACAGTGCAGTTTGCCTTTCATGTGGTTACTCTACTCTTTGACCTATCTTTCATGAACTACAGTACCAGAAGCAAATATCATGCTTCCCACCAGCTGAGTCCATCAGAACATAGAAGCCCTTCCACCACATCAGAGTTGGAGTTCATGGGTAGAGGGTATTCAAGAGAGTAAATTGGGTAGAATTATTGAATTTATTACAGAAAATAGGAATAGATCGAAGCATAGGAGGCTTATTCATAATGTGTACAAGTCTGTGGCCACTTATGTGAATTAACAGATGATGAGTTAGGATGGTCATTGTTAGTCAATCGGGTAAGGTAGAGTCTACTGTCATTCACCCATGATTTTCAACATATAGATGGAGGAAACCGTATAGAACCCATGAGAAGAGCTGGAGATAGAAATGAAAGTAGGTGGGAAATCAATGAAATCAGATTTGGGGATGTTGAAGCTTCAGTGAGTTCCAAAGAGTTACAAAATTACTGAAATCATTAGAAAAATAAGTGTAAATGATATGGACTGAGAATCAATGTGAACAAAAAGGAAGTTAATGGGATTTTTGAGAAATGGAAGGGCTTAGTTACAAGGAGGAGGAAGTTGAACACGGGGAGAGACCTTGAATGAGGCTGTTAGGAAAAGATTGTAGAAAACATTTTAGTGAATTGTAATGTTGAATGGTGCAGAAACTTGGTCATTGAGGCAAGAGGATAAACATAGATTGTAGGGTTTTGAAACATGGCTTTAAAGAAGAATGGAAAAATTAAACTGGATCAAAAGGAAAACAAACAAAGGAATACCTGGCATTGTATGGTAAAAGTTGGAAGAAATTTGAAGGAAAGTGGATGCAGGGCATTGAGTTTGGCAATTAAATTTGGACTAATGTGAAAGAGATGAGAATGTGAGGCAGTATGTATTGGCTGTTAATCAGTCTGCCCTTTCAAAACCTACCATGGACAGTTGAATATCATAAATAAATAAATAACTTTATACTTATGACAGATTGGCAAAACTGGAACTTCATTGCATTCATTATAAATGGGTGCTTTGGATTAAATTCATTGTACCAAAAGTATTTACTATTAATTTATGGATTCAATTCTTTAGTTGCACCTTTTAAAAGAATTGAGAATTATTTAGAGCGTTTTATATAATCACACAGTTGTTAGTATGAAATATTGTTTAATAATGATTTGTTGATTCTTGTGGCTTACCGATGTGCATAGTCCTGTTGTAGCTTTTTTGTAGCTCGTATAATCGCAATTGACATAGAATGCAGGTCAATTGATTGCTCGGGGACTCTAAAGGTGACATAGTGACCGTAAGTTGAATCATTTTTTGGCATGTATTCTGATTCCATATTTTCTTGAAGAGCAGATAACCTCCTTTTGGCCATTTCTGTCTTTCTCTGTCCATCCTCAATAGCAGATCTCACTGCTTCTTCAGGGATCCTTAAGTTTCTCTTGTCTAAATTTCCAGCACAAGAACATAAAGAAATAATTTTTCAGTCAAAAATGAATACTGAGTTCATTTAATTTATTGCACTACTAAGTATTTCAATTATTAAAATTTTTTCTGATACAATAGGTACAAAACCAAATATGGGACGAATCATTGAATGAAAAGTATGTAATTATGCGACCAAAAATTCCAATAGAGCAGTGATGAAGCATCTATTGCCTTCTAGAATATATTGAGTATTGAACATGATAATAATATATTTTATGTCCAAAGACAGGAACAAAATTCAAAATAGTATACAAAAATAAACAATTAATATGCAATAATATGATCAAATATTCCATCAGTGCAATAGCTAAGAATAAGGTAAAATTCTAGCTAGTATCAGGAAAATCAAATGTTATGGGGTTTGCCAAGAATTGAAGGATGCAGTAGGTTATTCAATGCTTTCTACCAGGGTGTTTTTATAAAACGTAGAACCAAAACAGTCTTTGCAGAGGGCTACATTAGACTTACAGCATCAGAGTTACTTGCTGAAAAGAACTATGTACACATATTTTACAAGGGGCCCTTTGAATCTGTAAAAGTGTCAGAGCCCTCTCCTTCCTAGCCCAGCCAAAATCAGCTGCAGGAAATTTTCTGCTCCAGCCCTCTTTTTGGGTGGTGCCTACATGTGACGATGAACAGAGGCAAGTTGCAATGATGGTACTTTCATGTCACCTCAATTTTCCATCTAGTGGGGGTTCCTCTTTCTTTGGAGCTGATGTAGTGTTTTTTTCCTTTGATCAATCATTGCAAGAGCATGGAGATGTTTGTGTGAAATAGTGATTCTCAAAAGGTTTCTTTTAGAACCCATACATTGTGGGGAAAAGTATTTTCATATCATCTTTTTTGTAAAAAGTGAAAGGCGAACTCTTTTGTAAAGCTCTTCCATTTAAGAAACCATGGTCAGACCTGAGAGGTATTTTGAGAGTTTTTCTGATGGGCTCTGCTTCATATTTTTACATTATGAGGTAAAAAAATCTCTGCCAAATGCTTTGAAAAATATCAAATAAAATTGTAGAATGCATGTATACTCTGTTGAGCAAGTTAAACAAAAATAAAAATCTCCAATCATCTCAATTCATGTACATCATCTACAAAAGACTTGACCCCAAACCCTTATAGAACATCTTCAAAAGTTGCTTTCAATGCTGTGAGGTACTCAGTAATTGTCAATTGACCCTAACATTGCATCTATATGTTTTTTTATTCATGAGATATTCCATTGGTTGGATCACTTGCTCCATTTCTAATTAATTAATAAGGATATACTAACCTGTAGAGTCAAAAGCTTTTGCTTTATCTGAAAATGTCATTTTTTTCATTCTTTCATCAAGAGAAGTCAAGAATAACTCTGTTGAGCTATATTTTGTAAAACCATGTTGATAGCATGACAATGATTTATTCTTCCCTAAGTGAAGTAATATTCTATTTAAAAATAAATTTTGAAATATATTGGTGAAAACATAATATGCTATCAGTATGTCATTTTTACCATCATTATCTTAATAAGTTTATAACAGAAAATGGCTTTACAGGCAGGTGCTTCATTATTTCCCAAAATACCTTTGTATACTGTGTTTTTATCGTACCATTCACTTAACCCAGGACAATAGAATTATCTTTTTCATTGCTTTTACTTGGATATTGTTAATATCAACTGAGTATTTTGTCTTAGATGTGGACAAAATCATTAGTCATATATTACCTCTGATTAATTCTTTTGGGGCTTCTTTATCCTTTTCATTGGAAATCTCCTTTGAGTAGAGTGTGTATGTGTTCACATTTACTGACCCACCATAAGGGTTTTCTTCTCTTGCTGCTTGTATAGCTGCCTCATCTGCTGCGCCATAGTCTCCAGCAAAGGGACATTTCCCATTTACAGTTGATATTACAGTGAGGCCAATTAACAATGTATTGATTGCATTGACACCGAGCATTTTCACTACCTGGAAGGAAACAGATATGGAAAGGTGTGATGTAATCTTCCACATATTCCATCTGAAATATTTTTTCATGCCAGAGTAATGAATTTTAGTGAAATCAATCAGTGATAAAAAAATTATTGTTTGATAAAAAAGGCTATTGAAATAGTTTGAGATAAGTAAATTTTGATCATTCAGAGGTTCAACCTAATTTGTCATCAGCAATTTTTTAGTGTTAGACAGCAAATTGAAAACAACTTGTATTTTTACTACATTTTTACAAGTATCATTATAGTTGATGTTATCATAGATCATCTGCAAAATGTGTTTTTGAGCTATAAACAGCGAAGACAAAGATAAATCACTTGGACATGGTACTCTAATACCCATATTTATTATTAATTTGCATGGTAATGTAATATTTGTCCTGTTTGATGATATTTCACAACACGGCACTATAGAAGCAGTTTTCTTAATCGTTTCTTTTAATTGAATTGATTATTTGTAGGTGATATTTTATTTATTAAGGTCTTGTTTCTATCTTCTGACCTATTAGTCTTAAGTTTCAGCTTCATTTTCAGTTTTTTGCCACTAAATTAACTTTACATTTTACTGTATTACTTAAATATTATATTATTGATTTTTCAAATGAAGCCTTTTGATGTTCGTCAGATCCACTCAATAACCTCCCAGTGCTTAACTTTGATTTGGTCCCTTTATTTGATACTCTGTAATATTTTCTTAATGACTCCTCTCATGATGGTTTGTATAAATAAACCATTGTGAGAGTCATTGTCTTCCAATAAAGTTCTTTGTTAGTCCTTTACTTTAAATGTACATGTTATTTCTTTTCTGCCCTTGGTGACTATTGTAGGTGGTCTATATTACTTTATCGTTCTTAATATTTACCTCTACTCTGGGTGAAACTGATTAATTTTATGCATACTATATTTGGAGACATCGTTTGGAAGAGGGTTCCAAACATAAAATAATGTGATCAAGTTATCTATTTTGGAAAAAAATAATTATTGCCATTTTTAAGAAAGAGGTTAATGAGAATTTTTTTTTCTTTTACCGCGTGGCCATTCTGTCATGGAAATTTTGAAAACGTATGGTGTTATGACCTTGTTGGAAATATTCGGTCAAATCTTTAGAAAAAGACGGGATAGAAAATATAAATCAGGAATATGATGTGGGAATCTAAAATTTCCATTGAGGACGACGTTCCTTTTAGTAGTGAGTTCAGTTGTTGTCATCGAGCAAGCCCCGGGCAAAAAGGTTAACCATAGTTTCGAACCGACTTCAGCAACGTCAATGGTATTCACTGTGATTAGATATGGTGCTCGTAAAAATATCAAATCAGATTTCACGAAAAAGGGCATGATTTTCATCAGGAAAATTCGGGAATGGGAATTCATAAAAGGATTTGTCATCGTGTTTCCATGTGCATGGTTAAATTTAGAAAAAAATGTATCCGTTAATATTCATTCTGTTTTTTCTTCACACTACAAAAAGTTTTGAAGGTTATCCGGAAATGTTTTTACGCCGCCAATTCAGTTTTTTTTATAGCTACGCTAGGCCTTCAATTGAAATGAGAAGATCTACGAGTCCTAACTTGCAGTGCAGAAGCGCGAAGGCATCCGTTAAGCGGCAATGCAATCATTTATTTTGATGACATACCGGTAGAATTAGAAGTATACCCGATATTGATCCAAAATGACGATGTTTGGTCGCTCTGAGGGCTTATCACGGACGCATTTGTAGATTTGCCTGAATATTCCACCGTTTGGTTCATGACACGTGAGTCGCTGACCAATCATTGAGCAAGCATGATCTTACGAATGACGAAACATTCAAGTGATACTTCTTAGTCGTAAGTTGATAAAAGTACCGAAAAAAGGTTGTTGTAAAGATAGCTACAGGCGGAAACATATTCTAACTCAATGAATAGTCTTTTAATAGATACCCCTTTTAATCCGATCTCAGCCATTCTTTCGAAACATTTATCGGAAGAAGTAAATCCTAAAACACGCCCATTAAATGTTTTGAGGCTTTATGCGACACATGTTTAAAAGAACATGGTCTGGGTGCATCAAAGATGTTCAATGTGAATAAACGTACACTAAATGTATATATAGTTACATTTGTAAGAGAGGATATTGATAAGTGCCAAGAGATGAAAGAGGAGAGCGCGGTCGAAGACACCTGTTAAGATTCAGAAACAGCTTTTTTCTTGAATTCTTCGAATGTCTCTTCACTGGGATAAACTTGACTTAGCTAGCAGGACCTATCTTCACTAACCTAATCACTGTATAAGAACATAAAAAAAACCTTTGCCGTTGTTAGTATACACGTTCCATTGTGGTTCAGAATCGATACTTGATTCGCTATCGTTAAAAGAAAGGAAAAACAGGCAGCCTTGGGTAAATTCCTTAATATGATAAGGGGCCGAGTAATTCACAGTTAAGTAATAATCGTACGGAAATACTCAGGCACATCAAGTGGCAAACTTAGTTATTTATGAAGTTAAAACATTTTCATTTCACAAACTGCACAATATTTTTATTTTTTTATGATGTCGAATGACAGTAAACATAGAAAAGGCTATGAGAATTTTGTATAATGTCTTTGAGTATTACCTAGCAGAGAATGAAGCTTCATAAAAATTATTTTCAACTGACTCTTCGATGTTACCTTAAGAATTAAATAACACCTATTGGATTTTCTTTATGAGTTTCTCCATTATAGAAGAAAAAACACTGCAAAACTAATATGTTACGGCTCCGGTTGCAGCCAATAGGGCCATATTAATGAATATTTCAAAACCCTGTTCGTGCCAAATAATTATCTGAGTGGAATTGCTAAGTGTTATTTCCTTAAGAATCGAGTCACCGGGTCGGACTTGTAATTCGGAATTTTACGCGTGTCCATTAGAAATCCCTTTGGATTCGTTGTTTCAAATAACCGGGGAAATATGCAAGAGGAATCCACTTACCTTGCCGGTATTTTATCGATGTAGGTGCATGAAGTGGCCAACAAAAAGGCTGCGGCTGTCCACGACTTCTATTCAATGGAGGAACGGCAATTCCAATTACCCTCCGTACTCCTGGAGGGAGCGTTTAGCACTGACGTTCTGCAATCTTTATTCTACTCTCAGTGTTTTCACTTACAGTGGTCCTTGTGGGGACCCTGTATCACCAAAAGTCGATGCTGCCGCCGGAGATGAGAATGCCTCAATGGAGCGATTTCTTTTGTTCACTAACCTTCAGTGTACCTCTGCGTCCCAGCAAGTCATGCGCGTTGGGTTAATTATGAAAACATAATTTTGTTGTCATTTACGCCCGGCGATAGAGCACGCACTCAGTGGGTGGGAAGACACAGACTACCTATCATTTGCCCAAGAACAGAAATTGGCGTTCGCGTCTCTTTGCCTTGTAGAAACGGAGAAGGGGGTTTCGTAGCGGATAAAGAAACTGGACAAACTGATGCGTTGGCATAATTTTCTTGGGGAGGCGAAAAGGAGTGTTTGCGCTGCCTAAGCAGAAACAACGGCTAGCTGAATTCCTAGACAAGCTTATGCGAAAAATGCGTTTCCTCCTGGCTCCCACCTGGAATGAGAAAAAAACGCTTTTTTTTGTGGTCTAAAGAAACCCTTGTCAGGATAGCCAATGAATGAATTTTAACGGCTTACCCAATAAGGGAAATCAGCGTAATATCAATTGTGCATCGTCAATTTTTCCGCTCTGAGGTTGGCATTAGCACCTAGGTTACTTCTCTACCAGTTTGGTGTTGTGATTGGTCAATATATTATTATAAAATATATTTGTAATTTTTCTTTTATACTTATCCTACCTTTTCTGGACGATTGACTAAGAGTTAGTCAAAGCTCCTAACACCGAAGGTTCAAGAAAGAAAGTTATTCTCTTGTGAGGAAATTTCGCCATGCTTTCAATCAGAAAGATTAATTGAATCGGGAGGCAAGTTGGTGCACCGTATAGTAATAACAAATTGTATTATGGGGGGGCTATATTTCCCATGCTTGTCACGTTCTCAAAACTCTTTCTTCGAAAGGCCTCAGGTTGCAAGAAAACATGATACCATGAAGTGCTACGTTACAATATCGAGCTCTAATACCTTGGGGTCAATATTCTGATTCCTTCCGGTTCATTATCTCCTCTTAGGATGAAACAGTCTGCGCTTTGATGAACCTCATGATTTAATGGATTTATTAGCAATCTGACTAGAAACTTTGTTTTTAAACATTTTCTGTGAAATATTTTCAGGATACCTAGTTTATTGTAATCACTGCTCACCTTTTAAAATAAATCCAATATCAGGTATACTGTAAGAAATTTAGGTACATAATGAGGCTTGAGGAAGTATAAAGACTAAGCCATATTATGAAAGTGGTAGGGTAAAAATTTGAATAGGTAATTTAACACGTAAGTTAGTATGGAAATGGGATAAGACAAGGAGAAAAAGACGGTGAGATGGATTGATTGAAGTCTTCCGAAAAATCAGATCAGGGACATGTCGAAAATCTGTGGTTTATTTAGCGATGTCATTAAAGGGAGAGTGTTTTGGTTTGTTACAGAAAAAAGGGAAGGACATTTAAGGCGGTTTGAAAGGATGAGTAGCCGAGGAATACAATATATTGAGCAAAATATATTTAATTTGTACTTGAGGGCTTTAGCCAACGATGATTACTAATCTTCACGAGTCAAAATTTACCTCCTCGTGATAGGTGTAAACAGTAAAGCTGAAACTTCAATGCTGACCTACTTGAACGTATATGGTGTCTACTTTTATAAAAGAGTTAGACTTTTATGAAAGGAGCAGCATGAGAAAAATGAGATTTGAGGTGGCGGAAACGTGTTGCTACCGAAGAATGCTGAAAATAAAATGAATAGATTGAGTTACAAGTGAAAAGGTACTTCAAAGAGTAGGCAAAGAGATGAGCATATGGAGGGTATTTAGCAAGAAGAAGGGAGCTAATTGCACATATCCCGAGGCACGACATTTTGCTGAAGACCATAGCTGAAAGAAACATGAAGGGGATGAATTGCGGTGGAAGGCGTATGATCAAGTACGAGGAGTTGATGGAAAATTCCTATGAAAGGCGCTGCGAGGGAATTAAGATCTTAGAAGGGAGCAAGACATTTTGGAAAGCTGCTATAAACCAATTCTAGGCTTGATAACCAGTAAAATTGAAGTTTCGAAAATCTCTATTGCCATTTTATGTTAATTTTAGCTCTAACAATAGCATTTGGCGTTATTTCATATTACATCTAAATCGAAATCAATATATCTGTATGGGTGTTAGAGATAAAATGAGTTGAAGACTACCCTATAGTCCGCGTATGCCGGCCTAAAAGAATAATGTAGATTCAAGTGTCGCCTCTGGCGGTGGTTTTGTGATTTTAAATTATCTTCATCAGCTGATAATGCCATTTGAACTGAGTCGCCGGATAAGCGTTAAAATCCCATTTTCAAGACCATAACCATAATTCCAATTGCGAAATAATCACGAATCGCGTCCTCCTCTTGGTGAATGTCTTTTGGAGGTCATCAACTGGACATCCTCCATTTTCCCTGAACATGAGAACCTTCTTTCATCACTTTAAAGTTATCGTTTATGTTTCAATGATGGAGTTACGTCGTTGTGAGAGATACCTACCGCAATTCGTGTAATTTTTGAACACAAGTAATCTATGTACCATATAAAGGACTGTGGTTTCATGTAGGGTAATATCCCAGGTCTCAATAAACATTTACGCAACCATGTTACCTCTTGTAGTAGTAGTAGTTTTGAGGGGAGGTGACCGACAGCTAAGGTCATATGCGCCATAGGGGATAGACAGGAAAGGATGAAGGGTGGAGAGAAACCCGGCGTCGGCATTAGCCTACTTTTTACGAAAGGCGCCAAGGGGTCCGCGGTTTAACGTCCCATCCGACGACGTCCCATCCGAAGGACGGCGTACTCACTCACAGCTCTCCACAAAGCACCTCAAGTAGGGATCGAGATACCTCTGAAAAATATTCAACACCGCCAGGATTTGAACCCGCGCCCTCAGGGTGGGAAGCCAGTACGTTAGCCCCCGCACCATCTCGATCCCCATGTTAGCTCTTTCCTCTTTGAATAGCAACGCTTATATTCACTTTCTCTCGGTCTTACCAGGGCTGTCCCTTCGTTTTAAAAAATGCACTCATGCATTGACATCAACCGTTCCTTTTCAGGGTAGGCAAAGCCTGAATAAGTCTTGTTTTTACTCGTACAATTTTCCGGAGCCTGATCTCTTTTAATAGTTTATTCCGCGCATACTGCGTGATTCTATTTTTGTACACTCTTTGCGCCTCTGCCACTTTCATACAATTTTAATGCATGGCCTTCTGTTTTTGAGACTTGAAATATCTCTAATCTTGTTAGCTTTTCCATAACTTCACCCTCGCTTTTCTCAATTTAAGCTTCTCTTATGTATCTGTTGGTCGATTCGCCTCTCTTCTATTTTCTAAATTTGACTATGTCAGCGTAATAATTTTTTACGTATTTGCCTTATACCGGCTTATCTAGTCCATATCTACCATAACCCATTTTTTACCCTATCTCTTCTGTTTTTCTAGAAAACACTCATCAAGTACTTCTATTTACCTATGTTTTTCTGTGTTCTCGTCGTGACCATGTCCTTGTATTCCAGTTTGCATGATTCATCACGTGCCTGAAATAAATTTCGAAATCTTCCACCCGGCTGGTGACCCGAAGAATACCTGTCGTTCTTAAGCGTCTATTTTTAGTTAGACTTAAGCAAACTTTGCATAAAATTTCTTTTGTTTTTCTGCATTCCCCGGCGTATTTCATTTTATGATAAATTAAATAATTTTCGAAGCCTACTTCCGTCAGTTTGCGTGTATATTTTATTGTGTGTGTTATGTATATAAAGTTAACACTAGTGAAAAAAGACAAAAATACAGAAAAACTGTTTTCTGTGTTTCTGTTCGCTTGCTAAATTCATATACATTGTTATTCACATCCGTGAGACTTTCAAGTAAGTTTTATGTATGTATGTATGCATATATATATATATATATATATATATATATATATATATATATATATATATATATATATATGTATATATATATATACATATATACATATATACGAGGAGGGCAGTTAGTTTTCGTCCTCCGATAGTACAGCATAAACGGCAGACAGGCGACAGGCTGGTGGTGTGCCCGGTAGGCCGCAGAGCATCTCCCGCACCACACACTCTGTCACTCTGTCGAGTTCCAAGTCGTCAGTCTATGCTGAGTTGCAGTCAAATAAGCATGGCCGCCTCAATTGATTCTCCCGCCAAATGCTAATTAGAATTGCGTTATTCGTTTCCTACAAGTAGAAGGGAATAGTGCTGCAGCAATTCATCGAATAATGACCTGAAAGTGTATGGAGAAAACTTTATGAGTGATGGTGTTGTGTGTGAATGGTGTCGGAAATGTGAAGATAGCCGAACTGAGGTGCATGATGAAGGGGGTCAAGGACGCAAGTCTGTCCCCTCAGACGGCCTTGTTCAACGAGTCGACGAAGTAGTTAGAGAAAACCATAGGTTCACTATGGGTGCTTCTTTGTCTGTGGAATTTCCGGAAGTTTCAGCATCTTCTCAGTACTCTATGGTTACGGAACTTTTAGGCTACGAAAATTTGTGCTCGCTGGGTCCCAAAAATGCTGACTGACAACCACAGAACTCGCCAAATGGCTTCAGCTTCGTCGTCCCTTGATCGTTATGCTGCTTAAAGAAAAGACTTTTTGAAATCAATTGTGGCCGAAGATGAGACGTGGATTCAATAGGGCACGCCTGAAACAAAGCGATAATTACAACAATGGATGCACACAAATTCACCAAACAAGCCAAACAAATCAAACAAACCTTCAACAATCGAAAGGTTATGACTACCGTGTTTTGGGACCAAAAAGGTGTGTTGTTTGTTGAGTTCATGCAGCCGAGGACAACGATTAATGCAGCTGATTATTGTGAAACGTTACGACGTTTGCGGAGAGCCTTTCAAAACAAAAGAAGATGCATGCTGACTTCTGGAATTGTTCAGATCCCTGACGACGCCCGTCCTCAGAGTGCTGGGGCTCCTTGAGCAATTTCGAAGGGACATTTTCGATCACCCACCATAAGCTCCGACCTAGCGTCGAGTGACTTACATCCTTTTCCTGAACTGAAGAAGCGGCTTGGAGGGCAGGGCTTCCAAACCAACAAAGGGCTTCCAGACAACGTCAAGACTCACTTAAATTCATTTGCGGCAACATATAATTAAGAGGGTTTTGTAAAGCTTCTCCAAAGGTACGACAAATGCCTCAGTCGTCAAGGTGATTATGTCGAACAGTAGCCATAAGTTTACATACATTTAAGTAATAAAATAATTTTTCAATATTCACTTGTCTTTTCTTAATGGCCCATCGGAGGTGGAAAAAAACCGCCCTTGTGTGTGCTAATGTATAATGTGTACATATATGTTGTATAATAAAATAGAAAGGTTTAGATTTTCGTGAGGTCCCAGTCTCTACATCTCGTCAAGAATAAAACTTGCACCTGTTTTTAACTTTTTCCCGTTTTTCAACATAACCAGTGACCACACGGAGTTGAGTTGCATAAAAAATTGACCAGCTGAAAACTTGTTAACCCCCAAAGAACTTATTGAGTAAGTTTGTATCTACAAGTTGCATCAGGTTTCCTCGTTCTTAGTCAATTCTCAAGCGTAAGGGACTTCTTCGTAGTATTCTTTTAGATTAGTATTGTGTCTCATAAATTAGAAATAATAGCGTCATTGTCAAGATGCCAGGGAGGCCTCTAATTGTCCTGTGCCTGACACCTTAGGAAATGACAGACCTTAAACAAATGTACTTGCAGAATTCATAGACCGTCATTGTTTGACAGAGATATTTATGTTCGCAATGCGTGATGAGGAAATGCTAGCATACCATTCGCCATCCATAGATGCCTTTTCCACTGGAGGTGTATATAAAAATAGGTGGTGGGTATGGTTGCCAAATTCGGCTTTGTAGTTCCGTTTTGGTGATACTTTTTGGCTTTACCGTGACAAGTATGCTATAGTGACAGAATCAAATTTCATAGTTCCGTTGTATGGAATATTGTTGCCCTGTTTGAAAATATATAAAAATATGTATCTAAAATACCAAATGTTTAAATGTAACAGCATTTTTTTCCTTATGGGGAGGATGAAGACTTGAGTTCTTACGCTTTAAGACGCTGCAGTTATAACATTATACGTATGCATATATTTTTTCAAGATTCCAATTCAAATCCCACAAGAGGAAAATATTTATAACCTAAGTATAATTCACTTTGGGACTTGGTGTTTAATATCTTTATTTTGAAAAATATTGAAATGGTCGATATCTGATGGGAAGCTTTCCAGTTATTTTACTAAGAATGTTGTCCATTGAGGTGTAGGCATGCTGAATGAGATGTGCACAATGTTATACTTGTTGACATGTGTGCTTCGTGAAAAGTGTATTTTTATTGGAACCATGCAATATTGGTCCCTAAATTACGATTAAATTTAACTCTTTAAAAAATGAATGTGGGTGAGCAATTAAAGTTATCTAATATGAAGTCATTGGACAATATTTTTGAGGAAAATGGGTGTAGTAGTAGAGGCAGTTGGAGAAGACTTGAGGACTTTAGTTGGCGAAAAAAACACAAAAAGGAGTGTTACAGGTTAAACTAAGTAAAGATCTGGATATAAGTTCAGTAAAAACTATATATACCTGTAGAGTGTAATGTATGCACTACGGATATGAAAACTTTTCCATGCGGCTAGAGAATGAGCGTATATTAAAGGCCTTTGAGGTGCTGGTGTGGTGAAGAATAGAGAAAATAAGTAAGTTAGAATGAGGGAGAGGAAGACAAACGCTGAAGTTTTAAAGAGGATGGACGAATAGATTAAGTTATTTTGGGAAATTTGAAAATATTTGTTAAAGTGGGTGGAGTAAATGTTGACTGGTAGTCAGATATTAAAGGCTGTAATACTCGTGGAAGAGAGAGAGCTTTTGGTAAACTAAGTGGAGGAAGGAAGGTAGTAAGACTTTTAAATAGCATAAAGACAGCCAGAAATTACGAGGAAATTAAGAAAGAAATATCAAAAAGCAAAGAAGAAAAGTTTTTCGTTATTTTTCAATGAACGTAGTCGTTAGGGACCGTCCAAAAATCCAATCGGAGGATTGCCTTGAAATAAATATGAAATCAACCTTAAAATCCTTATTTGTACATTTTTGACGTCACTAGATGTCGTGGTCTTAAAATTAACTTTACAAGGGCGTCGGCTGACAATGACATTCTTTAATAAGCCATTTTCATGAAATTATAGTAAGTTTATGGGGAGGATAAAAATTTTCATTAAATATTGTGTGGGATGTGAATTGGTTGTGTTTTGTAACGTTAAGGAGGACCAAAAAAATGCATCTTTACACTATGAACTAATTTTCAAATTCGTCGAAACTTTGAACAGATTTTGGAACTGGGTATTGGAAATGCAGTGAAACATTTTTTAATATTTTATAAGACTAAGAAATATTTTGTTTATATTCCGGGAGTGTTGGTCGCGGTAGTCCGGGGAGTAGAGTGTTGGACTGCTGACCGGAGGGGCCCGGGTTCAATTCCCGGGGTAGGCACTCTGGGTATCTGCGGCTCCGCCCGAGCTATGTGATTTTTCGGGTACCAGATCTCCCTGGGAAATAATAACCCACTCATGGAAAGGTTCTGGCCCCCCTATCCTGATGTGTGAATTTCAAACGCCTTCGGGCTTAGTACTGGGTGAACTCTACCATCACCTACTAAACCGACCTCCGGGTTGATTGCTGTGCTTATGGTTTTATTATTATGGGAGTAGATTGCGAGCACTCTCGATTTAAGTTTTTCTAATCAGAGAAACAAGGCTTCATGTAACGGAAATCTTTCAATTTCATTGGCTATAGTAGAAAACGTTTTGTGACAACCCATGTAAATATGGAAAGGTAAGCTCATTATTTTAAACGAGGGCATTTCTTTCGTCCAATCAGGAGATATTAGGAAGGATATTGCATTTTTTAGCAACTTTCCGTTCGTTTTCTACCTGTCCTACTAGAATATAAGCATAAAAATTGGATATTTGATCATAGTGGAGAACGGAAAACTTTCTTCATTCATTTCTGCTGCTTAATTCGCGTTGAATCAAGTTGTAGCCTATTGAGAGAACTGAAATTTCTTATGATTTGTGAATTTATATAATTTGTGAAGCGTAAGTAGCAATCCAATAGATTAATTTGATAAATTGTACGAATTATTTTCCCATCGTCGTATTATGTTGCGATGCCTTTTCGTGAGAGAAGGATATGTTTCCGAGACGAGAACAATTTTCACAAGTGTAGCGAACTCATCCTCGACTAGAATTGGAAGTACTTAGTGGCTAATGGCACTTACCTTTCTGCAGTAGTTTCCACTAAAGGCCTTCCTTACAAACTGCCGGGAAAATTATATTTATTCAGCTCTAAGCCTAAGCCAAATTAATTGTTATTGACAAAATAATTGTTATTAAAGCACTTTATTCCAATTTGCTTTTTCTGTACTTAAATGCTAATCTACAGTTGAGCACCCTTATTTACAATTTATTACATCGTCAAACTCCTTTATAACTGACTGTGATAACATGCACTAACCTGAAAACAATGCGAGGAAAATTACAGTTCAATGTAGAGTAATATGGGCGAGTGGAAAGGTATATAATGAAAATGAAAGATAGGTGCGACATCAGTGACTGCCTAGATTGTTCATAAATATAACATATTTTTTGTGGCTGAGGAACATTCCCTCTGGGTACTGAGTGATATCCAAAGGGCTGAGTGATACCCACTATAGACTGCTAACACTTATGTTATAAAATATGAATTAACCCTTGACAGTTTTTAATCGTTCTTTATTAAATGTATTTAGTTAATAATTAATGAGAGAGTTTCGTACGGCCAAAATAAAAATGATAAATTAGTTAGTAACTTTGGCCCTTGTATTTTCCAATCTTGCTTACTGATGGGGTAATTCTTAGGATTTGACACTAGACTCGAACAAAGATATTGATTTTTCCCCATTTAGTTTAGGTGAGTAAAAAAATTATTTTTGAAGGCAAATCTGCTTTCCTGATGAAGCGATAATTGCCGATTTATTTAGAAGACGGTAGGAACGTTAATGAACAAAGTTTTTATTCTGTTTTATCACCATAATGTTATCTTTTCTATCTCCCTTATTTTCAACATATGATACAAAACAAAATAATTTACCATCAATAAGATATATCTCAGGAATCATTATTTTTCCTTGAAACAAGCATTGGAAAGGGGAGACAAGTTTTGATAATTAATACCTACGCAATGCGTAATTTAATTGCACGTATGACTTCTCCGAAACTTGGGGATTGCAATAAACTCCTCCAAATTTAATTTTTTCGGTTTAATTACACTAGGGAACAAAAAAGGTGTTTTTATTGTTTCCGTTATCAGACCAGGTGTTACTTGTACATTTTTGGCTGCGAAATATGACGGTGAAATAATTTCCTTTGGATAAATACAGTTTTTTGAAAAATTGATTCAATATAACGATAGAATTGCAATGCATAAGATTTCAAAATATTGTAATTCAAATTGATATAGCTCTGTGAAATATTATATCAAATCCGAAGTTAGCCTCTCAACTTGTAGTCCAAAAGTCGTAGTACCTTTTGATATGGAAAAAATAAATAAACAAATAATATAATTTATGCGTGAGATGTGCTTGAAAAATAGGTACCATATTTCGTCAATTTTCACACTCAGAACTGCGAAAATGTTAAAGTCCGACGTGACACGCATATTAGGATTCCAAAATCATATTCCACTGTACAAAACAAACATTTGCTCTGATATATAATGCAAAAAGTTTGTTTCCTAGTGTTATTTAAGTAGGTTAGTAATTTTTTCGATTGCCTAACGATGAGGCGCCGTTTAGCGCTTGCTACCATTTCGTGAAAGTTACCTCGGTCCACCCTCTAGCTCTTTTTGTGGGAGATAGTGGTTGTGATCCAAGTTCACGTGAACAGTTGGGCTGCCCCAAGTCAATCGCGTGTCGAACTGTAGACGAAGTGAAATTGTTTCTGTTTTCTTCCAAATTTAGAGGTGGGAATCGGATTTTTAAATGGTAACAAAACATTGTCACGATATCAAGGTTGACTTTTGATAATGATATCATTATGCTTGAACGAAGCTTGAGTAAAGACGATCAACTTTCGTAGAGACATTTTTGGCAGTAGCATCCTTCATTTTGACGGACAACCAATCCACGATTTCCCTTCCGTTGGACGGACGTTGCAGCGTTTGAGCGCTTGGTGTTATATATTTGATGTCTGCCGTCACCCATTTGACTCTTTCTTCCGCCTTACTTCTTCTTCTTCTTCTGAAAGTCGTGGGGTGCTGCCTCTTGCCAAGGCCTCAAGTCGACGACTGGGATTAGATCATAACGATCACAGGGAACGACTTGATTTCTAAAGGAAAAAGAAAAATTCGAGTTTATAGTTTGACGAAACAGACGTTTCCCTCGTTTACAAATGCATTTTCAACATGATTTTGAAACGCATGAACCTTTCAATAATACGGGAAATCATCGGGGATATTATGAGGTCTAAATTCACCCCTTTCCAGGCTCAGCGCCCTCTAACTTTTTTATTGATCTTCCCAATATACAATAGTAATATACATTAAAAATGTATTCATAAAATAATAATTCTGGTCCTGCTAAGCCAGTCAGTTCTGGCTTGACAGCAGGTGCCACGTAAACAAAAATGATAGCTTAAAGTGTATGCAAATATAAGCTACATATATTGTGTCACATTTTCGTTCCCAGCCCTAATCCATTCTGTATAATAGCCAGTTCTCCCTTTCACAGCGTTTAATGACTGTAATACTCTTAAATATTTAGGTATTTCATTAAAAATTAGAGATACAGTAACCTCCAATTTTCTTCTACCTTGACTTGTATAGAATTTTTTTGGTAAATACTTAACATTTTCCCTTAATGGTAATTTCTTTTTATTTAAATCAGGTATTTAAAATGTGCCATGAAAATAGTTTCCTAGTATGATGGCATATCTATACAGACTGTCAACAGGCAGAATTCCTAATTTTTGAAAGATATTTCTTCCATCTAGAATATTTTTATTTTTTGATCCAGCCTCGGGCATTTTCTCTAGGATTTTTTGCTGTTAAATTTTTAGTATATTAATTTTTGTTGAACCAGTGAATCCCCAGACGGTTATACCATATCTTTAAATCATCTCAACCAGTTGAAAATATACTATTTTGATGACATTCAAAGTTACAAAATTGGAAATGAAGTGAACTTGACAAAGGATGTAATTTAATTTATTATTTATTTTTAAAACATGTTCACCAAGGTTAATATTTTGGTCAATGATAACCCCCAAGTAATTATATTTATTTATTTGTTCCAGCATAGGGAAATTGCAGTTATTGGTGGGATAATGTAGGCAGTAATTTGAATGAATATGCAATTGAATATCTATGATGTCAGAGGTTTTGTGTTTCACAAACATGACTTAGGATTTTTTTCTCATTGATAACGAGATAATTATCATGTACCCATTAACTGATATTATTTAAGTCAAGTTTCATGCCATTAATTTCTGATTTTAGTTCCCTATGCTTTGATCTGAGTACCGCATCGTCAGCATACAATATTAACTCGGAGAAATGATAGTGTTTGAATATGTCATTTATATATATTATAAATAGTAAAGAGCCAAGAATACATCCTTTAGGCACCCCTGATTCTAGCTCATGATCTTCACTACAGGCATTATTTATTTTAGGTACTAATTTTCTATCTTTTAAATAATTAGAAAATCAAAGGTGGCTGGGTCCACGAACATCTATGAAGTATAATTTTGTTTACAATATATTGTGATACTTTGGAAGTTTGGGATTCTTTCGGATAATTGTGTAGTTAGGAAGCATTCAATTAAAACGGGATCCTTTTTTGTACATACCCCACCGTTTTCTCGTATTGCATCAATTGGAATTTCCCACTCGTCAATATCTCCTTCTATTAATTTAAGTATAGGCACTGAAGACTGGTTTCGTTATGTTTTGCCTATAAATCTGAATTTTTACTTACGAGTGAGATAGCTGCATAAATGCTTGTGGCTGCATTTCCGTTATCTCATCCCCGTTGTCACATAGAAGACGGGCGAAACTGGCACTTCTAATGGACTTCAGTTGGTCTGCAATTAAAAAAAGAAGCATATGACTTATTGTTTAGGCAAAGATTTTGCCTTTACTCAATCGAAAAACGTGGGCAAAAATCACAAGCCGTGACAGATGTGGAAATAGTACTCGTGAGTTACCTACTTGACAGGTTTTCAGACGACAGTGATTTCGGAAATAATCTCGGTGTACAGGCTGTTAAAACTTCGAGGTGCGATTAGCAGTACTTGTGCAAATTTTTATAAAAAACGGTTAAAGCATCTCTGCTGGAGCACTAGATTTTAGTATCCTCATTTCAAAACTCTGAGGGTTTCTGCGTATGAAGGTTTAAGCGTGACGATGGTTCGGGATGCGAAATAATAAATTTAGTGGTCACTTCTCGCTAGCCTATTAAAATAATATATTTTTTCCCTAAAATTTTGCTTTAGGTACATGGATACGGTGAACGAACACATTATTTCATTTGAAATGTGAAAATGAATAATATACTTTGAATATAAATGGAAATATGGTGCAAAATATAAATTTTAATAAGAATAATATTTAGCTATACATTTTAAACGTTAGCCATTTAAATAAATTATCATCGAGAATATTAAAGTTGTGATAGTATTTTTGATGTAATTAATTTCCTTGTTCGTTTGATACATTATCAACTATTTCAGTTGGCGTTATTTGCTATTAAGTAGTCTTTCATTCTTCATCGTTCTTTCAGATTTACTCATGACAATCATTAGTACTCGATACAGGAGAATAAATTTTTATTTACAATTATCCTAAATTATTAAATAATTATTTAATCGAAAATTTTAAAACAGAGGTTTCCTATTGCTAAATTTTCTAATATTCGCGAGGTTTCTTTCTTATTCTTTGAAACTTCAACAAGTTGGACAAGGTTTATTTAGAATACTCTTACCAATCAGAATTCATGTTTCTCAGATTCTTTTATTTGGCATTTAGCTACTTCGTGACAAAAAAACTTACGAATCGACAAATTGTCGCCGGACAATCAGCAACGGCTAAATCCTGGATAAATCCCCAAAATCCGAGCATACAGCTTCTAGTATTCCATAGTCCCTTATCCTGAAGTAATTGTTAGGGATACTTCTTTTTTCATATATTGGATCTCTGAAGGAATTTTTTTCCAAAAAATACTTTCTTAGATACAGGGTATCTTCCGAGAGTAATGTCATTGAATTTACCGCGCCAATTCTATTGGTCGGAGTGGGATCGAACCACTTCGCGTTGGTGGAGATGACGCTAAGCTTCGCCGTAAAACCGGTATCAGCGCTCTCCAAGCTGTGGAAGCGGCAGAACGTCTGTTATTGTAAACCTCTGCGCACCGACCGTGTCACGAAAAAAATGGTATCGGCGATCGAGCGACGTTGCGCGGTTAAATATTTTTGTGCTAAACTGAAAAAAATCCCTTAAGGAGAATAACAAAATAATTCTTGAGGCTAATGGAGACTCAGCTCTGTCCTACTCACAAGTTTCGAGGTGGTTAGAGGCCTTTAAGGAGGGCCGGGAAGAGGTTCACGACGAACAACGCTCTGGGCGGCCGTCAACCAGCAAAACCGACAACAATGTGGCTCGTGTTCGACAATTTTTGGACTCTGACCGTCGATTGGGTATCAAGATGGCTGCCAATGAACTGAACTTGTCGTCTACTGTTGTGTTTCCCATTGTTACTGAAGATTAAGCGATGAGGAAAGTGTGCGCCAAGCTCGTGCCCAAGTGTTAGACGACCAAAAGACGAAACGAGTGGAAATTTCAAGTGAATTATTGCAACGTATTGACAGTAAACCTGATTATTTGGACAACGTCATCACCTTTGGTGAAACCTGGATTTTTGAATACGATCCAGAAACAAAACGCCAAAGCTCTGAATGTCACACTGACCAGTCTCCCAAGCCCAAAAAGGCAATAATGAGCAAATCAGAATTGAAAACAGTGCTCATTGTCTTTTTCGATAGTGATGAAGAGGTCCGTAAGGAGTTTGTTCCTCAAGGACAGACCGTTAACGCTACCTACTACGTGAATGTGCTGGAAAGACTCCGAAAAAGAATCATCAGGACGAGAAAAGACATCTCCGCTACCTGGCAACTCCATCACGACAACGCGCCTTGCCACAAGAGTCCACGAGTTCCTGGCCAAACGCTAGGTGCCAACGCTGCCCCGCCTATAGTCCTGACGTCACCCCAATATACTTTATTTTGTTCCCTCGGATTAAGTCAGCCCTGAAATGAATCCGTTTTTCGTCCATAGAAGAGATCCAATCAGCCGTAACGAAGAGCTTGCGAAAGGTCCCCGAAGACGCCTTCCAGGGCGTTTATCGGTCATGGCAGAGTCGCTGGAAAAAACATGTAGAGGCCCAAGGACAGTAATTTGAAGAATTTTAAGTGTTTTTGCAAATCTGTTAAATAAAATTACCTAAAAAAATAATTGCATTACTTTCGGAAGGCACCCTGTTTATATGTATTCTTATGATCTAATCTTTTATATATATAATTTTTACTTTGCTCTGGTGTCTATTTTTATGAATCGCACCAAGTCTTTGACGCCATTCATACCACGTCAGCGTTTTATTTTGATTTTAATTTCATTGAACTCCCGGCTTAAAATTTTCCGCGAGTTCAACTAAATGGCTTCCATTGTTTCTGCGAGGTTGTCGTGTGTGCCAATATTCCTTCGTTTTACGAATGCGTCGAATACTTTCGTGTCTAATCGCACCTAGTAATGTAAAAATTTTGATGTGCGTGCGAATTTTTCTTTTCCGAAGCTCTTTCGACGTAATTTTTTTCCGACAATAGTTAAATGAATGTTCGACAAACTTTTCTCCTTTGAGCCAACATAATGATGATATGTGCTTAAGTCGAAATTTTATGAGTTTGGTATTTCTGAATCAAATGTTTTTATGAATGTAAGTTTACTTTTCTTTTTTGCAGTGCTATATCATTTTATTACCCGTCTAATTATCGCCTTGAATAAAGTTTTAATCGGAACCTTATGAGGCAACCTTTTATCTGACTCGCTCGCATCCGAATGAGGAAAATATTTTTCATGACTTTCAACTTCACTACATAAAGGGTGTAAAATAATCAGTTATTCTCTTCTGCATTCATGTTTAAATTCTGCAAACATCTAAAAACTTCATAAAAACATAACATACGTCTAAATACTTGAAACTGTCATAACTTTAATCGAACACCTTTGATTGAGGTGCCTTTGGCCAATATGAAAGAATGTTATATTTACATGCATATGGTACGCACATGTAACTCGTTCCAGACATGGTCTCGTGGTTCAATTTATGACTAAAGGTAACCCAAAAGTTATTGTTTCAAATTCATACGTGATTTAAATAATCTTATTATCCTGGTTTTGATATTATTCAAGCTTACATCAATAGGTTTACCTTAGCCATAGGCGCCTGAAAGTGGTACATATCCGTCCCGCAATATATATCTGATTTACTGGCAAGAATATCATGTCCATTTGATGAAGAGAAAAGCATTGAAAGAGGGCTTGTGCTTCCTAAATTATTTAATATAAATGATATTTCCCTGAGGCCTTGATGCTTCTTATTTCTATCAATACGGATTGAGTCATCTTTTATTCCAGATAAGGCGTTGAACTCACCTTAAAAATATAGCAATATAAAGAATGCAGTGAAAATGGATTACCTGGCGTGAGCGAGTGGTGGAATCCTCCGTGCTCGTAGAAGTACCTGTCTCCCGCCCGTGTTCTCCTGAACTGCTCAGCCATGATGCACACGAACGTTGGTCCCGCCAAAGCTCCCGGCACGTGCCGCTCTAGGAAGCCTCCTACGTTGACCTCCACATCTTCTGGACTATCGTAGACTTTGGCAAATTTGTCCACGATCTGCCGTGTTGTGGAAAGAAAATATAGCAGAATGGTGAGTAACTTTCAGTAATACCTTTATTTTATTCGAAAGCATTTATTTTATTGTAACGCATTTATTTTATTCGAAAACTGTTTAAAATATAATATGGATAAAATCGATATTGTTTCATTTTCCAATTGGATTTGGATTGTGTAAAATTATCTCAACGGCTCTCTTTTTGGTAAAACCCCCATGGACTTCATATCAGTGGCAGTCACACTTGATGCTCCTTGGTATTTGTGTGTCAAATATCATTCCACTGTATTCATTTTCTACAATTCGATAACTTCCATTTTACCCCTTTTCTTTTCTCTTTTTCTTCCACTCTCTTCATACCTCCTTCCTTTTTTTCCTTCATTTTTCGTCCGCTCTAATTTACGGGTAATACCCTAAAACGTCGTTGTGTCGTATTTTGGCAAACGATGTTGCTCACTTAATGAAGTACTTTGAAATGTATCAAAAATACATTTGGAATTGCAAACTTTTACTTCTGAATCGCGTTAATTCTGTGTAATGTCCATATAATATACCAATTTCGATATTAATAAAGTTTTCCACGGGTAAGGTAGTTCTTTGGCCGATTGTTGTATTGTTTAATGAAGAGTTGGATTGATTGGTGATTACTTTTATCGTATGCAAGCCGTCATCGTGATTGAAAATGACATAATTATTCAAAATGTTGTTGAAATTCTCTTCATATCAGTTTTTTTCCAACCTCCTGAGTTTTACGAACAAGTATAACGTACTAAGCGATACATTTTTACTTGCCTCTTGGTCTATGACATCCAGGAAATCCGAGAAGTGGGTAGCCCTTGGGAGGCCACATACCTCTCTGTAGTCATTGTAACTGCCCAGTGCGTGATCTCTTCCTCTCTGGATGTCGATTGACCGGAGATCCATTCCGAAGGGGCGACCGGCACGGAATAAATACCGCGTTATCTGTTGGATTGAATAAGGGTGAATTAAACAATTCTTAAAAACCCTTGGGGTGGATTAGACAGTCATTTTAAACACCCTTGAAAGATCTTTTGGTCTCCTTTCTCTTGAATGTGCTGCATTTTTATGCGTGCTTTCCTTTTAAAGACTTACCTCGGCGGTAAAAAATCGATCGGATCCATGCTGCGGTTGGGTGGATAGTCCTCTTACGAACTTGTCGAATCCATCTTGCTCGATAATTTGCGGTCTGTTGAAATAGTCGCTCAGCCTGACAGCATTGAATGACTGCCTGAACTGAGTTATTTCCCTGAGGTTAAAGTAAAAACAAGGTTAATCATATAAAAGGAGGAAGTTTTAGTATAAATCTTAGTCTTGTTACATATTCGCCGTTTATAGATCGTCTACATCAAGAAATTCTACTTTTACGTAGGAATGATCGAAGTTTTAGTTAATTGATGTAAATAAGATTTTAAAAAGGTAAATAATACGACTCATTCTTCAAAATTACTACCTCAGGGGCAAAATAATGATTATGTGACAATTTTATAATAAATTTATCTCATGGATGTCTCGAAGGTGAAATGTAGAGATTTTATTAAACCAATACTATTTCCCACTTTTCCCGAGTTATGGGTAAGTATCCATTTGGAAATTATCGCACTATATTTCAAATGCCTGCCTAAAATGTGATCCTGAAAGTAAAATTCATTAATGATAATGATTCCGGAGGATTTTTCAAACATCAGTGATATTCGCCCATATCTTTCCGAATATCCAAGCACCCCAATTTTCTGTCGATTGGCAAAGCGTTCTTTTTGATAGTTTTTTACGTTATTATGTCTTTGCAAGGTCGTGTTAACGGAAAAGGATTATTGAATGTCTTCAAACATTCGAAATTCAAGATTAACCAGTCCATCGGGGTTGTCTCAGTCTCAATGGTTTTACAAGAACCTGTGTCAAAGGATAAATCATGTGATGCTTAAAATTAGATGCATATGATTTTGTTTATTTCCGTTCGTTGAATTTATTTTCTCATCGACATTTCCAAAATGCAGCGCAAACCTTTCCATTTCGCTTCTATTTCTTAGATTATGCAAGCAGGCATTGAAATGAATGGTAATATCTGGTTATGCTCGTTTACGAGTTAAATCCAAGATAAATAAAGATTAATTTCGAATCTTATCGTATCACCTCTTTCATTGGAAAAAAACATCGTAAAACTTGCGGGTGACTTTTATAATATCAATTATCTGTAAAAACCTTTACTGTTTAATTTAAGTTCTCATATAGGTGACTAACAATATTTTTCTGATGATTTACCCATTAATTTTTTCTTCGTTTCGTTTCTAAGTTTGAAGTAAGTGGTATTTAGGTCATAAAATATCGAGTGATTGCTTACATAGAATTATGGCGTGAATAACTTTTCTCTGTTTATGTGAAGTCATTGACGGAAATGGTAATAGCTTTAGCAGGATAGTGGCGCAATTTGAGATGTACTTACCTGAAGGTTGTTTTCCTTTCGCTGGTCTACGGTAGATTATTAGCTTAAACAATTTCCCCAACACTTATCTACCACATGGCTAAAAGTAAGATGGATTTGAGCTTCAGTAATTAACTAATTCAACGACCGTACAAGATTTATTGGAGATCGAAAATTTTATAACGAGCATCTTAACAAAATGAATCCTAATGAAACATTATGTGCAGAATTTTCATTAATTTAAAAATTATCATATTTTATCACCATGTAATAAAAATAATCCTAAATAAAATCCAAACCTTGACATTTTCAATGATATATTTGTTCTTTCCCACCTTGTTTTAAAACAAGAGCCCAAGTGCATGTTATCACTTCTTAAATGATGTGCGTACTGACAAGGAGCTTGTAGTATTAATTAATACTAACGACAGCTTTGTCTTTGTTATATTTATATGTTTATTCATGAAAATTTATAGCATTGGGATTTTAATCGATGTATCTCTTTTACAACTTTTAAATTGACTTTTCAAATCTTTTGTAGGGCTTATGCCAAAGATCGTTTTCTCCAGGCTGGTCATACCATTGATCTTGATCTGCTTGACAAAATATTTTTTAACGTACGTATATATAATTTCCTGTGAAACTTATTGCACAGCTCACTGAAAAAATAAACTTAGGATTTTCTCGGACAAAAACTTGAATGTACAACTACCGGTTTATACGCATAGGCGACATCTTCAGGTATGCCTGTACCAAATCGGTTGTGATACTATATAATCCAATTTTTTCATGTGAAAAAATGCTAATTTTATTTATTTATTGATCATGAATTTTTGACCAAGTAGAGCCTCCAAACTATCGATTTTATAAGACTACTATTAAGATTGGGGTTCACTCGTACTCAAGGTCTAACTAGGTAATGTTTGCTTAGTGGGTGGATGATTAAACCACTAAGAAATGAAACCCACTCGAGAAATCACTATTTTCTAGCATTAAAGATCATGTTCTGCTATACGATAGAGTTTTTCTGCAAAGAATTCTCTACTTTTAACTATTTATCTAAATTATTTCTTCGATAGGAACTTAGATTTGGAAGTGTGGAACGCGGTGATTGCATCATGACCTATTACGTATTGCATCATTTTGGAGAATGGACGTTTTTCTTTTCCTTGAGTTACCGTAATAAATGCAGTCAATCCTAAAATTTTGGTGTAATCAACCTAATAATATGACTTTAAGTCACTATCAAATCCTTTTCATTCTTACCAAGGGTATAATATGTAAATCATTTGCCAAACACTTGAGTCAATGATATGAAGTGCAAATAGGTAAGGATATATTGATAAGAAATAAACTATAGAGGTGAGAACTCGAGAATCCGCGTAGATATTAGCTTTCCGATCTTTCAAAATTTCCACCCTTAACCGCTATCTTTGATTTCCCTCCCAGCATTCCCTGCACCTCCCCTCCCCCGCCCAGACCCCTAACTGCTCCCCAGTCAATTTTCAGTCTTACTTGAAGAAGGCCTCGGAGAAGGCCGAAACCTCAAACAATTTAAAATGTGAGTGTCCTTTTAAGTGTAACTACTATTTTATTTGTGTTCTATTGTGCCGTCCAAATATTATACTGCTCGTGTGAGTGTTTCTGTATCATCGATATATATATATATATATATATATATATATATATATATATATATATAATATATATATATATATATATATATATATATATATATATATAATATATATATATATATAATATATATATATATATATAGTAGGTTCCCCCCACCTTCCCCCATCTATTTTAAAAACCCTAACCCCCTCATCCCTTACCCTTTCCTCCTGGAACTGCACCCCCTGCCACACACCTTTTTGGTTGCTCGCAGGGTATTGATGTAGATGTACCTCTGTATTTTCATGCTAGCAATTTACTTGGGCATTAATGGTAGAGCCACTTCCAGCCGCAGTCGTTAAAGAAGATCTTTAATTAACGGAAAATCGCTTACCTCCTTCGAGGACTAAGATGAATTCTATTGCCTTAGATATACTCGTTTTACAAAAGGGTAAATCATGGCTTATGTTAATTACTATAATTATGATATGGTTAATTTATACGTGGGTAAGGTGAATAGTTCTCGGCCTGACACAGAGATGGCGTTCCAATCAGCGAAAATGTATTACTACTGCCTGGGTGCGTGTGTCATTAGTCCGTAAGACATGTTTCAACTTTTTCACTCAAGCAGTTTGTTTACATATGCTGTTGCAGTAGACGTCTTTCGTGTGTTTCGTTAAAATGGAAAAAAACTTAAATTTCGTGCGGTCATAAAATTCTTCGTTTTGGATAGATAAACCCCTATGGAAAGTCATCCGAAGTTGACAATAGTGTCCGGGGCCTCTGCTTCCTCAGTGTCAAACGTTAAAAAGTGAGTAGCTGAATTTAAACGTGGTCACACATCCCTCGAAGATGACTCACGTGAAGGAATGCCAAAAACTGCAGCTACACCGGGAACCATCGAAGAGGTGCACGATATCGTATTGATTAAGCACACTCAGTCTTCCATCTGTTCCCAAAATTGAAGAAATTTGTTTCTGGGAAGCGCTTCGCATCCAATAGAGAAGTTAAGAGGGCCGTAGGTGGATATCTTCACAGCCTTCCAGAATCCCAATTCCGAGAAGGAATACTGCTATGGGAGAAACGCTGGGCAATGTGTGTTGAAGTTGAGGGAGATTATGACGAAAAATGAAATAATTTTTAAACTGAAAATCGCAATCTTTCATTTTCAGGCTGAGAACTTTTTACCTTACCCTCGCATTACTACAAGTTAATAAACTTCGGTACATCGTAATCCTGACTAGCAAATGCATCAATACCATTTTAAAATGGATATTTTTCTCTTTAGTGGGCTCATCAGTCGTGCTTTTATACTAATATAGAATGCATAGACATAATAAAAAAAATATTCATTTGGAAATAGAGAAAAATGGCATACTCAAGATAGCCTTGAATGAGGGAATGGAAATATCTGAAGGCGCCAGTTGCATGTCCATCGAGGACTGATGGGTCGACATGCTCGTCGTAATCATCGGTGAAGTCACCGTGGTTATCGTAGATAACTCCCTGTTTGAAGGAGGCGTCCCAACCTAAAGAAAGAAATGAAAGTCATTCCAATTTTGTGCACAAATGTTGATAATAATGTGAAACTTCTGTTGAAATTGGCTCACAAATGGTAAAATAAAAAATATTACACAATACCTGATCATATTGTGAACGCTATTTCTTTTACATGGGCGGCAAGTACGATGGGCATTGCCGATTATTTAACTATATTCAGATTATATATATATAGATATATATATATATATATATATATATATATATATATTTATATAGAAATATGTATATACATTCAAACACGAAATCCCGCCAAACGGCGAACAAATACTCATTTATATAGAAACACATATAAGGAAAAGGGATAGGAACACACATAAAGGACGAACACAGGAGAGGTGGGGAAGGCGGAATCCAGCAGATCACGAATGCAAAAATATTTCCTAGACCAGGATTTGAACTCCGGATCTTTCCACTTGTCGGGCGGAGACTGTTGACCACTTGAGCTATCCAGGAAACGTAGTTTGCACTGAAATCTGCAATGCTTTAAGCAACCAAGTGCCCCGTTTCTTTGGCCAAGAAATGACGTTAGGGAGCTGTTTCACCCAACAAAGGAGAAATAGACAAGACACACAGAGGAAAGGATAGTAGTAAAGGAATCATACAACATCATATAGGATAAGAACAGTGCGTTTTGTGGCACGCATAGCCAGAAGAAGAGACGAGCCACATTGGCCTACTACACATTCAAACACGAAATCCCGCCAAACGGCGAACAAATATATATATATATATATATATATATATATATATATATATATTTATATATATATATATATTTCGTACATTACACAGTAACACACAATCTCACGGTAGAAGATATTAAGTCTAGGTATCCAAAAGTTAATTTTTTAGTTTTCCTTTACTCAATAAAAAAGAATATTGGCTTTCCAAAATTTGCAGAATTTTCAACATGAGCTCTCAAATTAAAGCCTTGAACAATTCCGTCGCGGGGTTTAATTTTCAATTTTTTTAAACATTTCTTTTTGCATTTGGAATTTCTCATTTACCGTATTATTAAGTTGCGAAATCTGCGTATTTAGGACAATCTCTTTGTCCAATACACTTAGATCTCATACTAAGTCAATTTTCTTGTCTATAATACCGATTAATTATTATAATGTATATGAAAGGCTCCCCAAAGTTGTTCACATTTGAAGTTATTGGTTTATAAATTAATCAAAAACAGAATAGACCCAAACAGAGGCACCCGTTAAAAAATACAACTTGTCCATAATATTTCATCTCTTGTTCATCAAACTTTGTTTCCTCCTGGTATGCTCGTAATGAATGGTCCGTGTCTCTAATACTCACCGATCATGATCGGAATCCATTCCCAATAGTTGATGTGCTGGTACTCAGCAATCAATATTCGCCTTGCCTCCTGGTATAACTTTTCATCGTTCCAGTGGGGGTTTAAATGTGAAAGGTGATCTGCCAGGCGATTGTGCTCTCGGAGAAGGACGATATGCAACACCGTAAGCTCGGGATTTTGGTTGATACGGGCATCTCCTAAAATATACAAAGAAACATAATTAATTGTTTTTGCCAAACCCATACATGAGGTTCACTAATGGTGATGTTAATGACCATTGGTATCCAATGACGGCGTCCATCATTAATCTTATTCTCTTAGGCCATACACCTGAGGTTCTCTTCTGAACTCTAAGTGTGTACAAACATATAAACCATAATTAATTTAGGCTTTTTTGTTTGTCATAAATTTTAACACCGGCAAAGCAATATTTTATCCTAATAAACGTATTTTGCGCGGCGAATATCTTTCGCTACTTAAAACTGGGCGAGTTTTCCTACACATGAAATATTTCTCTCCTTTTTTAGTCCATCGTCCTTGAATGCAATACCCTCCATGAATGCAATGCAGTCTGGATGGAAATTATATGTTTTCAATGTAGGGATACCCACATTGATTTATACCTAAATAATAGACTCCTCCATAATCCAAAATGTAAAACGCAGCTACATTGCACAGCATTGCACACCTGGTTATGCTCTTACAGTGGAGATTTTGTCTCAATGGAAAAGTGACATTAATGACAGCGTTCAGCAGTATAGGTAACGCCGAGAAAATAAAGCTTCATGTATGTTCTCAAAAGGACCACAGAGAAAGTCGCCAAGAGTCCATCGAAGGAATTAGCAAAGCAAAAACGGTGCCTTACCACAAACTTTTGTCACTATGAACAGTTCAGAAACTCGAGGCTTAAAACTGTGCTACCTAAACCCCTAACGGCCTTTTTCTTTCAGGAGAAAAATGCCGCCCACTTACAATGTATTGTCCACGATGAGCGTTTCTTCTAAGTAATTTGTTTGTTTGGGAAATATCTATCTACAGGTAAATTATCCTCAATTGCACATGATTTGTGTCATTTTTATGAATTGTGTGCCTACATGCATAAATATAACTAAATTACACACACATACACACACACCGATATACATACATACATATATATATATATATATATATATATATATATATATATATATATATATATATATATAAACACAGATGTAGATTTTTAGAATATAGAGACGCAAAGAAAGGACACTCACAATTTGTTATTTGACGTTTCGACAGCTCGGCTGTCGTCTACAGAATCATTCAATCAGAATCAGGTTCTGAAGACGACAGCCGAGCTGTCGAATTGTCAAATTACAAATTGTGAGTGTCCTTTCTTTGTGTCTCTATATTCTAAAAATCTACATCTGTGTTTTTATATATTTGTGCGTCGCCGAAGAGCGTTCCATTTCGAAGATATTTTATATATATATATATATATATATATATATATATATATATATATATATATATACACATATATATATATATATTATTTATATTATTTATATTTATTGTATCTATTATATTACGTGTATACATATATGACAGGAGGCTAATGCGCAACCTGTACATGTCTCAGACTGCTTAGGTGCGAGTGGGGAACGGGGAGTCTGGATGGGCAGTGTTAGGAAGAGGTGTAAGGCAGGGTTGCCCATTATCACCGTTGCTGTTCAACCTGTGTGTGGAGGAAATGATTAAAGAGGTATGGGAGCAACTAGAGGTAGGAATGAAAGTCGAAGGGGAATACGTGAAATCAGTTAGGCCTTCTGATGACTAAGCTCTAATTTGTTAGTCATCTAAGGGGTTTCAAATATTTCTGAGTGAATAGGAAACAAAGTGCGATAGATGTGGGATGAGGATCCATATTAATAAAACAAAGTTTATACGAATATCTAGAAATAAAAAGGGTAAGCTAAAGATTAAAATAGGAGGGCACAATCTAGAGCAGGTAAAATAGTTTACGTATCTTGGAAGCGTTTTGGACCAACACGGCCAAAGTAGTTGGGATGTAAGGAGAAGAATTGCGCTAGGCAAAGAGGCTTTCACAAGGAGGAGGGAGTTGATGACAGGGACGTTGAGTAAGCATGTTAAGAAAAGACTCGTAAAAACTTTGATATGGAGCGTAGCTATGTACGGCGCGGAAACGTGGTCATTGAAGCAGGAGAATAGACGTAGACTGGAGGCTTTTGAAATGTGGGTTTGGAAAAGAATGGAGAAGGTGAAATGGACCCAAAGGAAAACAAATGAGGAAGTACTGGGTGTGGTGGGCGAGGAAAGGGGTTTGTTGGGAGAAATCCTAAGGAGGCAGGAAATATGGATGAAGGGGGTATTGATCGGCAGTGGGATGTTGAAGACTATAGTAGAGGGGAGAATGTTAGGTAAACGAGGAAAGGGCAGGAACAGGATAGGGACGTTGGATGGGATGAAGGGAGGAAGGAAATACACAGAGATGAAGGAAGGCATGATGGCCATAATGGTAGGTTGCTGGATAATGTTTTGTTAGGAGTCACAAAATATTTATTTGGAAGTTGTGTCCATCCAAAACCTACCTTAACCGGTAGATTACTTAATAATAATAATATACATACACACATATGTATATAAATATATATATGTATATATGTTATAGTTATATATATTATATATTTGTACATATGTGTATGTTAATTATTATAATTAAGTAATCTACCAGTTAAGGTAGGTTTTGGATGGACACAACTACCAAAGAACTATTTTGTGACTCCTAGAAAAACACAATCCAGCAACTTACCATATATATATATATATATATATATATATATATATATATATATATATATATATATATTTATTTATTTATTTATAAGAAAAAATAAACATATATATTTCTTTTCATTCAATTTGAATGTATTTTTGATTATGCCCTGAATCAATTTAGCTTTTGCCACTATGGGATGACACCTAACATTTCGAGATTGCCCTGTGATATATCGGCCGAAATCAGCATTTTACTTTGATAATGTGACCGGCAGAGATCAAAAAGCGTCAAACACAAGTATTATTTCGCAATATGCGAATATAAAAATCGGAGTGAGATTACATAATCATGATTCCTGAAAGCTTTTAGCGCAAAATTATGCCGATGTATACAATTGGTACTCATCAGGATAGTTCAGGGAGAGTGAGAGGAATAACTGGCCCCGCCGTTAATGTGGTAGTGATTCATTTACGGTACGGAAGGTTGAGTTATTCCTCCGTGGAGCACAACTGTGGCGTACTTGTTACGTCATCGTTAGTTGGAACGTGTGTGGATGGCTTGGCGAGCACTGACCTCCTCTGTAGCACACTTCGTCATCACTCATGCTCTCGCAATCTCCCGTCTTGTTGGTGGAGGTCGGAGGCCATTCCTGGCCATGTCGCACTTCCGTGGCGAGCCTGCCTCCCTGCCCAAGCCGCAAACCGTCCGCTGTATCTTGATCTACTCCATAGACGAGGGAAGCGTCCATGTAACTCGTGACGGCGGTCAACTGGGAGAACAAAAATCTAGAGATCAGTGTTTCGCCGGGAATTATATGCTTCGAGATATTTTTTGGTGACTGCTCAATTCCCATCGTCTTACAGCATTTGGTTTTCATTGAAGGGATTTTACTGAAGGAAATTATTGTCAGCAAATTGTAATATATTTCCACAATTTACTCCAAAAAAAATGTTTTTTCGTTGGTCTCAACTTGGCTCCTGGAAAATTTGATATCACGTCAAGTTCGGTTCCTTGGAGCCTCTGGATAGAAGAACTACCGAGGGTTGATTATAGGAAAAAATAATTTTAAAATGCTTATCCTGCATTTGCGTAATCATGGGCATTTCATACTGTGCAAATTTTGATCAGCATATTTGCAAGACATTGATTGCTACTTTCAGTTTCCAGCATTAGAAGACAAGGATTATCACCCTTTAATTAAAGAAACAGTTCAGTGTAATGGATTATGTGAATTTAATTTTTTAAATGAATTACAAAGCTTATTACTTAGTTTGCCATTTTATGAGAGAGATCAATGGTAGTAATAATAATAATAATATAGCGCATAACGCGACGGCATCCTCTCGAAATCTTACCTTTTTGGCGGGGCCGAATGGGTGGCCGCACCCGGTGCTGGCGTCACTCGCAGTTCTCACGAAGTCCATACACTCTTGTCCGAATTTAGAATAAAATGGATCGTCTGCGGGGATGGTTATGGGGAAACAGGAACCTTCGGGTTTGTTCTGCAGCTGTAGCTCTTTACTCAGGCAGCGCCCTTCATTGGAACAGCAGTCCGTGGTATGGATCTCTGTAAAAATCGAGGTATGGTTTAGAACTTCGGTAATTTTAAATCAATAGGAAGGAACAATGAGTTTTCGTGTATGAATCATTGGCTGTGCTTCATTTGCTTGAAGTCCTTTTTGTATATATTTGCATAATTTCGTCCATATCTTCTAACGTCTAATGTAAAAATGTGGTTGTTAGTTCTTAAAGTAATTTTACTTCACTCATTCCTCTATGTTATAGCGTTTCTCATTTAGTAATTGATATGCAAGCGAAGGAATGATACGAATCGAAGAGTGAACCCATTCAATTCAATTTATTCATTACATTTACATACTTAAGAGAACTTCGACAAATACCGTATTGTTCACATTACCGCGTTTTTCGCAGCACTTGAAGGCTCATGATATTCGGAATTATGTGGTTGTAGGAACTGGATAGTGATATGGGGGTTTGGTAAACGGTGCTCAATTGCTTTTGAAGCAATCCTCTCTACGCTGTCTTAGCGAACATTTTTTAAGGTAAACACTAAAGAACCTGCTCACAATGGATTCCGTGGTATTGTGCAACAACCCCATTTTAGCATATGCCTCGATTATATTTCCTTGAATTCAGTTCACACAAAGCATTCCATTACAATAAAGTTATTACATTGTTAATGTATCATTAATATAAATAAAAAATTAACTTTTCTTTCATAATCCATTGATGACAATTTTAGAGGACTTGTGTAAATTTTAGATATTGATCAAGGGAGAAGGGAAGTAGAAACTGCGTCCATAATTAGATCTAATGGGAGCAACAAGGAAAGAACCAAATCGTTTGCGCTTTCTAGGGAGGGGGGAAAATGTTTTGTGTTTTCCACAGACGGTTGGGGAGACGGACCAGAAAGGAAAGTTCCGCCATCACCTTCTTGTTTCTCTGCTTATAAAAATCCTAATAATGCTTGGGAATACCTTCTTGTTTCGAGCCTTCCAATTTTTTCACCTTTATTCTCATTTATAGTGGACTGCTCCCGTGAGAGAGTTTCATTTTTTCCATGCGATTATGCAAACGGCTAGAGGGCTGTTGCATTTCCTGCATCAATTAAACTTAACGCGGGAAACTAAGCGTTCCTTTCTTTTATTTCTATTTTCTTATGAATAAAGAAGCAGTATTTGAATGTAGGCGTGGCAGGAAGAGGGGAATAGCTACGGGTGATAATGTCGTTATTGATGATGTAACATTTTACATTTAGTTTTACGAGGAAATGTGTTTATAAGCACATAAAAAGGCACACACGTGCACAAGTACTTGCAAACGGACACAGAAAGGTATAGCAATTGGCATAATTACCATTCAGGACCTTTAGAAGGTAGGGTATCGTCATCACTTGAAATTGGAACAGCCCTACCTCAATTCCCGGATCTGTATTCTTGGTTCTTGGAAGAGCCAGCTTAAATCAAATGGATATCAAAGTCGTACAGATAACAGAAGCACACCAATGCAACAATTATATTTATTGACGACCATGTTTTCATTAGTGTGTGCCATAACCTGTTGATGCCTAACAGTGGTAAAACCATTTTTGTCAATAAATATTAATTGAGGAATTGCCGTTTTTCAATTATCTCTACAATAGAGAAATTCTACCGAGTAGCGGCTAAAAAATTGTCAGATATCAAAGTTATCAGTAATTGACCAGACAGTTATGCATAATAATGCGAAAGATAAAACTTGGTCCCATGGGACCCCGAAAACCAAGTTTAGTTTCTTTATATTGTGTGAGACCTAAGCTAAGATTTTGGAACAAGACTGGGAAGAAAATTCACTGGTGGTCTTTGAAATTCTTGTGAACTCTACATTAAAAACATATTTTTCAAGTATTTTCCATATCATACATACTTGCTAATTTAGATGGTTTAGTCCACACCGACTTTCTTGTTTTAATATAAAGTAATTACAGGGATTTCCCTTCGACGTCTTACTCTTAATGGGTCTCACAATATAAGTTGAACAAGGGCGATTGAGTGTTTTAGGTCTGCTGTTCTGTCTGATCATTAGAGCTATTGCGACCAAGTAGTATTTGACGTTTCTCTTGTTCCGATACAAATAAATCACTGTTTTTAAAAAAATAAAGTTACTTCCAGTCAACTTCCAATTGTCTTGATTGCTGATTTGAAATTCTAGTGAAACACTAATTCTTTACTCAACATTGAAAGTCGAATGCGTTTTTCTCTCCTGACTTAATGACCAATGATGGCTGCAGCAAAAAATTGAGTTCCCCACCAGTGTGTTTGTAAAAATACTGAAATGGTCAAATTCAGAAATATTTCCATAATCTACGAAGTTTATCAAAGGAATACACAAGATTCTAGTTAGGAAGAAAGAGTACATAATAAGTCAAACTCAGTGAAACACAGAAATGTGTAAGGTTCCCGGAAATTTTTGGCGCTAGCTAGCAAAAAAGGAAAAAGAGAGAAGTAATTTAGTGGATTCTTGCGTTCCAGAGACAGCTAAGAAATTATCTCAGCTAAATCACGTCCTCACATGCTTGTTCCTTTCATTGTGTTGTCTTCTGGATCTAGAGAGCCATTCAAAATGATATTCGTGCAGTTTAGAGTACCTGTTACGGATGCCGATAGGTGGAGGAGGGGAATAATGAAGAGAGATAAAAGATAAAGAGTAGGATAGTCGCCACGATAGGTGTACGTCAACTGAAGAATTCCCCGTCGGTCTCCCGTTCCACGGCGTGTAGAGGGTCTCGATATTCAAGAAAGCAACAATCAGCTCAATCTATTGGCGTTGGTGACGATGGGGAAAAATGAGGAGGGGGGGGGTAAATATTGGCCAATAAATGAGTGAAAGTTATCTATTTCATTCTCATCCCTTCCTTTGCTTTGGCCACGACATTTCAACCCTTAATTGTTGTTGAGTTTTTAATTATATTTCATTTCCCCTACAATCACGGACCGATTCTGCGTCTACGCCGGTGAAGATATGTAAACAATGCTATAAAACATCTTCATATCTCTGATATCTCAACGTGATTATGACTTTTTTAAGAATCCAAACTGACCTACTGTCCCCTTTCCCACCACAGATTTTCAGTCCCTCATTACTATCAAGTGTTTTCTTCCGGGAACGCTCCCAATTATTTCCCTTTGTTGATCTTACGCTCTGCCCACTTGATACACATTCCCTCCAGCATAAATTACACCTTAACTATCGTTCCGGTAGGCTCTGCTATCTTTCCATCTCACCATCCGTAAATTTGAATTCCTTTCTCTGTTTTTTTATTTGTTCTTTTCTAATAGTCATGAAACCCATATCTTCTGTCAAATTTTTTGCCGTTGTTGCCAAGGCCATGGAAGGGTTTTGTGCTATTGTAACCGAGGAGACCATTTCGTCTGCGCTACCGAGCACGGCATTCACCCTATTGGTCTCGTCATTGTCAGCTGTTTTTACCCAGTTAATGTGCGAGATAACATCATGAGAGTATAATTTGTAGTTTTTTGAAGTCAATCTTCAATGCTGTTTTTCGTATTATATCGACACTTAATCGGCCTTACCTCTGTGGTCTGGCGCGACAACCGCCAGGGAATATACGCTGCTCATTCCCTTTCGCTTGGCTGGTAACCTTGGATCTTTCTGGTATGGAAGGCCCTTTTAGATAAGTTATTATTGATCCGAACAGTACAGCTTAAGTACTTGTTCAAACAAACTTTGAATTTTCTTTAAAATTTTATTAGTTTTTTTATTAGGGTTTCTCAACACTTCTTCCTGGGTGGCAACTTAGAGCTTCCCTGCGTCAGCGAAGAATATTCGTGTCTCATACTGATGTCGAAATCAATAATATTGTGATATACTGCAGAGAAATAATAATTAGAGAGACATAACACTTATTATTGCCGAATTCCATTTCGTAATCGCTTTTCCTGATGAAAAACTACTAAAAGTATCTTCCTGTTTTCATTTTTGTGTCGACCGGGACGTTTGCAAATCAAGGGTTTTTTATTTAACTTCAGAAGTTTCTACACAATGGAAATATCAACCCAATAGGCTCGAGATGAGACAATGAACGAGCCAATTATAATATTATATTTATGAGGTACACGCTTACTTTCACTAAATTTCCATTCTGAATATATTGTTGAGTGTTGATCTTGTACATGAGCGACCATGACCTTTAAGGACTACTTCTTAACTGTGGGTATTCGTCCTTTTTTTAAATGAATTTTTGAATGTTTAAAGACTTCTTACCAAGCGTTTGAGTGGCAAAATTTGAAGCTGATTCGCTTGACGTGGTATCTCTTTTATATCTTCATGGTCGGTTGGAATTCACATTAGTGAGCCCTCTCTTCATTTTGAGCTGACCCCGACTTACTTGCTTGCCTTCCTTGGGCTCCGAAGGACATGTCGTGAGTGACTATCTGACCCCACTGCATGGTGCCGATGGTCCACTTAGGATCGAAAATGTGAGCATCTGGGAAGAAGGTGGTACTTAGAAGTCTGGGACTCGGAAGTTGTCCTCCTTTCACTGAGAAATCGGCAGGTGCCGATGTCCCTGAAAAATAAGATAGTTTTTTAAAACTCATTCTATTTCCCCGATTAAATGTTGAAATGTTACACTTTACATGTTATTTCGGTGGATTCCGGAATGTAGATAAAATGAGCTTTTCATATTTCTCGACTTTTCACCTTTTCCTCGACAATACCAGTTGGAATGCTGGTGAAACTGATGCCTATTCCAGCTAACTAGCCGAGAAATATGCAAACCTCAGTGACACTTTTATTGTTAACCAGGGTTAAGTTTGACTACCCTCGAAATCTATTTACTGGAAATGCTTTTGATAGGGTAGCAATCGTGTTTGAGACAGTTAAAATCTTAAACGCCTCAAAAATGATCCCTTGGTATTATTTAAAAATTTAACGTATCAGGAAGCCTACTAATCTCCCATATGTACTTAATCTTGGGAAATAAATTGCTTCGATACCGCCGCCGTCATCTAAATTTTACTTTCAAGCCCCATTTTTATTATTCGTTCTTTTTAATTATAATTACTGTTGAGGTTGTTGACAAAGATGAAGCTTTTGAGTCAATGTCCAAAATTTACGCATATTAATTTTACAGACCCTTTGGGCGATCTTCCGATTCATATTTTGTTTTTAACGGAGTTTTTCGCGGATTTGCCGATTGAAATTCATGCTGGAAATATCCTTTTTGGTTTCAGATTTTCATTTTCCGTATCATGCCACCTCGAATGCTAGAACAGATTTGAAAGCTCCTGAAAGATAATCTTAGAGTTTATCAAGTAATACTGAATTCTGCTGCATTGAAAGAGAAATACTAAATTTTAATATTCTGGGTCAATAAATTAAGCAGCTGATTGACTGAAATATTCTCCTGGCAATTTAAAGTGCTCTTTTATAGCAATAATGCATGAAAATGAAAAAAATTACTCCAAACTGGAATATATTGTTCACGGTAGGTTCTCACAGCGAAGATTTTGTGATCAATTGATCTGTTTCCCAAAACTACCAATCAAAGGAGAAAGCTAAGAGTATCTATCATTATGACTGACAAATATGGCGAGTAAATGATTTATGAGGCACTTAAGTATATCTGTAGTAAATTTTCCTCAACGGATTTCAGAGTATATCCTCGTGTGTAGCTCGCTGTAAGTTTAATTGAAAAAATGTAAATTCTGTAGTATAATCTTGCGGCTATTAAAAATAGGGCACAGTGTCACCCGAATCTGAGATAGTGTAAATATTTCTCCTGGTTAAGTGTTTGATATCATCTACGTCTGGGCCGAAACTTAATTATTTTCGCCATTCTGGGGCGATAAGCACTTAGGATTTCTATGCCATATCACGTATTTCATGACGATGCTAAGCTAGGAGTGGCTGCATACGAATTAGTCACTTCATAAACAATATTCCGTCATGTGCCCGCTTTTAAACGTCATTTTTTGCAGGAGGCTTATGAAACTGTTTCCGGAAGGAGAACAAGTGGTAATGATGTGTGAGAAACAGCTGATGAGTAAATAATTATATCATTACCTTTCCCGCTGGGAATTGGCCTGGTAGACTCTTGAATAGAGCGGCTAGTGAAATGAATCCCGGAAAATGTCCAAACTCGGTCGAGACCTCAGAACACCGTATCTTTTTCCATGTTTTATTCTTTTCCAGCTTTCAGAACTTCCTGTAAAACCATTGGTAGCATAGGGTGCCCTATCCTGACTTGTGATTTTCACTCATCTTAAGACTAAGTTTAACGGGCGAACCGCTCAATACAAATGAATTCTCGTAGACTGTTCTTTTTCCTTGTATGAATACCTGCCATAGTCGCGCAGAATCAGCAAATGGATCGTTGCTGTGCGAACAGTACTCACCGTCGGAGTATCTGTATGGTACCAGCCGGCCGTAGGGCATGTTAGGCGTTCCCAGTCTCGGGTTGTTGAGGTTGTTGCATGACCCGTCGATGGTTCGGTACTTGGATTTGGGGTCGCACTGCACGGGTTGCTGATCGCACCTTGCCGAGCCGGAACCCAAGTAACCGGATCCCAAGATGGACGGCCCAGATGGTCCCGAGGGCCCGGAGTGTTGGAAGGCCCCGCTGGTGAAGAAGTCGTTGGAATCGAAGGAGGTCGGAGGGCTGATAGGCGATATCTTAGGAATCGTGTTCGGCTCCGGGACGTAGGACGGGTGGGGAGCCGGGGCCGGATGCTGGATGAATTCGTTGTACGAGTGCCTGCAGTGAAGGGAAAGGCCTTGGAATGTGTCCGCAATCGTCACAAAATCAGTTCAGATTTATCCTCATTCGATAAGGAGAGGAAAAGTTCGTTTCGAAAAAATCCCCAATCCGATTCCACGCAGACCCGTGGAAGTCTCGGTGCCAGTTGGATTGCTAAATGGATGATGTTGTAAATTTTGGTTCTCCACCGATTGAAATTTAAGATAGCCCTGGTTTCGAATCCATACATTCCTGCTTGAAGGAAGAAGTTGATTTTGAAGGTTTTTTCCAAAAACACCGATTTAAATTTCCGAGAAGTGTTCGTAAAAGGGATTGAGAACCTTTTGGTCGTTTTATGTATTTTGCGTTCCCGAGTCATGTAGCTATGGCTGCTGAAATACTCATTTATTTCATTAAATTCTGGGCATAATTCCTTTTTTATTATTATTATTTGACAATTCCACTTTCAATTTTCATGCTTGGATAACTCTGTTTTATGTAATACAATGTTCATAAAATCTGGACAAAGCAATGAATGCCTGGAATTATCCATTTTTATCCATGTTCTCTTTCTCTATTGGTGTAATGACCTTGGAAGAAGTAAGCCTTCCCAGAAATGGTTCCGAAAATTCATGCATCGCATCATTCTGTATACGGTTTATGCCTTCATACCAGAATGCGAACCACAAGTAGCAGTAATAAACCTCGTCGAGTGAAAGCGATTGAGTGTTAATTGAAGCAATTACCAGGCATTTCACGACTCCTAAATTACATGTGGTCGCTTGTTTGCATTCTAAAGGGACTGCGTGGTGGTAATTGCTCATGCGAATGTGCCAATAGTTGGGCGCCATAACCGGAACAAAAAAATCTTGCCACTTTCATTCGAAACGTTCTTAAGATAAATCATTTCTTAGTGTAGAAGTTTTGCATGCACCAGACGGTTGTAACCGTTTTCATAGAGTTCGAACTCGATGAAGCACCTCTTACGCGTCACTTAGGGTTTCCAAAAAATGTTTGCTAAGTTGAAATTCTGGCGTGAATATATCGTTTTCAAGCTTTCGCCAACGTAATTCAATGTTGGTATTATCGATTTATACCAGGTTACATGAATTTATTCACATTTTCATATTTACCTGTAGATCAGCAAGTGGAGACCTATTAATTAACATTTAAACGTACTCATTACTACTCAGGGTTTTATTTTATGGTTCCTGCTTCCTGTTGAGTTAGCATTGTTACAAATCAAATGAATAATTATACACAAATTGTAGAATTCAATTGCTTAGCGACTACTCCATGCATGCCATAATTTGCATTTCATAAAAGAAGTTAGCGACAGCGCTTTTTGTGTCCGGTTAATGGATGTCCACTTATAAGATTGATTTAAACTTAATGTTGATAGCCGTGAAAGGCGCCTTGCTCGTTCTTTGCCTTTCTTTTCATCTTAATCTAATCTTTTCACTTGTTTTGAAAAAATAAATTCATTTTAAATGCGAATAAATAATCAAGTCTGAAATTATCCTGAGGAAATTCCTCAAGTGTAGAAAATTTTCAATTGCCTTACCATTCCTACCATGCTATGCAGTCTTTCTATTAACTAAGTGGGATTTTGAGCGATTTTTAGAAATCTTGTAAGAGTTATACTTGTGATTTATCAATTCGAACTGGTGCCGATTAATGGAAATACCCATGATGACTTACGCTGGACCGTTCGCTGGCTTATATATGACCCCTCCGCCGGGGGCACTTGGTTGACCGTGACCAATTGAGGAGAATCCAAAGGCTCCCGAAGGGAAGAAATTCGATTCGAAGTTCACATAGCCGGGGGATGAGTCAGCAGAATGAGATCCGAAGCTTTGAATGTTGTGGTATCCAATGGATGGTGCTTGATATTGTTTCCCTGCAAAGAGAAAATTGGACATCATTTTTGTTCATGCCATTAAAATGTGTTTTTTTTGATGAAAGGATTCAAAATACAATATCATTAGACATTTTTTGAGGTGGTGAAGATGAAAATAAAGCATGAAGGTACACTCAATGGAAATAATAGGAATGGATTCAGAGGGTTCCGCTTTCTCTCGGTCGTTGTTCCATGGTAACCTTTAATTAATATTTTCCTATAACAACGTAGTAATGAAACAAAAAACGTACGATTTAATCGCGTATTTTTCGCCCTTATGTAATTTATCGAGGGATTGACAGGCGCTTCGCGGTTTTTTTCGGTCTGCCATTGTTTCAGTATTCTTTTTCGCGGAAATTTATATAATCCTTTACTTTGTATCTGAGGGAAAATGTACCTAAGTAGTTTTGACTCCAGATCATTTAATGCTAGTCTGTCACGCGTGAAATAAAAGCTAATGAAGATGAACATTTTTCGTATCTTTCTTGTGGATCATCAGATCGTTTCCTTCATTAGTAATGGTAATATATTTGCGACTTGGGTGAAGGAGTGAGTAAAGCCTTTTGTCGGCACATGCCTACTCTACCAGACCTGGCGATTCGACATCAGACTTTTGATGCCGCGACACGACATCAGTGCAATGCCGATCCCTCCTCAATGTATTTAATTATTTTATTTATTTATCGAATTATTGGGCGAGGTTGACACCTATAATCCCTTCTCTCACCTAACCCTTACATTACAGACATTACATTGAAGACAATCACATACAACCAAGGCAGGAACCAATCCACCTAGGCGGGAAACGACCCCGCGACCTCTGGGTTGGTAGGCGAGGACGGTTGACAATTTCGAGGTCAGCGTCAATGTCGTCGTCATAATCCATATCGGATCGACATGCAATGATTGACGACGACATCAGTGTCACGTCGATGCTGTTCAATCTCACAATTTGTCGTCTCTTCTGATAAAAATACTGGTTAAGCCCAACATGTAAGAAGTTCGAAAAGTGATCGTGTCCGAACTCATCCCGAAGTGATTTACACTGGGTGAGATCGAACAGGGAAGAGTAGTTTTCAAAACCCATTACATGCCGTATTTTTATAAGTTTCCCTTTACCTTTGCCATGGTTTTTTTTTAGATATTTTGAGGCATTATTGGCCAAAGTGTAATCGCTCGTTCCTTAGGTGTGATGCACAAATATCTAGCTAGAAATTTCTAGCATAAGTATCTCGTATGCCCCCAAAACATACGGAATATTTTGTTTCTTTCTCGCATTTAAGAAATATTTCTTAGGAGAGGATATGCCGATATCCACGTCTTTAACTACATCAATTCGAACCTTGACAAAAAAAAATATATATATATATATATATATATATATATATATATATATATATAGTGAGTCTCTTTTTTGTGTGTTTTTGTCTGTGTCCACTAGTGCTAAGTGTTATACATTATTATTCGCACCCGTGAGACTTTTAAAAAGAGTTATATATATATATATATATATATATATATGTCGAAATGAATAACTCCATTAGCATTAAGACCTAAGATCGCCCTAGACATCAGTATCGTTCTCGACATCAATATCGCCCACGATATGTCGACGACACCCATTGTCGGTCTCTACAGGTGCTCATCACAGTTTAATTATTTATTAAAATCTACATGTGCTGAAAGACAGTTTATGTCGGATTCCACTCGACATAGAGAAGTCTCGCCCAACCCAACCCGTCCTATCTTTCAAGATCCCTTTCCTCAGCAGGTGTTTTACACACGTAGATATTTAGGCATGAATTCTGAAAATAAACCGGAATAGATAGCTCGTCTATAATATACGTATATGACTAAGTATGTGAACTATAATATATACTTCTCATTCCTCGTCACCGTCGGAGTTCGAAACCTAGTCTTCAGCGCGGGAATTGAGAGGGTATGTCGGCCAATATTCAATCCCCTTGTTAGTGAGTCCTTCCGTGCTAATCCGGTTTTAAGGAATGAGACGTAAATTTTTATAATTGGCTAGTTGAATTTATCAGGACCTTATCTCTTACTTAGTGACACACTTATGTTAGAAATCAAGATTGATACGATGTGCTCTTTGGTGTACTCGTGCACCTCTTCACCGGATAAATTTTCTTCTTGAAAACATTAGGAAAATGAAAACTCAACGTTTGATTCTGTCGTAAGTATTGAGAGCAACAAAATTTGAAAAATATGATAGTAAGGCTTACGTTTTTGTATCGAAGAATTGACAAAATGACCTTCGATGTACTAGGTTATATTATTCCTTATTTTGTATGATTCTGAAATGCGAAATTAATCTATTTTTAAACTCGTTTAAATAGATTAAAATTGCTTCAGCTTATAATGAACTGCTTCCTGAACTTTTTGTTTGTTTTATTAAAAAAAACAGTTTCACAAACTTGTAAGATATGAGGTCTTTTATGAGGTATTTTTCTTTATGAGTACTTTTCAGATACAGTTATTAAAATGTGAAGGGTTTTAACTGAAAATTTATATAGAATATTTGTAGGCTTGTAAAGTAAAACGTTGATGAAATTCACAATTGACATAAAAAATTTTGTTATAATAAAATAGAATAACACAGCAATTCAACAATTTCAGTGTGTAAAAATCATTCGCCTTGCCCGGGATGTCCGGCCGAGTGCTTTAGCCAGTTAAGCTACCGAGGCGTCCTCTTAAACTCCGAGATCCCGGCTAGGTTACTATCGCGGCATTTCCCACAGTTTCTTGGAGCAGTACACTAGTTTATTATCTAGTCTTCAATCGGCACAGCATATGGATATTTTGGTGTAATAATTCTAATAAATTAATTTGTGTGACGCAGGAACTTGGTTTGATTTCGTGTAGTGAGAAATAAAATTGGAAGTAAATGAATAAGAAATAAACGCTGAAAATTTAACCAGCTCCCAGCATTAAGACAATACTAATTTCGCGCAATGTCGTGGTTTGGGTATTTATCTATCGGATGACACTATGACACTTGTTCTTTGGCTATCATTGTTCACCGCAATCTTGGCCTTGGATGACCAGAAGTGAAAATCTTACCGCCGGTGGGTATCGTCATAAACTTGCCATTAATTCCGAGGAAATCGTCGATTTAATTGACAGCAGTTTTAATGGTAGGCTTTCTCGAGGTATAAGTCTCGTTTCCAGTTCAACTTTTCCTGATATTTCGCCGAATGGGACCAGGGTCCTTGCAAACCACATAATTCGGTGAAAGAATTCCAAGCTGTAAGTGAAAGGATCGGTTATATAAGTTTAACGGATTAGAAAGGCATGGTGGGGAAGTGACCCAATTGACTTGAAATTATCTCGACCTTTTTCTTTTAGCGTCTCCCCTGTTTCCGTCGCTTTTGATCTTTTGCTTCTACTTAAGACGATGCATTTTTTCACGGCCGTAGCTTGGGGAAATAGTATTTAGATCAACTTATAAATTATCGGATCATTCCTCTGCAGGTTTCGGTAACATGTGATGATTTGATGATAAATTTCTTGCCTACTATATACCTTACATACGAGGGCTGCCCAGAAAGTAACTTCCGTTTAGGTGCGGAATGAGAATTAGTGGAGGGAGCCGAAAGGTCACTGTATTGACACACACTGTAGGTCATTACGCCTCGAGCTGCAGTGGTTGAAAGGTCGCAACGCTTGTCATTTGTTTACAATAGCGAGTTAAAATTAAGAATACAACGGCAATTCGCGCCAAATGTGAAGTCCGTTCGAGGTTTTTACTGATGAAAAAACTTCAAAGCTGCTGACGTTCAGCGGAAAGTTTGTGCTCTGTACGGACCAAATGTGATGGGTGATAAGATGAGCGTCAGTGTTGCTGCTCGTTTTAGAGTGAACATAAATGTCCATGATGAAAGAAGTTGTCGCCCGTCTGTGGTGAACAATGAACTGCACCTGAATATTGGCGAAAAGTTCGTGAAAACCGGCGTTTTGCGGTATCTTAAATCTTAATAAACTTTTCTATAGATTTTAGCGACTTCCAAATGTCTGTTGCATGAAAACACGACTGAATAGTCAAGCTACTACATATTTTGTGCTCGTCTCGACGAGGAACTTCAGGATGGCTGTAATCTCAGGTGGCAGAATTTTATGCTGAAGAAATTTGAAAACTAGTTCAGAGATATGACTACTGATAGTGCCACGCTTCAAATGCCTTACCCTCCCAGGGTCAAATAAGTCTTACGGTGGTGTGAGAGAGGACAGAGATGGAAGGTCTTGATATATTAGTGCTTATGTCATAATACTTTTTCTGTGTGCCTGAGATTTGAGTTCTATTTTTCGTTTTATTTTTCGAAGGAACTTAAGTTTAACAAGAAAGTTCTGCGAATATTGAATGTAACGTTTTCACGCTCTGATTAATTAAAAAATTTAATTTTACTGTTTTAAAATACTTGTTTGGAATTCATAAGGCGTGTTAAAATAAAATCAAAACTCTGCGTAATGACTACTTAATTTTGCGTAAAAAATGGAAATGAAAGGAAGATAATAGAATCATATGGATGTCTATATATGTTGCTCGTTAAACGTGAACTCGGTTTGCATAAGACCCCGTCATTTATTTAATAATTATGACTAATCTTTATAAATATTTCCCAATCAAAGTTTTACCTAAACTGAAATTGAGAGGCAATGGAGAGTAATTACAAAGATCAGAACCGTCGAAATAAAATATGAATTCATTCATCTATGATTCAAAATGATAAACTTATTTAAAAAACATTTGGAGATTATTGAAAGACCTAATAATAATAGACCAAGTATATGCTGATCTTGCAAAAACTACATGCGATATGATCGAATTTCATCGTAGTCCCTCTGCGCATGGAAGTGCAAATTTTACCGATAATTCTTGTTGAAAAGCAACCTTGCTCAAGCCCGATAATATTGAATAATGTATAGCCTTGCAGCATCGGCGTAATTACATTCCTTTCTCCTTTTTTAGATCAATACTTTGTAGCGTCCAAGGAATAAAGTAAACTGGAATTTGTAATTTGACGAAGGCCGCGGTCGGTATTCTTTTTTAAGTCAGACATTGGATCGGTATTCTTTTTTAAGTCAGGCATTTTTAACCTGACATTGCGAGCTGAAATTGTGGCTTGGAGTTTGATGTGTTTGGAAAGTGGCGATGGAAAACACCCGAATTACAGATGGCCTTGCCTTGCGGGCGGCAAAATTAAAAAGGATAAATTGACCTCCCGTCCGCTCCTTTTCACTTTCATCGGAAGGAGTTCGGGTGGATGCATTTAATTGTTTTTTTTTAATAGGAAAAAAAGGAAACGTTAACGCCGTTGGGATGATCAAGTCCGTGAACGGGAGAGAGAGTGAGTGATCACGGGTGAGGGTAAAGAGAACGGATTAGTGTCGGCGAGGGGAAAGAGATGGTGACGACTAAAAACCCGTTCAACTCAATGTGGGTGGGGGTGGGACATCCTGCCATCGCGAGTCAGCACGGTGGGAACGGACTACCGCTCGAAATGGAGCCCGCGGGGCGAGAGAGAGAGAGAGAGAGCGGGCGATAGTGCGTGAGAGTGAGAGGAGTACGCGGGACGGAGTGGGTGGAAGACGCAGTGGCATAAGAGATGTACTCGTAGAGCGGCGTGGGAGTCGGGTCATGGTGGAAGGTGCGGGTTTAGTCCGATCGCGGAAGAGAGGTTATGGCGACCTTGGAGAACTTTTATAGGCACGATTTTCCCTTTTCATGGTATCGATTCGAGAAATCGGAGATGAAACGTAGGACGAAGGAATCGATATTTTTTAAAGATTTTGTATGAGAGATGGGGGACGCCATCGAGGGAAAGTAAAAATGCCGAACAATGACAAAAGGGCTCTTTTGTTGTGATGATGTGATCTTGAGAAATATTTGCACGAGTTCTTCTCGTATGTTCCTGTGGATCTCCGGAAAATTGCGACGGAGCTGATTTTTCACGGTTTATGCCGGGCAAGTATGGTCAAAGGGGAAAAATTAAGATGGAGCGACCCGGTTGCATTTTCAGCCATATGCCCCTAAGGGGATCGGTACTTCGTATCGTGTGCCCTCGAAACCTGTGCCTCTTGCTGACTTCTCTGTTGCACGAATCAATATCTCTTACTATGCCCCAAACGTAACTTAAGAAGGAAAGGAAAACTGGTGGCTGTATTTAGGAAATGAATGTAAACGGAAATTGAAAATTTTCGAATTTTAAATGCATTTTGAAAATGTAGTTACTTGTGGGGATAGAATAATGCAGTGGTTAAAAAATAAAATGTTTAACTTTGATTGCATGAGAAAATAGGTTCAACACTGGCATTCACTCAATGCCTCATAGTCAATTCTCTATTGAATCGTTCCAATGTATGCTCCACTTCCGTGAAGTGGCGTCTGAAATCTCTCTCTCTCGCTCTCATGCGTGTTATTTTAATTAATTTAAGTTAAAAATTGAAAGTTAAATTAATTTCTGTAGCCACTTAAAGGAACTAAGAATGCTTCTATAACATTATTTCGGTCAGCGGATGACCTTCAACGGGTAGAGCGAAGGGTTTGACAGCGAGGAGACGTTAGTTCCATACCACTGTTCGATGTAATTTCAAGTTTAAAATGTTTCAACTCCTATCGTTTTGCTTTTTATTTGTGTTTTCTAATCTTATGGCGCCATTTTAGGTCACAGCACACCAACAGCTAGGCTTTCATCTGATAAAGTTTAAATTCCCAATATGGAAATCATTCTTATCTAGTCAGAAAGGTCTTTTTAATAAGCATTTTTAAGCTGCTATTTATTACTCTGTTCTGTGATTTATATTTAAATTTTTGAAAGTGCTAATTTGCACTGCAATGGATTCTGTCATTATGAAGTACGTTAGGTATTCAGTATAAAAAATGGCATCATGATGAGAATTCTCATTCAATTTTATATCAACTTTTAAGACCAAATAACAAAATATCCGAATTTCGTTGAGTAGAGAATGAAATTTACTTATCTTTCTAAAAAAAATACCGCCCTAATAATGAGTAAGGCATGTTTTTCGGGACATAATTTCAATAACGGTTTATTTTAAAGCTATTATTTGCATGCGCGAAAATATATAGTAAAAAGTCAGATATTTAGCTCTTTGGAAATTGAATTTTAGGTATCACTTTTACACCAAATTCCATTGCCTATCACAAAAATTTAGTAATTTAATTCAGCTCTGATCTTATTACGTATTAACTTTAATTAATGCTATTAAAATTAATATACACTTACTAGTATGCACCTACAATGATTGGTTTTACTACGCATATAGTGTGTACGTTATTCCATATTGATCATAGCAGAGTAGCATTGAAAACCTCTGAAAATATTAAGACAAAATGATTCAAAAATTCATTAAAACATTTTCCATGTTTTAATTTTCGGTGCGTACTTGAACAAAAGTGAAAATCTTGATATTAGGTCCTTATTTTTTTAAACCAATCTCATGCTATCATTTTATGGGTGTTTATATTTCAATGATGGAAAATACGTGAAATCGACATAAAATTGAATGGCACTCATGAATTTTATCCGTGGCTGGATGAAAAATCTTCTATTAACATTGTTATAACATATTAGAACTCATATATACACTTAATATGGCAGAAACTACAAGCTCTTACGCACATGCTTGGGGGTATATTTCCGCCGAAATTTCGATATTTTGTCATAAATAAGTATTGATATTTATTCACAATCCTGTGAACCATCAAAGGAGCGTGAAATAGCACCAGTGAATCAATCGTGCTTCGCATGGTGGATTAATGGATTTTACAATTAAAATGTATCATCACCAGAGGAGAATCAAATCTCACCTGAATCCCTGCTGTTCCTGTGGTCGCCACTAGCAGGGGTAAAAGTAAAATCTAAGAAGGGGTGATTGGGTTTCCCTTGAGCGTGGAGTACCAAGAGGCACACCACTACGATTCCCAGTCCCATTTTCATGGCTCAGAAGGAGTCCGAACAGGGGCTGTACCTGTAATGAAAGAGATTATAAATTATTAGCGTCAAAGGTTTCCTGTCAATCGGGGTGGATGAGGTTTACTTAAAAAATACATATGTGAGTTATATACAGTATAAAAATACTTGCTATTCATACTTGAAGGGCTTACTAAAGCTTCCATGCATTTATGTTTTAATTTTTATGAGTTCATTTTGTGCTGGAATTAAATGTATGTCTATCTAATAAGAACCTCAGTAAACCTTTCCTGCATTGTTTTAATTCCGTTAGTCCGTGATATGCGGTTGTTTTGTGGTGGGTGCCATACGAGAAAACTAAATACTTGAGCAGAACGAAATGAAATAATTGAGGGTTTCCCATGGAAACAGCTCTTCTTGCTCTCAGTTGAGAATTTGAATAAGTAAGTGCTCTGTTGGAGGAGGGACGGAGTGTGGGGAAGCGACATCTCCCTTAACGGAGATGAACTGACCCGGTGGAAAACCCGAGAAGACTTTTTTAATTAGCTCTATACTTTTATATTGATAATTTTTATTAAATTAGGCCAACTGATTAAATTTTAGCTTAAATCGACACCCCAGCAGTGGCTGCTGTGGCCTTCTTCCAAGCCCAACGAAAGTCATGTAAAAGGAGTCGGATGGCTGAGTATTCTTATTATTAAGTGATACGAATTTCAGAGAAGCACCATATTATTTCTCTCATTTAAATGTGGAAGAATCGAATTACTGGCGTTGGAGTTAAACTAAAGCATTTGTGGATAAAAGATTGAATTTTCTAATGGTGCACATTATTTATCGTATCTCATATGGAAAATTTTTAATGCTACGTGTATGCCCTTTCGGGGCAGGCAAAGTAATTAAAAAAACAGATTTAAATTTTTCCTAGTAAAACTACAATAGTTTAATAATTTATTCCTACTCCCATGCATGTCTTCTTCCGTCTTTGTCACATTCACGTCATTTGTCGCATCTTAGTCAACATGCCATTTTGCTCCGGAGACGAGCAACATTACCACCGTTGAACCGTTTAAGAGTCTATTAGACTGCATTCATCCATATAACTGTCGATCAGTCTTTCGCCCATTTTCCCTCAAACCGTTCACTCCGCTCCCACATATCTGTTCGCTGATACAACTGAAATTCATCATCTTCGTCCAATTAAACCAGCGAAGTCATTTCCACTTATTTCATTCTTTTCCATTACCTGTGCATCCATTCCACATTCTTTCATTTCGACTCAATCTCCAAACTAACTCTGCTATTATTGCCACAAACACTTTACTTCTTCCGTACGTTTTTCCTCAGACTGGTATTGTTATTCTATCAGATTTAAACTCTCCGGTATTATATTTTGGATTTAGTGACGTGTCAATTCCAGCAAGTACTACCTTGATCAAAACTTTCCCGGAATTTATTCAGAAAATTAAAAATACAAGTTTATTCATCTAAATCTATATTGTCCCCTTCAAAGTAATCCCCATCGACTGCAACACACTTATGCCAGCGCTTGATCCAATCCTCGAAACATTTTTTATATTCGGTTTTCGGTATGTCCATCAGTGCTTCCTGCGATTTTTCCATTACTTCCTCTCGGCTGCTAAAACGCGTTCCCCGTAATGGTTTTTTAACTCGATTGAACAGAAAGAAGTCACAGGGAGCCAAATCAGGTGAATTCGGTGGCTGTTGGATGGTATTTGTTGCATTTTTCGTCAAAAAATTACGAATAATGATAGCACTGTGCGACGGTGCGTTATCATGGTGCAAAATCCACGAGTTTTCTGCCCACATTTCTGGTCTCTTTCGGCGAATTGCTTCACGCAAACGTCTCATAACGCCCAAATAATACTCTTTGTTTACTGTCTGGCCTTCTGGCAAAAATTCATGATGCACTACACCGTTGTAATCCATGAAAACCGTCAGCATTGCCTTCTTTTTTGACTGAAAACGACGTGGTTTTTTTGGTCTCGGCTCATTTGGTGAACGCCATTCACTTGCCTGATGTCTGGATTGCGTGTCGTACTCATAAACCCACGTCTCGTCTCCAGTAATGATCCTTTTGATGAATGTGGGATCGGATTCAGCCTCGCAAATCATGTCTTTTGCGACGTCAACACGGTCTCTTTTTTGCATGAAATTGAGGTCTTTTGGCATGCTACACGACGGAAACCCAAATCATTAACCACAATGTCTTGGGCGGATCCATAGGCAATGTTCAAGTCCTCCGCTACTATATTTCTCTGATGGTTAATTTGCGGTTATTGACCAACATTTCTTTTACTTTATCAATTTTTTCACCGACTTTCGATGTCGATGGTCTGCCACTGCGTTCATCATCTTCGATTGACTCACGACCACTTCTGAACCGCTCGTGCCACTGGTAAACGACCGTTTTTTTAGAGAATCGTTGCCGAAACACTTTTCCAACATTTCCAACGTCCGTGCGCCACTAAATCCGTTTTTTACGCAAAATTTAATACAAGTTCGTTGTTGCAAATTTAAATCCATTTCTGAAATTGTAAAAAATCGCCAACACACACAGAGATAGATGTACTCTTATGAATTATGCCTCTGCGGTGCTTTCTGCCATTACATTGATTTTAAGGTGCTCACGCTCTCAAGCGTTAAGCTTTTGGTTTTATCTCTTTATACTTGAGTGCAATTGTCTCTCGGTCACACTCCCGTTTGTTTTTTCTTAAATAGGTTTTTTCTGAATCGGTAATTTTGATGACGGATGGTGAAAGGAATTCCAAGCCTCGAGGACGTAAACACGATGTTTTTTCACCACTTCCTTTGCTCAATCGCTAAAAACCCAGTACTCTTTTCTTTCTCTCTTTCAACCTAAATGTTACAACTGTTCCATTTGAGATTTAGATAATTGAAAGGCTATTGTCTAATTTCTCGCAGGCCGAATCCACACCGTTATTGAACTTCGCCACATATTTTGTATTAGTGCATAAAGGCTTCTCACTAATCGAGGATGTGTGGATGTTCATATTTTCTCTAATTAAGATCTACTTTAGAACTGGTACGAGGGTCTTTGGTGCAGTGGCAAAGGGGTTTGAGGCGTCTATGGGCCCTCCCTATCATTTGCATCGAGGATATGAAATATTCGGCGGTAAGATGTCATTTCTCACTTTAGATTTATTACATATTTTATATTTTAAAATATTTTTAATCACAATATTTTCGGTTTTCTTACGCATTTAAAGGTGGCAAAAAGAATAGTAACTCTGACGAAAGCATATCCTGATTCCTTAATTTTTTAGACTTATAATATTATTTTCTATATGATTCTCACATCGTTAAAATAATATTACATCTGCTGGAACATTTAATCATCGTTCACCACAAACGGTTAAATTATAGTATTCAATCAGTGTTTAAACTGACAGAAATACAGAATGATTTCTAATTTTGTGTACTTAAGCGTTGCTTCAAAATATTATTAAATATTATACTCTTCAAAAACTAATAGGCAATTATATTTCAATGGATGTATTTGCACCCTTTTTAATTATTTCGGAAGGTAAGTTTTTTACCAATAAGATATTTTGATGTAATTTTTTTCAACATTGAACCGGACGCTTGCGTTCTCACTTCTGAAGGATACTCGTGTAGGATAAGAAAAATTAATAATATTTTCCTAAACCGAACAAAAGATATTTATTCGACCATTTCTGTAAATGGGGCCAAAAATGCTTAAAATGTTTTGTAAAAATGGTTAAAGTTTACTGTAAATTTCTTTGGCCAGTAAAATCAGGGCTTTTTACGCAGAAAAATGTGGAAATTTTGTTTGAGAATCCTAAAATTAATTTTATTAAGGATATTAAAATTTCTGCGAGGAGACCATGTTTATTTTTGATTCATTTTATAACTTTTGCAATTTATTATAAATTACTGTAATGGTAATAATTAATTAATTAACTCATTTAATTTAATTTTGGGATCACATGTATTTCTAAATTGAACGTCGCATCAGTTCAGGTATATCATTAGCGGCTATCTTATGTTTCCATTCTGGTATTTTTTAATGTTTTTGAGTTCATTTGTGTTGGAACTAGATATATGGGATTAGAAATCGGGCTCTCCAGTCAGAAGTCAAACGCTCTACCTTTAGATTACCACGGCCCACGCACACACATATATACGTATAGGTGTTTTGATTAAATGATTTTCGTTCAATGGGTGAAAGAAGTCACATCTACCTACATGAGACGAAATTACATATGGAAGACTAGAAAATCTTCATGCAGTCCCAAACGTTTGGCATAATGTCATGGCTGGAGTATCTAACCCCTCTACTCGCGAGATGTTATCGCTAATTTTTACATTATCCTAGACAGTCAAAAACACTATTCACAGTAAGACAGATGTATGACACGCCCAAATGTATAGCTCTCAGCGGGCCATCTGTAGAACATTTTATTTTCTTGTTATAACATGACCTCACGTCTTCCGCTCTCCGAGCCGTATTCAGATGACTTAGTATCTGAGGCGACAGCCATGTTTCATGCAAAAGAGGAGAGGCTAAGAAAATGGGCATCTCTGGTATTAATTAATCACCGAGGGTTAACTTCAAATTTTTCTTGGGGCTGCACGTGTTCTCAATTCAACTTTCCCTCGTGCGCAATTGACGCATAAGGGATTTTTCCCAACACTTCACCGACGAAAGGAATGAGTTCAGCCTTTCATGTTATCATCATGTTAAGACTTCAGAGCAAGACCGGTCCTTCTTTGCGAGTGACTCGTTGGTAATTTCAACCATAATGGAAAAAAATGTGTGAAAGTTGTCGAGGGTTACTTCCATTTGGACAAAAAATTAAGGGTGTGCGTACGAGAGGAGAATAGAAATGATCATTGAACAGGTTTCCTGGCGTTATATAACAGTTTGGCAAGAGACTTTTTCTTTTCGACTCGGAGCGAGGTCTTTTTTGGGCGGTTCCTCGGAAGTTCCTCCCCTCTCTCACCTCCCAAACTGTGGACTGCACTGCCGCTTCTCGCAATTTCTCTCGCCGAACAGCCCCGTCCCCTTGGTTCGGCCACTCTCCCTCCCTCCCTTCAGACCGCTTTTTCAGCCCCCTCCCAACTGCCCCTCGCCCTCACCACGGGCTGCGTAAATGCATAATTATATATCCCGATCCCTCCATCCTGTTCCCCACGTGGTACCATTCACCTCTCTCTCTCTCCCAGTCCATTCTTTCGGAGTCACGTCTCCTCCCGGCGGGGAACGAGTGGGGGCGGGAGGCATCCAGGACTTTAAATCATTTCCTTTCCAAGAGAGGTGAAAGTGATGTTGCCATAAAAAAATTATCATCCTTCTATTTTTCGTGGATGGGAGAGAATGGTGCGTTCTGGTATTTTGAGGGGATCGTGTTATCGGTAACCTCAGTTCCTTTTTCTCTCGGAGTTGCCGTAGGTTGCCTTTGAAAAGGGAGGACACTCCAGCGACCTCTCAAAGGAGAACGCGTGTGCAAACGACTGCAGGAAAGAAGATTGAACTGTAATTGATTTTTCTAAATTCTATTTCGGATTTGCTTCACGGTCACCAGATCTATTTACTGCTAAAGCGAATACGAAAAGTTACAAATCCAATCACCTCGTTCCGGAAGGGGGTCATTATACTTTACTTTGGTCATCAAAATGCATTGTAACAATGAAATTAAAGAAATACTTTGTGGAGTATTTCCATTGGAGGCTCCCAATTTTTCCTTCCGAAATCGCTCTATTTAATATATGATGAAGGGCCAATAGTCAGAATGAATAGTCAGTTATGGGACGACATCTCTGATGGAATGCGATCCCCAGTGGTGAATTTTGCATTGGGACATTTGTAGATACCAGTCCTGAAGACGGAGATTGGCTTCAAATTCTCCCTTTCATAGTATTTGAGCTGTCACAAATCCGTTTGTCATTTCATGTGTAAGTTGAAAATGAGTAGCTGATTGGGAAGAATGTTTTCAATTTTTTTGGAAAATCATGTGGAGTATAGTATTTTAAGTACCAAAGTACCTATTGTTTTCCTCAACAATTATAATATATGTCAATATCAGTAAATAAATGCATGCGTATCCCTCGATTATTTCCTATTTAATTCTTATTTCCTTGGACCTCGATTCTTTCTGACATCTCTTTTCTTGTGTCCATGTATCTCTTGGTGTCTTTGTCTCTTAAGGTTTTCCTTTTAGTTTTCTTTTCTTTCTCTCTCTTCCTTTTAATCTTCAATATCCATTCCATCACCAGTTTTCAAAGGCATCCCACGATGGACTTCTTTTCTGAAGATACAGTGAAGCGTTCCACAAGAACTATTATCTGTTCTCCTTTCTTGTATTTGTTCTAATAATTAGCATTATAGTTATCTCTTTATCAAAAACAAGTACCTAAATGGATTATAGATGCGCTATATGTTCAGCAACCTTTTCTTGTCCCTCGTTATATTGTTCCTGATATTGTTGACATGTTTTAATTACCATTTTAGTAACGCCTCATCACCCTTCTAATTATGCCCCTCCCATCCAGAAGTTTTAGTTTTCTACCTAAGAATGTTGCTTCTTCGAGGGAAAAGATGTTTTTTACTTTTCAATTTTCAAGACATACGTCCTCTACTATAATTGTGATGCCAACTAATGAACTGAATATGTTGATTTCTTATCCATTTACAGTAATTTATTACGTAAATTTCATGACTTTTTTTGTCTCTCTACTGAGTATCCATTATAAATGTACTGAAAGGTGCCGGATAATCTTTTTCTCTTTCTTCAATTTATTTTTTATTCTTGTTTTCTTCCACCTGTTACTCACCTATGTAAACACGACTTGAATTTTGTGTAGTGGATGAATCATTCTTCTGCCATTTCCATCCATTCCAATTGTTAATAGAGATTGGAGCATCTTGAGCATCACAATATGGGTCCGTCCGGCTAGACAGGTGAATATTAGGTAAAATATTGCTCTTCAGCCAATGGGAAACCGATTACTAAGCCAAGAGCAGCTTATGGGGTCCCTCAACTTTTCTAAGAGTAGAATATGTGTCATTTGTTCTTCAAATAGTCTTAAGCAATCCTAGTACGCCATAAGGGAAATAAAATTTTTCGTCCCACGATTACTAAAGCGATGAAAACTCGTTCTCGGGAGTTTTGTTTTTTTTCCTTTTATCTTCGAACATGCTCTCATTCCGTGAAAAAATTCCACAAGTCACGTCTCATTTCGAGGGTTTCTCAAAAAATAAGCACGCTCAAATAGTTCCGCGGATACATGAAAGAGCATTCACAGAGAAAATATAGACGTGTGGTGAGAAACTTAAATCCTTAAAAGTGGTAACGGGAATCACGTCGTGCGGAGTTATCATTTTGTCTTCGGACCATGGTCGTTGAGAAAAAATATTTATTTTCCAGTATCAGAAGGGTACTTTTTGTAACATAATCCTTCCTAGCAATATATGCCAATTTAGGCACCAATTTGAATCAGTGCTTATGTACAAGAATTCCATATTTCAGAATTCTTGAATCTTCACAGGTATTACCAAATTCCATAGTCGCCTTAGAATTCTATTTAACATGAATACAAGGTAACAAAATGAATGTCTTTTTTCCAAGTATAGAACTTCAGTTTTTTCTATTAGTACAATATAAAAGCATTATCTGGAGTAATATACGCTTTTAAAGGGGGAAACAGTCGTGATATCTATAACATTGAGTGATACTTGGGGTATACACTCAGTGGTGCAGAAGCACATAATGTTCTAACAGTGTTTAAACAGCGTTTATTTCCAATTTATTCTGCAATAAGGCCTAAATTAAACTGTCATTATTTTGAGGATACAGTTAAGATTATTGGTAGCCATATATAAAATTACTGAGTGGCCGAGTATTGCTTAAAAACTCACAAAATCTATACAAAACTACTCATGACACGAATTGTTGCTTTCACGAGCATCTGCAAATCTATAGATTGTTGATTTTTACTGAGGCTTCCAAAGTCAGTTTCATGATATTACTAGTCAATAAGTAGGATATATATATATATATATGTGTGTGTGTGTGTGTGTGTGTGTGTGTGTGTGTATGTGTGTGTGTGTGTGTGTGTGTAATTGTGTGCCACTAATCGCAGTGTTCCTATCCTCCATGACGTTATATGATTGCTTTCCTTTTTACTGTCCTTTCCTCTTGTGCATCGCCTATATTCTCCTTGGGTGGGTGAAATAGCTCCCTAATGCCATCCCTTGGCCAAATAATCGAGGGACTAGGTCGCATAAACACCCGCAGATTTCAGTGTAAATTACGTTTACTCGATAGCTAGAACCTGCCTGTTTCTACAGAGTGTCTGTTTTTACCGGCGAACGAGGTATCGGGCGCCGGGATTTGGAGAGCGGCACTACCGGACTCTCTCGGAAATCAAGGTTCCGATCGTATTTTTTTCGAGCTGCGGTTGACTGCCTGGCTCTTCTAGAAGCGTGAGGTTTGACTCTCGGCTTTCTTCCACCAGTAAGGCCGTGCTTTCGTTTTGTTTCCCGGTTCAAGATTGACCTTACCTCCTGGTGTACATAGATATTTGGCTCCTTTTTGTTTGCTACCACCGGGTGCGTGCAGTGGGGAGGGAGTGTACACGAGTTTTAATTTTCTCTCATTGAAGTGCTTGCTTCTTTTGGTGAGCTCTCCTTTTATTCGTGCAGGCGTGCTCAATTTGATTTTTTTAATGGTTGTGCGTCGCGTAAACACCCTTGCCTTGCAAGTTGATGAGAAGGCGGAGTACCCTACTCCGTTAGAGGTCCACCTCTTAGCGCTTAAGTTGCTGGGCCTCACACCCGAAAAGTTATTGGCGATCAAATTTGGATATAACCGCCATTTGGCAGTCTTGAAGTTGGCAACCGAAGATACAATGGCTAGGATTCTAGATATTCCGCAAAAACTGCCGTTTATATCCTTAAATGATCGTAGAACGATAATCACTATTGACGCGACTCACGGCATCCCTTGTGCTTACAGGGTTCTTTGTCTCTCCCCGGAGACCCCGTTGGAAGACATAACAGGCGAGCTTCAACGTTTTGGAAATATCCATCACTCGTGGGAGAATAGTTGGGAGGGCGACAAGATAGCGCACGTGCTGACAGGTACGAGAATGGTGCGAATGACGGTCGAGGGTAATATCCCCTCGTACTTCCACATCGGCGGAAACCGGGCCATCATCCTCTACGAGGATTAGCGCCGCTCTTGCGCCCGCTGCAACCCATAAGGCCACGAGCGCAATACCTGCCCTCGAAACGAGGGAGGGAAGAACTATGCGGAGTCACTGGTTATGGCCTCCAACCCGAACACCGCCGAGGAGATGGACGAGTCGGAGGTGGCTGTGGATGAGATGGCGCGGTCTCTACTATTTATTGAGGGTGCACCCCCAGCTGCTGCCTCCGGTCCCACGCATCCCCCTCCACTTGTAGGGAAATTTCAGAGAGAGCGAAAGTGGTCAACGGAAGAGAGGGATCAGAAAAAGAAGAGGACAGACGCCACTGAACTCCTGATTTCAATCATCGATCTAGCTGCAGTCTTTACCAGTTCGCCTTTTCTCCAGGACCATCGGCCCCCGTCAAAAAAGACGGACCATCCTTCGCTTTCCTTTCCCCGGCCACGCCCTTCCCCGCAATCCTTGCATCACGGGCTTAGACCCTTCGAGAACCACTGACAGCGGGGGAGGATACATATGATTGCGATTGTCCCCCATTCCCAACGGCTGGCCCCTCAATCCCGTTATCATGGACACTCAAGAAAGTACCACCGGCCCCGGAAGTTGACACATGTACAAGTAAAAGTTTGTCGACGTCAAAAATCCCAGATATCTCATCGTCCCCCTCCATTGGGGACAGCCAAGGTGTCGACGATCCTCCCAGGGCTCCTCTAGAGACGGGCCAAATCGACCTATCTCCCCTAATTTCTCCCAACGGTGCCCCTTCGGCAGATGACCCCCGGTTCGCACATCGCCCCCCCCTCCCCCCTTGGCCACCTCCTGCCCCGGGACGGGCCCCAGCTCTGCTCGCTCGAAGAAGGCCCCCCGTGGAACGCTGCTGAATTACCCGCTCTTTGTGGAGACCACGGACCAGACCACTGGCTCTTCCTTCGGACGAGGTCAGGGGGAGGGTTACGGTGACAACTCGAGACCTCGATCGTCGACCCATCGTACGAAGCGTCCCAGGAAGCGGCGAAGCACTCGTTGCCCGGATTCGAGCCGCGACCGGAGCGACGTAAGCCTCTGGTAAGTGATGTCCTGTGCCCATAGCTATCCTCTAATTTCACCAATGAATATTATTTCGCTTAATATGACCGACTTTTATAGCGCCTTAAAATTGCAGTTCTCCAACGTTTTCTCTGTGATCTCTGGCTTGATGTAATCCTCCTTGTGCGATAGGCTGGAAGTCGCTCAACGACTTCCAGCCTATCGCACTTTTACATGCTGATTGTAAAATATTGGCAAACGTTCTACGCTATAGAATGACGGCTGCTGCCGACATCGTCCTCTCTCCATCCCAGTACGCCGTGTCGAATACGCGAAACATTTTCGATGCCGCACTTCTAATTCGCGGCGTTATTTTTCCTCACCCTCGTATGGCGATCGTTTTCTATCAAAGCTAGCTATTGATCTTGAGAAAACATTTCATCTGGTCCGGATCGAATGGATCCTAGCCGTGCTCAAGATGAAGGCCTTGCCCTTGTACTTCATTTGTGCCGTCTCCAATAGAATTAGCATAAAGAATGCCACCTCACCGCCATATTTCCCGTCAGTAACTCCGTTCGGCAGGGCTGCCCGCTGTTAATTCTATTGTTCGCCTTTGCCTTGGACCCCCTACTCAGACGACTGCGGAGAAGTGGAATTGGGGTACGCCGTCACGGCGCCGTCTCCCTGGGCGTCGCATACGCGGAAGACATACCATTTTCACAGACGACCCGTCCCGCATGGCTCTCGTCCACGATATCTTAACGTCATATGAACAGTACCGTCTCCTCCTCAAAGATCGAAAATCCAAGTCTCTACTGCTGAAGGGCAACCTGCCTCTAACCTCCATCGGTCGGTCAGAAGCGCCCTACCGAAAATTTAGGGTTCTGGTTGGAGAAGGAGTTGGCTCCCCTGATTGTGCGAAACTGGGCAATTATTGACCACCACGTAAAATGGAGTGTTGGAAAGTTTTCACTACCTTCCCGATCGTGACCCGCGCCCGCCTCCTCAACCAGCTTGTCTTCCCGAGGCTATGGTACGTGGCCCATCTGTGACCCATACCCGCTAAATATAATGCATTTTTCATTAGAGCGACTGACCAAATAATCTGGAACGGCTGCGTGATCAAAGTGTCCCACAGCCAGCTCTATGGCCCGTTTGAGCTGGCTGGTCTCCACTTAGCAGATACAGCTCTAAAGTCAAAGATGGTCTACGAAGCAAGCTCATCCCACGCATCCTCGGGGGTGATGACGAATGGAGCAAGGCACTCAAGGGCGCGTGGCGGGAACTCGCCCGCGACGAATGCCACCGGAGACAATTTGAAGGGACGGAAAAGGTCGCCTATTTCACGCGAGATGGATAAACAATTAGGGTCAAGACCCTATATCTCAGAGCGCTTGCCGAGCACCGACAGAAGACATCAAAAGGGACGTTGGAAAAACTGGACGATTAGCAGGGCGAACGATGAGGCACGTAGTCGAATGTTCGAGGTAATCGCGAACACGGACATGACAAGGGAAGTGAGACACCACCTACAGCTAGCTAATTAGCCCCTTTGCCCGTCATGCAGTCGAATAGACCACTTCGTGTAAAATAGGAAACAATAGAAACCCACGCCAAACACTCGATTCCCAACTCTACCTGTATCTATCCGCGGACACCGGAATTGCGACACCACCGCCTCTCTCAACAAATACCTGCATAATCAACACCATGCACTCCACAAATGCGGTTAACCAGAAAAGTTCCTACAGAATAAAATCCATCGCTCCACCCAACCACATTCACCACAGAAAAACAACCCCACATCTGACGCAGGACACAATCTTTGCACCACTTATTTACCCGTATCCTACAGACTGAAAACCTTTCTTAAAGAACTGTGACAATGACACGATCTCATCCCTACTGGCCCAATGCCCCTCTTTCGCTTCGATACCACTCGACAATCTCAAAAACCTTCTGAAATCCAACAACCCTTTGGCGGCCCCCCCTGCAAAATTTCCTCATATTACTTTCCCCCTACTTGCAACCGCCCCAGATGTAAAACATATCTGCTTATCAGATCTGCTCCCCACATCTCCTCATTGCCCCCTCACCTTGCTCCCACACTAACTGCCTCTCGAAAAACATTGCCTACCTTTTGTTATGCAAGCAATGCTCTTCATTTTACATAGGCAAATGCATAACCCCCATATCTATTCGAATGAACAATCACCGCTACTCCCGTAATTCTGCCTCACTCTCTTCTTTGCCTACCCCATGACACGCCAATTCCCGCAACGTTTCATTCGACCACTGTTTTGCTCTTACCATCCTAGAATCCCTACCAGATTCAGCCACCAATTTTCCTAATTTTTCTAATATCTATTTCCATGTGAATGAGTATTTGTAGCATATATATATATATATATATATATATATGTTATGTGCGTGAGAGAGAGAGATAGTCGGTGGCTTAATGACATTAGCCCATAGATAGATTAGAACATAGGCTTGGAAAAGATCTCTCCTTAAGCCCTACTAATATATTTTAAAAGAGCGTCAATTTCCATGCAACAACACTCACTACTTTTACCAACTTAAAATTTATATTTTTTTTACCTTTCTTGAGGTTTAATCAACCGTAGTCTTTCCTCACTGGATAGTAATTACTTTATGTGGTAAGGTACATGATTCAAGCGTGACGGTTATTTCTATGTCAACGTTGAAAGTATAGAGCTTATTTTAAATGTTTTTCTGCTACCAGCCGTTAAAATGTTATCTTTACCGCCTGAAGTTTTCTCATGTTATCTAATTTTGTAGTTGGTAATTCATATCTACGATAACCTCTCGATGACTCTTAGTGGAACCCACGTATAAAATATTATAGTGAAAATTTTCTGCTCGATTAATTTGAATTGTCTGCCCTTTTGGCCTTTGCTCTACCTCTCTTTGTTATATTATTTCCTGCATGGCAGTTAGATCCGTGGGCATCGCGTTTTTTGTTTTATTGTTAGTTTTAATCGCCCTAGGTAATGGCTTCACATCATTGTCCCCGAACATTGGGACGTAGATGCTCTTTCTTTATGCATCACACAATTTACGTAATTGGCAAAATGCATGAAGAAAATATAAATTATTTTGAACCCGACTTCCCATGAATAGTTGCTCTGTTATGCATATCAGTCAAGGGCGGGAGCGTGACCCCCTTCAAATAATTTACCAGTTTCTGCTGTGATATAAAACTATTTGAAAGTTCGCCTTGCTATTATCATTTCAACTATCGATCATTGACTGGGGTCCACACTCATAAATGACTTTCTATTACCAACAACCATTATATCCCTTGTAAGGCGCCGTTGAAGCTGATGGTCTTAATCGTACATCATAGCAGGTCACCTTGTCGCAGCGAGTAAAAAGTCAATTGGGTCGAAACCTGATCGGCCGCCGTTGGAATTTATTTCTCCTTTGATTTATGTTTTTCAAGAAACCTGTAATCTCAGAAAGTCTTTCATATTACATGCTATACATCTCGTACATTATCGTCAAGCTTAGACAGAAAAAAATGCATCCTTCGTTTACAGGAATGCTCATTCCTTCAATAATCTATATCGCGGGCAATCACTTGTTGCATTATATTCGATTCCGCAACCAAAAGGATTTAGCATGATAAAGTAAGTATTATGTTTATACTTAGTTACAACACCCTTTCAAAATTTAGACAAAATCATATCAAGTTCTCCGCCAGCAAGCTCAGATTCAGGATTCACCTTTTTCTAAGCCATGAAATGTGACGATCCCTGCTTACTCCAGTTTTGACTGTCTTATCTTTTAGGTGCTTTCAAAACGTTATTGATAAATTTTTTGACCTCAGAATAATTCTTCATGCATAGATGATGTTTGTTAGTGTGATTAATAAGGGGACGCCATTTTAATATTCCCATATTTCAATCCCTTAGCTCTTACAATGGAAGGAAGTCCCAAAGGTTTCCTGGAAGTAGAGAGCGAGGTGATGATGAGACGGCACGTTCCGTTAAGATGCTATGTCTACCGCAGCGCATCGTGATGACCGGCTATTCATTTTCGGACCGGTGGAAACCAGTCCATTGGAACCCTCCTCGCGTCATCTCAGTGGTGGTGTCCTCCAGAGATGTCACGGTGACAGCGAAGGAGGCGTGGGATGGATCCCTTCCTTGCACACGGACACGGGCCCCGTGTCCATGTGCGACGGAGAAGTCCATCTGGTATGCGGGGAACGAACTCCGTAGTGGTGAAGGAAGAAGTGAACTATAGGAGAATCTCTAGAATTAAACTAGCGACCGATTTATTTTTCGAATCTTTTACCGCACTCTTCTTCACCACCGACGTTCATTTCCTTAAAGGACTACAATCATTCCATTGTGATTACGTGAGCGTGACCGTTTATCCGTTGTGCTTTCCCGTACTGTTTCCACTTGAACGACAGAGGAAGGAGAATCATGTATATACATATATATATATATATATATATATATATATATATATATATATATATATATATATATATATATATATATATATATATATATATATATATATCCCTCCCCGGACTACAACCTTGACGTGGTGGAAGGGCTTGTGCGTTCCGATGACCCCTAGAGCTGTACTGGCGGGAGTAATAAAAATTGCTCCTGGTAGGGTCACCCATGCCAGATAGGTCGAAGGTTAGGAGCCAGACGAAAGGTAGTCCACGCAGCGTCTGTTCCTCAGTGAGGCGGCTGCAATGGCGTCTGACCCCAGTGGGGCGGCCAGTAAGTGATGGTGTCACGTTAAAAACACTATTGAGGAAGGCAACGGGAAACCACCTCAATTATCATTCCCTAGAAAAATATGATGGACAATAGAGATATTTTGAGTCCTGGCAACCACGGGGCTCGGCCCAATCGGCCGTGTGTCGTGCCCGGCAGCGGGGGAGGCAAGGCTTCCGCGGTCGTCATCCCACGAAACCCTTGCAAGGGAAAACCAGCAACAGCAGGACAGAAGACGCAGGAGAAGAAGACCAAATTAGTTAGAATAGGAACGTGGAATGTTAGGACAATGATGAGGACGGGGAAATTGGAGAACGTTAAGCGAGAGATGGAAAGGGGAAATATAGATATTTTAGGTCTATGCGAGGTGAGATGGAAAGATAGCGGGGATTACTGGAGTGATAAGTATAGAATAATATACAGCGGTGGGGACGAGAGCCAACGAGGGGTTGCCATAGTATTAAATGAAGAGGTAGGAAGAAGCGTAGTCAACATAGAGCAGGTAACGGATAGAATACTACTGGTGGAGATAAAAGCAGAACCGACGAACTTAGTTATTATCCAGGTATACATGCCACCGAGCAACCATAAGGAAGAAGAGGTCGATAGGATATACGATCAGTTAGAGGACATGATTGCATGTGTTCCTGCAGGGAAACATTTGATAGTGATGGGGGATTGGAATGCGACGGTAGGCGAAGGAAGAGATGGTGATGAGGTGGGGGACTACGGTTTAGGCACGAGGAATGACCGCGGGGAGAAAGCAGTTGAGTTCTGCAGGAGACAGGGCTTAGTTATCACCAACACTTGGTTCATACACCATAAAAGACGCAGGTATACATGGAAAATGCCAGGTGACTCGGGAAGATATCAGCTAGATTATATCCTGGTTAGACACAGGTTCAGGAACAGTGTGATAAATTCCCACAGCTTCCCGGGAGCGGATGCGGACTCAGACCACAATTTAGTTGTTATGAAATGTAGCGTACGTTTTAAAAAGATAAGGCAGGGGCGGTGAGTTAGAAAATGGAATGTAGAAGCGTTAAATGGGTTGAAAAGAAAGGAATACAAACAGGCGGTAGAGAAAATCATGGAGGACGGTAAAGAGCTAAGTACTATCGAAGAAAAATGGGAATGTATCAGAAAAGGGTTGTCTAAAGCGGCAAAAGACACTATTGGAACCGTTAACGCTAAAAGGACTCGTAAACCATGGATCACGGATGAGATGATTACAAAAATGGATGAGCGGCGAAAATGGAAGAATATAAATACAGAATTAGGCAAAATGAAGTACAAAGAATTGAACAATAAATTAAGGCGGGCAACAAATAAAGCAAAGGAAGCATGGTGGAAGACGCAGTGCGAGGATATGGAAAGTCTGCAGAGGAAGGGGGAAATTGGTGCGCTTTACAGCAAAGTTAAATCGTTATCGGGAAGTAAGAAAGGGAGATCGACGATAGCAGTTAGAGATAAGGCCGGTAAGGTAATAGTTGACGCAGGAAAGATCCAAGAGAGATGGAAGGTATATGTAGAAGAACTGTATAGTAAAGAGCTTAGACCAACAAAGTTAGACATTGAAAAGGAACATGACGTAGAAGAAGATAGCTTAGGTCCAGGCGTGCTGGACAATGAGATAGAAAGGGCATTAAGGGAGATGAAACTAAATAAGGCCGTGGGGGTAGATAACATTCCCGTGGAACTTTTGAAATGCTTAGGAAAATGTGGGAGGAAGAGGTTAAATGGGCTGATCCGTAGTATTTATGAGGAGGGAATCTGGCCGGAAGACTTTGTGAGATCAGTTTTAGTTCCTATTCCGAAAAAGGTAAAGGCCACGCCATGTGAGGACTATAGGACAATTAGTTTGATATCCCACGCAGCTAAGGTTGTTCTCAGGATCATAAACAAAAGGATAGAGAGTAGGGCAAACGATTACTTAGGGGATGATCAGTTTGGGTTCAGGAAGGGGAGAGGTACGCGTGATGCCATTGCAGTAATGAGATTATTAATCGAGAGGAATATAGAACACAACGAGGAGGTGTTTACCTGTTTCGTAGATTTCGAAAAAGCGTTTGATAGAGTGAATTGGGAAAAACTAATGAGTTTATTGCAGAAATTAGGAATAGATTGGAGGGAAAGGAGGCTAATCCGCAACCTGTACATGTCTCAGACTGCTCAGGTGCGGGTGGGAAACGGGGAGTCAGGATGGGCAGTGTTAGGAAGGGGTGTAAGGCAGGGTTGCCCATTATCACCGTTGCTGTTCAACCTGTATGCAGAGGAAATGATCAAAGAGGCATGGGAAGAACTGGAGGTAGGAATGAAAGTGGGCGGGGAATTCGTAAAATCAGTTGGATTTGCCGATGACCAAGCTTTAGTTTGTCAGTCAGCTAAGGGGCTGCAAGCACTGCTTAGTGAATTGGAAATTCAGTGCGACAGGTATGGGATGAGAATCAATATTAATAAAACAAAGGTTATGCGATTTTCTAGAAAGAAAAAGGCCAAGCTTAACATTAAAATAGGAGGGCAAAAGCTAGAGCAGGTAGAACAGTTTACGTATCTCGGTAGTGTTTTGGACCAACACGGTCAAAGTAGTAGGGACGTAAGGAGAAGAATTGCGCTAGGCAAAGAGGCTTTCACAAGGAGGAGGGAGTTGATGACAGGGACTTTGAGTAAGGATGTTAAGAAAAGACTCGTAAAAACTTTGATATGGAGCGTAGCTATGTACGGAGCGGAAACGTGGTCATTGAAGCAGGAGGATAGACGTAGATTGGAGGCTTTTGAAATGTGGGTGTGGAGAAGAATGGAGAAGGTGAAATGGACAGAGAAGAAAACAAATGAGGAAGTACTTGGTATGGTGGGCGAAGAGAGGGGTTTGTTGGGAGCAATCCTATGGAGGCAGGAAAAGTGGATGAAGGGGGTTTTGACCGGCAGTGGGATGCTGAAGACTGTGATAGAGGGTAGAATGTTGGGCAAAAGAGGAAAGGGAAGGAACAGGATAGGGTTGTTGGACGGGATGAAGGGAGGAAGAAAGTACTCGGAGATGAAGAGGGACCTGATATAGAGTAGGATGATGGATTTTGTGTTTAGTTAGGAGTAATATAATATTTGTTGGTAGTTGTGTCCATCCAAAAACCTACCTTAACCGGTAGATTACTTAAAAAAAAATATATATATATATATATAAACGTATATATATATATATATATATATATATATATATATATATAAATATATAATAGAAGTGGGGAAGGCGGAATCGAACGGATCACAAGAGTAAAAATATATCCTTGACCGGTACCGACCTTTAGTGTGTTCTTATCCCTTTTCCTTATATCTGTTTCAATATAAATGAGTATTTATTCGCCATTTGGCGGGATTTTGTGTTTGAATGTATATATATATATATATATATATATATATATATATATATATATATATATATATATATATATATATTCACACTGAGATGACTTCCTGTTTTGGGATTTCTTGAATAAAAGTTGTGGATAAGGTACTCTGAAGCCCCAGCGTGCGGAGTTAAAGGGAAGGATTATTTTTGCAAACATTTATCTGCCCACTTGATAATGTTTGCTTGTATGGGTGAACTCTATTAAAAAGTGCCAGTGAGAGAAGTGTAAGAAAAAACCATTTGGTTATAATCCCGTATGCAAAGTCCGAGTTTCTCGTGAAAAGTTGCAGTAAGCATTTTATCCCTACATACGTTATCTCGATACCTTATTGCGTTATCCATTGCATTTCAAGTGTGTGTAGATGTTTAATTATATATTTGAAGAAGTCCTAAAAACGAGATTCCATGGATACTACATGTATGTACTTGAGCACACAAGCTCAATTGAGAGAATAAGCGAAGATGCTGCCAAGGCAACATGGGGCTCTAATGAACAGATGTAAGGTATGAAATAAAATGAATTCATGGAACGAAATACCCACACTATTCCAATCATGGATCACAAAAAAAATAAACAAAGAGTATTTAATAATCAGCGAACCGCTAATTGGTAATACAACAAAAGGGCTGATCGCCTCTTAAAAACTGCGACGGCAAAAAAACTTCAAGTCATGCATAAGCAATTTTCAATTTGTTTAATTTTACTGGAACTGTTTCCACAAGCCATTGCTTAAGTTTTCCGTATTCTATTCACGTAAAGACTTACTAATCTTTTGCTACTGGCACGTATGGTTGAATTATCTAATATACGCAAGTTATTTCAATATATATCAATATAATTTTACCTTTTTGAGAAATATTTCTTTTATGAACACTATGTAATCAATCCTCTGTTGCAAATATATTAAAACATATTAACGGGTGTAACATCCGATAGCGAAATCTTACTATTAATGGCGAGAAATATGTGATTTATGGTTACAGGTACAAGTGGATTATACTCTTAAATCTCTCTTACCATAGCTTGAATGACTCTCATGTTGGAGTGTTGGCACAGTTCTCATTTGACCCCAATTTTTTTTGTCTCTCAGTCTTTAAAGGGACGAGGTTCATTCGTACGGCGATCTTCGCCGTAGTTTTTATCGGTATGCAGGGTTAGGTACGCATTCATTCACCGGAGCGTATCCGGCTGGTCATGTGTGGAAGTGGCTTAGGGCGGCGGTGGCATCGAGGTGGCAGTGGGAGAGGAGGGTGCAAGACGGGAGAACAAAATTTGCTCTGCACCTGCGGCGGTGGACTCAGACGGAGACTCCGTGGTGGCAGGGAACGAAAGGGACGCCCACCCACCTTTTCCCACGCCCGATTTCACTAGTGCCTTCGTCTCGCGCCGCGCCTTCATCAATTACGGCGGCGGACTTACGGGCTGCAGAGGGAGGGGAGGATGAGAGAGGAGGTGGGGAGAGCTTGGGGCCTTATTGCCGTATCATTGGGGGGTGGGAGAGTTTGCTAGAGTCGTGGAAAGGGTTCACTTTCACATCTACCCCTCCCTTCGCATTTCAGCTCGTGCACTCCTCTGCGAACAGATCCTCTTAAACACTGTCCTCGTGACGGGATAGGAAAAAGGCGTCTCCTAATCGCCTCTTGCGTTTTGCTTCTCGACACTGAACCGCGATGTTCCTGAATTTAGTGCTCGAGATTACATTTTATTATTAATACATTATATTTTTATTTTACATTTATCGTTCGGCTTACGCTGGTGGCTTCTTACTCTTAATGGGTTTGCGTTTAGTTGTATAAATTCGCTAGCCATGTCCTTGGTGACCTCGATGTCGACGACAGCCGAGCGTTCAGGTCACCGCTCATTCCTCTCCCTTTTCACCCACGGAGCACAAGCGAACCACCTTTCCGTTCACCTATTTCTCCACTGTGTACTACCATTCACTCGGGAGAACCTTTTGAAACGATTATCCACCCACCGCCCCGTCGTCGAGACTATGGTGATTAATTTCAAATGTGCGCGCGCTCTGGCTTGCGACAAGAGTGACGACGAGGGAGGCGGAAGCCAGTCGTCGGCCGGCTGGCGCTGCTCAGGCACCCCCTCCCGCCGCAAAAGATGTGGAGGATATCTTTTCCCGCACCGTCCTCTCTCCTCACGACTCAATCGCGACCCCTTAGATCCGATTTTGTTCGCGAATGTTTATCTCAGCCGGAGTATCTTTCATACCCTTCTCCCTTGTTGTTTTTCGTGCCCTTCTTGCTCCTCGCTTCAATTATTCGTCCCCAATCGCTATCTCACAGTTTCCACTCCTCTATTTCCATCTTCCTCTCTCTTTCCCTGCGGCTTCATGGTGCACTCCTTCCGAAGGATTTGTACACTGGGCACCGCCTCTCATCAACGAATGAATGGCGGCAGTACTTGGTTTATTAGTGAGGTCATTATTATGAGGTCATATCGAAGGATGAATGAAAGGAAAGCACGAAGCGTGTTACACGCGACCACAACATCCACTCCCTCTGACCCACGACCCGGCAAACGTTTTTCCCTCCGAGTTAACCGGATCGACACGACGCACGGTCCCGAAATGTCATTGAGGCTCTGTTTCCCCGCTATGGTCATGTTTCGAGGCACGGCATTGATCCTTCCGCCAAAATAACTAAATTACAATGCGAATGAAGATAAAATTGATACAGCCATGAGTACTGGCAGTGAAATTATTGCTTTTGGCGTACATTGAAATCAAAAGAAGCGGATTGTGGATAATAGCGACTGAAATCTGCATAATTTTAATTCATAAAATCTTTACATTAATGCAAAATTACGCTTGCGTTTTAGTTGATCACTCAGTCAAGTGTATATATTTTTGTATCATTTTAATGAAGCATACAGCAATTCTACGCATAATTTGCACAATATTTGCGAGTATCGGAGTATTTAAAAGCATCTAATAATGTTCAAGGCTACGGGCGCGGATTGTTCCCTCAATGAGGGCACTTTCAATCCAGGGTGCTATTTCGGTCACGAATGCTGAACCCTCTCCATTATTCCTTTCGTGAACACTCAAATATACTATGAATCCACCCATTTTCATCTAAATAAAGGATTCCATCTCGTACGATAATTGGAATTATCTTACTTTACAACTTACACACCTAGCATGGCAAATTTTAATTCCGGGTATGATTGAGGTCGTGATTAACGTTTCAGTACATCATCGTAATTGTTATTTGCAGCTTATATGAACGATGTGCAACGGAAAAAAAACCATTGAATCCTCCTCAGTGCTTGTCATACCCAGAAATGTAGTAAGGTCCTGAAGTTCACGTAATTGAACGTAAGTATGCCTGCCGAGTTTCGTTCGGGTTTAAGGCGGGCCGAATGATTTGTGATTTAATTCAGAGCTGCCAAAATTTCGTGGTGAAACGTCTTTAATTTTCCCAATATTTGGGAACTTTCCACTCGAAGAGCGATTTCGTGGCTTCATGATGGAAAGCAAAGATAGTCGTTAAGTAATCTATTTAGTCACGAGCAAACAGGAACGATGATTTTGGAAGGAGAGCAGAGAAGTGGGCGATATTTCATCGTATCTACCTAGGGAGGAGATTGTGAAAGTTTATCAAATGCAATTATTTTGTCGTATTTATAAAATGATTGTATTACAAGATATGGAAAGGGAAACAACGGTTAGAATTATGCAAAAATCTTTTGAGGACCAATCATAGAATTCGGCACTGGATGACTTTGAAGTGGATTTATTCGATTCTCAGAATAAGGAAAGGATTTAATGGTCTTGCGCAATAATACGAGAAAGGGGAAGATATAAATTAAGGTGTACATGCACAGCCTACGTATGCTAATCAAGAAGCAGTGCGCGTTTCATTGCGTCGGGTTGAGTTCCATGGTAGATTTTCGTGAGAACTAGGAAATGCTCTTTTTTTAGTATTCTTAGGCAAGATAAACCAAAGGGCTGTGAATTGTCTCTTGAGATTTCCTAGATTTAAGGGTAGATACATTGGTCCTCTTTCAAAGCATATACTGGCCGTCATTATTTATTTTTTGCTATCATAAAGGGTCTCATTTTTTCCCAGACTCGTTGGGTCACCCTCGGGTGAAGACGTCGAGCGCCGGTGGGTATTTTCCCGAAGTGTGGTAATCTAGTCGACTCCAGTCGTGCTTCCACGATTTGAATTCTTTGACTATTTTTCTTGAGGCACTGCGGTTTGTCCATTTGTCTCTGCTGCCATCCACCGTGTCTCTCAAGGACAAGAATCCAGTGCTTTCCCGTACAACCTCAACCCTGCGATTTCTTCTCCAGTCAACCCTTTCTTCTAGCCATCCACCTATCCCACGACTTCTTCCTCTTTGCCGCACAAACGGCGGAAATACGCATTTAATTCGGACAATCGGGGCTAAAACTCGGCGAGTCTTTCTCCCGAGACCGCTTTCATCTGCGAGTGCACTCGCAACGTCTCAGAATTTGTTTAGAATGGACTTTTCCTTTCCGTGACTCCTCAATCCGTTTGCATTTGTTTCCGTTTCTTTGTTTGAGGAACGACCCGTGCAGATTTACCGTTTCCTTTTGAATGTTCGTTTAGGTGAGGTTTTCCTGCGCCTCTTGAATTACCGAATGAGGTGACACTCATGTATTTATTTTGTTTGGAACTGGATGAGCAACATTCTTGTTATTAAGAGCTCGTGACAGAGTTAACCACATTGGATTGCATCAACAGGGCTGTGGAAGGTGAGTTGAAATAAGCTGCGATATGTGTTGGTGGATTCATCGAATTAATAAGCAGCTGTGGACAATCAAAGTGATATTGAGGGCAAAGGATCCTCTGTTGGGTAAGAGTGCCTGAAAAGGCTAAATAACACAATGATGTGGCCATGACTAAGCGATTTCTTGATAAAGAAAAAGTCCGGAGGAAGGGGCAGAAACCTTCCTCGCGAGTGAAGGTGTAGGCCACTCCGGTTGAGAGAGAAACTCCTTTTGCAATGTTGCCATGGTAAGAATAACTTGTATGGTTATAGGTAACTACAGGATTTTACCATTTGTGCTGTGAAAGGTAACAAGTCACCTTCGCCGAATTATTCACAGGAGCAGTAGCTAGTGTTACTTACGAGTAGTTTTCATTGTTAATGGTTCCTTGAGAATCGTGACGGAGACCTCTTCGCTAAAACATATAAAATAGAGATTAGTTAGCTCCACAGTCAAAGTTCGGAATGGGGAATATATGAGAGGCTTCATTTGTCAATTGTATCTGTGGATTTAGGTATGGAACATCGAAGATGCGGTTGATTTGGACATGGCATATGAGATCTGTTCAAAAAGTGTCACACCTTTTGTGTTTTTTCAATTATTATTCAATTATTCATGAATATCTATTTTGTCCATTTCAAAGTAATCCCCATTTGATATTATACACTTTTGCCAACGTTTTTTTCAATCCTGGAAGCACTTCAAAAATCATTTTTTGTGATCTTGTTCAGCTCCTCCTTCGATGCAGTCTTTATCTCGTCAATCGCAGCGTAGCGTCGTCCTTTCATGGTCCTATTCAGTTTCGGGGAGAAGAAAAAGTCACTCGGAGGCAGATCTGGGGAATACGGTGGCTGTGGCATCATTATTGTGTTGTTTTTGGCCAAATATTCACCTACAAGTAACGATGTGTGAGCAAGGGTGTTGTCATGGTGCAAAAGCCAATTTTTGTTCTTCCACAAATCCGGGAGTTTTTGGCGGATTGCTTCGAGCAAATTGCGCATAACTTGCATGTAATATTCCTTATTTACCGTTATTTACTGCATAATGAAGATATATTTTCTGTTAAGTATTCAAATAAAAAAATTCAGTGGCATTAGCTCCAAAAGTTTCAAATTTTAAGTGTCTGACCTGCGTAACTTTTTTTGTAATTTGAAGTTAATGGTTGCCGTATGGCCATATGTGACTCACATTTTCTCATAGGAAAAAGAATAGTGCAAATTTGTAGCATTTTAGAAAAATGTACGATCGATTTGCTGCCAATGTAGCCAAATTATTTAAACATTATCTCGGAATGGCTGTTAATAACACGCGTATGTTTTGAAATAAATAAAATTTTCTTTGCTCAATCCCTGCGGTGCAATTTTGAAATCACGCCGACATTTATTTTACCTTCGTACGTGGAAAAACACAATTTATCAATCTTCTAAAGTAAACCAATACAATATATTTTGACCCATAACATCTTGTGTTACAGCTAACAGTTTCAGGCTTAACTTTGTGGAATTCTTTAATGGTGACGGTGAATGAAAAAGAAAAAAACACTTTGCACTTCCACACACTTTTAATATAACACGACCATGGTTTCGATGCTGCGCATCATCAACCGTCCGTCTGCCATCCAACCATCAATTGTACCGTCTGCATCGAATAGTTCCCCCTCACCTTCCCTTCTCCCACCATGATTGCTACAGTACCATCCCTCTCCCTAACTTCCCCTACCTGGCTCCTGGCTATATACAATAAGTTGAACAATTTTGTTGTATTGTACCTGATGATGATGCGCAGCACCGAAACCATGGTCGTGTTATATTAAAAGTGTGAGGAAGTGCAAAGTGTTTTTTCTCTGTCTTTCACCGTCATCTTGTGTTACAATAGAAAATTTTGTGAATCTCTGAAAGCGTCGATGTTAAAGTTCGCATAATTAAAAAATTCTCCTAAACAGTTCAGGATGGCGAGAAAAGAATTGAAAAACTTGGTGGATTCGAATGTATTTATACATCTCTAACAAAATTCCGTAATAGCTGGTGCTTTCCCGGCGTATTTGCTTCCTGAAGTTTTCTAGGGTCCTCCACCGGGTCAGAGATTCCATATTGACCGACGTTTTGATTCCCGACTCGTGCATCGACCTCAGGGTAAATGAATCATCTACCCTGAGGTCGATGCACGAGTCGAGCATCGAAAAATCGGCCAATATGGAACCCCTGATCCGGTGGAGGACCCTAGAAAACTTCATGAACCTTGCGTAAGTCTAAAAACGTTGAACTTCCATGTCGACATAAAATTGCATGCTGATGATTTCATATGGAACAACTTGATTACTAGATAACTACTATTAGCAACGGTATACGTATATGCGTACTTGGATGTGTGACATCCGGACGTTAACTCTGCTTAATTCACCCGAAAATCCTAATCTGCTTGATTTGGATGACTTATACTTCACATCTGTGTCCCCGAATACCGCCTTAAGTTTTTGTCACATTTCACAGAGTTTCAACCGAATCAAGTTTTCCGGTTCATATGCTTCCCCGTAGGGGCCCATAATAAAGTGATCGCATCGCTGTAGTTTCGCATGTGTTAGTAGTTAATGAAATTTTACCCAGGTGAAAATTGAGGTATTTCTCCTGGAAAGTGCATGGCGTATACCGAAAGAACAGTGTTGCATCCCTATTAAGACATTTTTACGAAATTTCTCTGCAGCCGAAGAAAATTTCTTCGCCTTTCGCTCGCACTTCACTGCTGTTTTCTTTTCATGAAAGGAAAGAAGAGCACTTCCTACGTTACACTAACTTTTTCAGTTTTCTATCTCGCTTTACATATATCATACCACTTTCCCGGCTGTCATAATCAGCAGTCTCCACTTCCATCGGTGGTAACTTTCTAGGATGTTGCGCGGAATCGACTCTTTCCAACCCTTTTTTGTTCGGCCCATTGAACTGAGCAATTGAACTGAGAAGCCACGCGACAAGCTCGCGCTTCGAATCTGTGATGCAACACGGACTGGGTTTACGGTGCATTTTGAGCTCAGTCCCAGACTATTAGTGTTTACAAGAGCACAATTGCTTATGAGTGCATTTCTTATCCTACAGTTCGCTTAATTTTCCCTCTCAGTTTTAGTCAGAGAACACATTTGAGTCATCAAGCGACTTCGTTTCTGACCAGGAAGCCATACGTTATTTAGTATAGAGCACATTATGTAAACTACATTTTTACTATAAGATGAATATTCATCAAATTTTTTTTTCAACTGTCGTGATTTATACGTGAACTTGCGCAATTATCCGTTGGGAATCGACGAAGGGGAATAGTTGACCGAGACGCGTTTGCTGCAAGATTTCTCTTGCGGTTTTTAAATTTCCTACAAGCAATTACAGCAAATAGTGACTTGTTTATTGCATTTACAGGCTCCTTAACCCTTCACTAATAGTTATTTTATGAATATAGAATTTTCCCGTTGAAAAATCCACGTTCTGGTATGTCCCCGTTCCAGCCGATAACAAGATCTCCCTCCGAAAGGGAGCATTCATAAGGAAATATGTGGCCGGTCATTGCCAGGCAAGACGACCGTTGCATCACCGCTCTCCCGCATGCACTCATACACACCTATAATTTAATTTGAGATTATACGCTACCCAAAGTGTGCGGCCAGAGGTGGCGGAGAAATACGCTCTAGTGATTGATTCCGTCCTCATGCCCTCATCTTTGTTTAGATTATTTCTTCTCCATGGCGCTCCATGTCATGCTCTTCCCTTAACTCAATATTGAAAAAGTTTTAAAGATGCCAGCAGTGTAGAAATTTAGAGCTGTCAGCCTTTAGATCCAAATAAATATTCTGCCTTTTTAGTAAAATTTTGAGATTATTATAGCCGGAGGAGAACTAAATGCGGACGGAAGTAAAATGGACATTCTACATGTGTATCACTTTGAAGTCCACTGAGCCTAAGTGAATATTTATATTTACTTATCATCGTATCATTTAAGTAATCGGAGCAGAAATTTACAATTTCAACTCAATTTTCTCTGCATGACTGTGATTGTGTTGATCTATTTAATAGGTTGTGGTCTATTTAATGAACTCGTGTGCGGGTGGCGACGATGTTAAAAAATATATTTAGTATTCCTTCGCCCTTGGCTCTGCTACTTGTGTGAATCGTTAAACGCGTCTCCCGGGCTTTAAAATATAGTATTTCCTGTGGAACAGAAGTCTTTTGGAACTTGTTATTTTGTACAATGGGTGACTATATTATTAAATCGCTCAAACTTTTTGTTGTTTTTTAGGTCACTTTCGAAATGAATTTGCCCGAATATCCGTATATTATTTATTTATGTGAATTGATTACAGTGCCTCTCACGTCACACTCTCTTTTGCACAAAAATGCTTGTCCTGACCTTAACAATTGCATCATCTAAATTATAGTCAGATTATACAACCATTTAAATTGTAAGCCAATCTGAAAGTATGCGTGTGTGTCAGGTAGAAATATAAAATTAAATAATATTAAATTCGTGCATAATGCGATAAAACTGTGTGGCCCAATAGGTTCCTTTTTTTTAACTCCGTAAGGAAAGCGATTAAAAAGTGGCGAGCATGTCTGTGCAATTAAGTTTGTTCAATCATGGCTACAGGTTTCAATGTGTCACCTTAGTTCATGTGCTAAATACAAGTGGTGACAATTAATCTAACACCCGTTCATGCGTATTTCATAAATATTAATGATGTGAATATATAGTTTTTAAGCTCTCGGAATGGTGCGGTGACTATGGTACTGGCTTCCTATACCCCGAGGGCTCAGGTTCAAATTCCTTTAATGGGCGGTGTTTTTAGTGATATTCCGATTTTTACTTGTGGTATTGCGTGGAGACCACTCTGAGCGCGCCGTCCGTCGGATGGGACGTTTAATTTTGGATCCTTTGGCGCTTTTCGTTAAGAGAAAGCTTAGTGCCGACACCGGGTTTCTCCCCATCCTTCCTACATTCCCTGAATATCCTACTTTAACCGAATAACCTATCCCTCTCTTATAGGCTCATTGGTTTCTAAAACGCTCTGAAACGTATTCTGGCCTGATTCCGAGGTGTCAATTTTTGAAACTACTCGATTTCGGCTGATTTTATCACAAATTAAGTAAAGTTAACGCTATTACACCTCTTGTGTGATTGCGGACACGACATAGGCTTTCGGAATAGAAGCAAAAATTTCTTTAATCCATAGTTTTTCTCGTGGTAGTCCTCCACTGGTATATGATCATGTAAAAAATCTGGTATTTTCGATATATATTTCTGTACAAAAATAGTGGAAGACCGCTGATAAGCTTCATTTGATGGAGCAGAATTTTGAATACTATCAGAGGGCATTTTATCGAAATAACGTATTAAGAGATAGCTCCTTAAACCTCCTAATATGTACAATACCGCGTAAGAAAAATCTATGCCTCTTCCGAAATTAAGTAAATCTGTTTCATTCCCGTAGAATATGGCCGTGAAATGAGTGAAGTTGCGGTAGTCAGTACAAAAAGGCACAATTTATGACTAGTTATAGGACACCTCATGAATTATATAGTATGTAAGAGAAGAATGCTCGAAATATTTTTATCTCTAAAGGGAGAAGGATACCAAAATAGTTGAGTTTCTTCGGCGAATATTTTTCATACTCAAGCATATGAAATTTACGGAAGAACTGAGGAAATCATATAGCTATTGGCTGAAATTTGGGAATTCAAAATTTAAAGCTAAATCCTTTTTTTTGCGAATAAAACCTAGAATGGCCAAGCCAGTAAAATGTCCAAAGGAGATATTTTCCTTCCTCGGCGCGTCGATCCAACGGTTCTGCGTGCTTGGAGTTATTCTTTGCACGGTGTCGCTTCAATTATTTATTTTTTTTGCAAACGGTGGTTTATGTCAGACTTGGCCAACCGCCGTGAAAACTCGTGCAAAAAAATGCGCCAAAGCGCCAGAGCCAGTAGTGCTGAAAGTGCTACCCCGGCGCTTGCTTCCGCACAGTCTCCCATAAGTTTGAATCAGCGTCGTCGATTGGAAACAATTTATTTTCTTTTATCACGGAAGTGAATTGAAAGTACCATCCAACATTCTTTGAATTAAGAAAATCCAATTCCTCGCCTATGAAGGTGAGTGTGTAAGTAGCGATGCACTTTCCCCGGCACCAGGCGATACGGATCTTTCCATATGATCATTATGTTGGCGTTCACCTCCAATAACTATTAACGCTCCCGTCAATATACATCGCTTCCTGACTATTCCTAATTACCCACTACATTCCATGAATATACAAACCCGCAGCGCATAAACATATCCGTGGGAATAATGACAAATTTGGTTTATTAGACCAGAGAAAATGCAATTTTTCGCTTCTAATGCAATGGTATCTACTTCATTTAACACCCAGTGTTGTGTTGCGTCTCAAAAATCTCGTAAATGCTATATTTTCTATCATCCTATTAAATACAATAGTGCGGATATTAACAGCGATGAGTCCATTCTATAATTTCTATACCGGTCTCGGTTATTCAACTCGGTTATCCTGAAAATTATGGCCGTGATTAATGACCATGGGCACATGGTTCTAGTAGTTCTGATATATTTATCATCCAGTTTCATTGGGCATATTATATAAAGTAGTAATAGTATTGAAAATAGCGCTAATATTCGGACGAAGAAATATGTATCGGTTACTTTAGTTTAATGCCAAAATCTCGCGTCTGGAATCAATGTGGACATTGTCTCTAAAAATTAAGATCTGTAAAATCTAATGTAAAAACCTTTAATTTAATATATTTAAATGCATAATTTATATGTTTAAAATATTATGATTTAGCGATGAATCCCTGATTTTTGGTGGTCCTTCGGCGATTTCTAATTGCTCATATCTGAATTGTTGCACTATGCATTGAAATAAGACAAAAACGTGATATATTTGATAGTTATAATGAATAATGACTATGCTTAAAGGCGTCAAGATGAGCAAAATTTAAGTTTAATTTTTTTATACGCTTACTTTTTTCTATAAGGTATCACGTTTTTTCCGAGTGCTGTTTCCTTTTCAGGGATCTTGGTTGAAAATTAAAGACAATATAGAGTAGAAGTAAATGATATAAACAGTCAATCAAAGTGTTCACTCTTGGGATTGATACCCTTTCATTACTAAAGGTCACCGTGCTTGTTTATGATTAGTTTATCATGATTAACTACTTCATTTCACATTGTTTTATTAATCATAGTGATTTTTGAAGCTTCATGTCGCATGCAAGGATTGTTACATAAATGAACAACAAGCCCGTCTGGTGAATTCTTCACGTCGTCCATTCCACCAAAAAGCCGATGTGTTACGACTCGTATTATGTGTTGTGAGATCTTACATACTAATAAACACAGAGAAATAGCTATAGGTGATTGTTCGAAATAATATAGCTATTCTAGTGAAACATACTAAAACAATGGTTATCATTAATTTAATATGGGGTGATTCAGTTGAATATTATTCCCAATGAAAGGTTATCCTTTTTAAATGTATTTTTCTGTCATTCTTAATTGTTTATTTATTAAGTTTTACAGGAACTTTTATACTTTTTACCTGTACTTTTCTGTCGTTCTTAATTATTTACTGTGGATGTTTCAATGGTGGCTTACGATTTCTAAGATTTTAGCTCTTGTTCTCTGGGTGGGAGGAAGTGGAGACATGTTTTATTCATGCTATATTTCAACAATTGATGAAGACTTATTTATTATTTCTGCGGGAAAGATACCTTACCTTGGGCTAATCCCTCCGATACACCAGTTGCCACTTCTTCTGTGCCTGGAAAATTGTTAGTTTTATGGAGCAATTATGAATTTACAAAAAAAATAATTGCTTGGAACGTTTTGTTCCTACTGTTTTTAACTCTTAACCATGCTGGTAAAGTTGAACTACTTTTCATTTTAAAACAGTCCTCGATAGCGTGAGACTGAGTCGAAATTATCGTACTAGTTTTCCAATGAATCAAGCTTTCACCGATTAATTGTGTAAAATCGATTTAGAATGGCGAAGAATAAGTTTAATGCATGACAAAAGTATCGTATATTTAATGCTCGTATGATTTTGCTTAAATTATATTAATTTATTTTATTTTATATAAATACTCCTCGAAGAAGGTCACGTGGACAGAGAGGAAAACATGAGAAGGCGCTAGTAATGGTGGGGGAGGAGAGGGGATTGCTAGGAGAAACTGGGAGACGGAATGAAGGGAGAAAAGAAGTATAAGGAGTCCAAGAAGGGCCTTTTTATAGAAAAGGATGTTGGGTTTTATTTTTGTTACGATAGCCAAGAGAAATATTTGGTAGTTATGTCCATCCAAAACCTACCTCAACCGATAGATTATCTATAATAAAATACCCCCTGGCTCATCAGACATCTATTTGCGTCATAATATGTCTTTATTGTAAAAAAAGTGGAGGAGAAACGGAGTTTAATAAAATTATAATTTCCTGAATTTTATGCCTTTTTTGTCATAACTTTCATTGGGCGTGGCTCCCTATTTAACATTACTTTTACCGTTAACGGGAAAGTTCCGACTTCAAATCTGGGTGGCATCCCTGAACATTCTCGAGAGTTAAACATTTCTCCTGGATGAAAAGAGTAGTTCGCTGCTCAGTGTGTCATTTCCTAACCCTAGGTCCATGAAGTCTACCCTATTAATATTATTAAAAACACAGTCCATTGTATCGGTGACTGTGACTTTTTAATCTCAGCATTCCATATCATACTGAGGATGTTGAAGGTATATAACTCTCACATTATTTCGTGAAATTCAAGGTCACATTTCAATGTGTGCTAATCATCTCTCTCTCTCAAATATTTCACCTATCAGAGATAGTAAATAACTCTGCGTTGAATCGTTATAAAGTAATAGCAACTCTAAAGTTATTTTATCTTTGCTTAGGTTGTAATACAGAGAACGCCAATTAGTTACTTGAATGTGAAGCGTTAGCGTTTCATTCATGATTTCTTTCAAAATAATATCCCTGAATCCTTTCTTTTGGGCGATTTTAATTGAATGTAATATTGTTTCAATTTTATAACATCTATGTATAATCAACATTTATGGTATGCCCAAGGTCTATTAAGTTTACTCATGTGTATTTTTCTATGTTGCAACTGCATAATTGACATCAAGTGCAAAGTACAACTAATTGCAACTGCGCTTAATGTTACTGCCATTGTTTTTTCAACTTAGTATTGCCACGATTACAAGTTCAAAAAAGCGCGTAGATGATGAAACAGAGATTTGAATCTATTATGGTTCAATTTTAAAATAAAATTTCAATGGGATGAGAACCAGGTTTATGCGAACGGAAAAAAGATGTATTTTTTATTCACGATGTAAAAATTGAAAAAGCAAATAACAATAGCAACATTAATACAGATTCTCGAAAGAAAATGAGAAGCAGATCAGGTAATAAATCCCTGTTCGTGATTATTAATGCTTTCAAATTGTGTCAAATACAGTACGAATTAGATTTATTGAAAACTCTGCTCCCAACTATACAGCTGCATTTTAAAGCAATCTGGTTAGTTTCTTTTCCTCCGCTCATTAATATGCTTAAATTCAGCGGGTGGGTTTTTTTTTCGGCGGGTTCGTCAAATTATTTGTGTCATTTGTATCTTTTTGCACTTTATAATTACCACTGCTTCCTGTGATAGAATTTCACTTCCCAACAAATTGACTCGGAATCGCTCTCCCTTTTTTTTACCTATTTTCCGCTGCGCTTGATGAGACTCAAAATGGATCGTCTAACGGAAGTAGTATTTTCAATGCGCGCAATCGCTTAATCAATGGCGGGGGAAGTGAAAAATAAGTTTTGCTCTGAACTTCTCCGGTAATAAATTTCACCTACGGTTATAGAAACGTTATTTCCCCTTTAAAGCCAAACATGAGAGTTGTGTAGTTAATAACGAACGTAGATTGCAAAATAGTCTCCATAATTCACAATAGTTCGCCTAAAATGCTTCCTGTTATAAAAAAAAAAGTTGGAAATAGTTTTAGTGAAAATTCGCTGCAACATATTATTATTTCCCCATAAATAAAAATGCACATAGCCTGTAACATTACCTAGATCACTATTTTTAAAAGTAGCCTTTTCAAGCTTGATTACAACATATAATATCATGTTTACCTTTCAATCAAGTTGGTAAATTTCCCTTCTCCCACTGACTTGGTACCTGACCTAAGAGATTAATAATCCTTTGATAGTTCCTTGTGGGTGGATGACCCGACGCGGCATCGCTAAGAGTGTAATTTATCAGTGAATACCTTACCCATTTGCAGAATTCATTCTTGTATTTTGAAGTGTTCTAATTATACCACAAATAAGAATTAAAAAAAGAATATGATGATCCCATGCAGCTCTCTTACGTGTGGACAAATGTCTTTCAGAACACATTCGAGTTGAAAGGGTTGTTGGAAAATTGTTTCATTGCTTATTCCAGGTCTTAATGCCCACTCCTTTAGCCCACGTCCTCTCAACAAATTACTTTAATTATCACGCTGAAAGCGTGAATAATGATTTCTCATTCTCTTTTGTGTGTTAATTACTCTATTTGGCCTCATTTCTCACATTGTGAGGCAGTGCGAGAAATTGCTGCACGGAGCGGTTAATTATTTCAGAACGCCTAGTTGAGGAATGAATTTCTATTAATAGACTGCAATATTTGATTTGTATGGCATAAGATTTCATGAAGAAGGACGTCTTTCTTTCGAGTTTCTTTGCGGGAAGTAATGTAAAACGGAGCATTATTACGTCTGGAAATTCACACTTCCTTCGTTTTTGTTCACTGCGAATGCCATAATTTTAAATTCCTATGAACCTTTCAGTTTTTATTGTGGTTTTTGCGTATCCAGCGGGTGATATTGAGACAATAGAGCATAACTTCCTGCCTTTAGGGGTGACGGTGGGGATTTAGAAATCGCTGACAACCTTGTAATGCTGATTTCCATTGGTCTAAATCCTAGACTTCCGAACGACCTTGAGGAAATAGCATGAAAGGATCTCGTCCTTCATCTATCTCGCTTCAATTTATTACGCTCCTATGGATTGAAGTTTCCTCACTGGCAGATTGTTAGCATAGTCGTCATTATTCTCTATCAGGTACATGTTTCTTAAATAGTTCCCATATTTGTCCGGTCTGTTGCCTCTATGGGCAAATACATGGTCGCGACATGAAGTAAATTAGGTTTATCACGCGTCTTGATCTTTTAATAAACCTCCACGGTTTTTAAACTTCTCTTTTTATCTCGGAAAAAAGATACATTTTTAGGTTATCATAATGTTACTAACCAAATTTAGATTTTGTTTAATTAGTATGCGCTAAACTGATAGCAAAATGATTTTATAAAATTTATGTCCGGTCTTAATTTAATTTTTTTTAAACTCTTGTCGGTACGCAATAAAATCACTGCCATCATGTCGTCAACAGCCTTGCGTTTTTTAGAGTCGTACCGCAGTCGCAAAAAAGGACTGATAAAAAAGCGTTAAGGTCGTATATGCCCTGCAACTTTAACTCTCTGATTAAACTTTTGGGATCACCGCAGTCTGAATTTCATGGCCCCTAACTTGTGATTACCTTGCGCTTGGAGGAGTTCCAGCTTTCCGTTCCTGTTTAAGCACGTATTCATACCGAAGTACCCGTCGGGTCTTTCTCGGTGCTTTTCAACCGCTTTCCCTCAACTCCCATTCGTCGTTCGTGCAGGGGCGTTCGTCCCTGGGCGTGCCAGTTAGTCGTCGCAAACATCCTTGAACTGCGGGAGCGAACCGAGTGCGAATCGGTGTCCGAGCCCGCAATTTCACTCTCCCGCGTGCCAGAGGCTGGCTGCCGCTGGACCTTATGCCGGCATTACATCCACTTAGCCGCCAGCCAAACTCGTCCCCCTCGTCGTGCGTTCCGATCCATTTAAAGTGAATATCTATCCCTTTCACCAGAACACACATATACTCTATCACCAGCAGCGCACAACTCGCGAACATTCTCTCCTGCCAACCCACCCCGGGCGTTTAAATTTAATCTCCTTCCCTCAGACAATACTAAATACATGCTTTTGAGAGAGAGATAGAGAGAGAGACCACACCCGTTCTGTGGATGACGTTCTTTTTTCGCCGTTTACCTCGCGGTGGGCTACTATTGTGTGCGCCAGCAGCGGACGTAGCGTGCTTACTAAGATCCCATTAATTGTGTTACAACATCTGCAATAGGCGACGACATGAATTTCCGACCTTCGCTCGACAGGTGTGTCTATCACCAACTTTTCCCACGAAAAATGAGAAACGTTTTTCTTCCATCCAGATTTTTCTTTAATTAAAAAATCCACCGTAAGTTAATCGTCCGATTATTGTCCGAGTCCAATTCCTTGAATCCTAAGTAGTTTATGGAGTACTTGATGGAGGGTAGGAAAAACTTCTGTTTTTTTCCTTTCCGGAGTGAAAGAGGGCAGCAATGGGTGAGATTATTGACGCGTCAGATGTTTGCATATTTTTATCCCCATGCCTTTCTTGTGTTGTTCATGATAATTATGACCAAAAGCAATCTTGGGATTATTTCCTACCAGTCCATTTTGACCGGCTAATTCTTACATTTTCCTTCGTAGCTTCGAATGTTGATGACCACCGCGAATTGTTTCTCGTAACTCGATTTTGGCCTATGATGGTAATTTCCAATACTTCTTCCATCACTTCCTCACCTATTGCTCTTAGAAATTTGAAATATCAACATACTTGGTCAATGACAAAACACCGAATTAATTAAGTCATTTAAGAACCCGGTTGTCATCGAGACTTAGCGAGTGTAATTTGAAAATTCAGAAAAGCGTAGAGGTGTCACTGCAAGCACCCTCTCTCTGACTTAATTTGCTGATCATAAATTGAGGCTTAAGAGAAACTTCATAAACATTATGATGAATATTTTTCTCCGATTAAAATTGTTTTTAAGTAATTTCAAACGTTCGGGGTGACCATGTGAACACGAGGGACTGAACATTCTGGGGGATCGAGATGGTGCGGGGGCTAACGTACTGGCTTCCCACCCAGAGGGCCTGAGTTCAAATCCCGGCGGTGTTGAATAATTTTCAGAGGTATCTCGATCCCTACTTTGGGTGCTTTGTGGAGGGTACTTTGAGTGAGTGCGCCGTCCGTCGGATGGGACGTTATGCTGCGGACTCCTTGGCGCCTTTCGTAAAGAGTAGGCTAATGCCGACACCGGGTTTCTCTCCTCCCTTCATCCTTTCCTGTCCATCCCCTATGGCGCAAATTACCTCAGCTGTCGGTCGCCTCCCCTAATTACTACTACTACTACTGAACATTCTGAACGCTCTGATAAAATCACTACTCCGGAAATCCTTGATAAAATCCGTTATCCATGGCATCGATGACGGAAAAATGGAGGAGCATGATATTGCTAATTCTCTTTAGTCATCTTGAGGGGACGGGTGCATAATGTTTTACACCAGCATGCGGTCATAAGAATGCTATCCTCAAGCGGGTGCCGCGATTGCTCACCGTTGACCGGAATCTTAAACGTGGCCGGTTCCAAGAAAATTCCTTGGCCGATTAGCAGCAGTTTCCGCGGTGACTATGGAAACAAAAGCCTATTTTCAGATTTGGAGCATTCGACTTATTTTGAATGCTGGAGAAGCGTTGCATGAAGTGCATTGATGAAAAAGTGAGTATGCTAATTTTCAAAAGGTGTATCCACAAAAATTCATTAGTTATCATTCCTGCATGGATATTTCCATTTATTAATTTTATTCAATTAAATTTTAATCAATCATTCAAAGTGAAATGAGTCCACCTCTTGTAGGTTTCCATTGATCACAAAGGACTATGCGTATGTAAAAAATACACGAGGTTACGTGAACAAACGGGTTAACTCTGCGATGATTTTGCTAACCAAAATTTTCGTTTCATAAGTGGAGTTTGGCTATTGCTTAGTGAGCAAAGACTTGGCCTCATTTATTTCAGGGAACACCGATAAAATGTGATCGTAAAATTATCAAGACTATTGCAATCCTATTAAACAATTTCACCTCTAAAATTGTTGTTGATTAAGGCTCTTTCTGCACGCTTAGACTGGTTTTAAATGAAAAGCACTCAAAATTAAGATGAACCTAGACTTGGCTTAAAATTCAAAGCCTAAACACCAAATGCGAAGTTCGCGGAGTATCTTTACCTATAACCCGATTTAAGTTGCGGGCGGTTTTAACGCAGGCGCCTTTTAGTGCGAAGTCACTTTTAGTGCTAAGACGAAATTTTAATCAGTTGATTCGTGGTTTTCCACAGAGTGTCAATGGGCAGTTATTTAGCTTCGTATCCATCATGCGAATGGTTTAGAACAAAATGAGGGGTTTAATGATCATCCATTCTCCGTCACCCACTAATTCAGTACGTGCCCGTAATATGGGGACAATGAGTTCAAATAATGTTAAGACGTAATCATTTTTACCGATCTCAATATTTTTTAATGGAAAACTAAAATCAAAGTTTCAATATCTTTATTTCTTCATTTTCATTTGCAGGATTCATGAAAGTCGTCTCGCTCGTATTATTCTCACGTGCCAATCTCAGAATTTCGCTCCAGCGGGTACTACCGGGCACGTTTGACGACCACCCCATTCGCGGAGGGTACAAAACAAGCCTCAATCCTCCCGTACATGGACTTCAATGGACTGCACGTGGCGTCTGTTACACCCCTTCCCACCTTCAGTATCCCGTAAAACTCACTCCCCGGTCCGCAAAGCCTCCCTCTGATTCACCCACCGAACTCTCAGGATTCTCTGTCGCAATCGTTTCAGTCAGCCATGTTCGTATCCATGCAGCTTCGATTCCAGTACCGTCAGCTCGTTGATTTATTACAAATCCTCGGGGTACATTTTGAACGTCCCGAGCTAGGCAACGGGACGAGAAGTGGACAAATAATGTGATGCTTTCTGAGATCGGTGATGTTTTAACCCGTTGAAACCAGAAGTTTTCCCCGAGATAGATCTTTGAAATGCATTGCTCAATTTACCCCTGACCATCGAACTCTTATAAGACACCTCTCCAGACCTTCCGGAATGATTTAATAATCCGACGCTTCCATAGATTTATCGATTTTTTCCATCGATTCATGTGCGATGTGCTCACCATCAGTTAAATCGATACTTCTCTTTTTGGCCGTCTATGATGATTCGATGATTTTATTGGTCAACAGCTCTGTAATCGAAATAGAAGTAAATGTTTTCAATGACAAAATTTTAGCATTAAACAGCCCGCGCGGTATTTCGAGGCACAACCTTCCTCGCACGTCCTTGGTGGAGGCTATGGGGTTAATGTTTATGTATTTGTTTTCCAAGATGGAACATTTTGAAATATCAAAAATAATAAAATCGTTTTCCTTTAAATAGTACCCAGCAAACCATAGTGTTGAATTCATTTCTAGATTTCCGTGTACAGTGCCGATAATCAAGATGTAATAAAACTATTGTGCTTTCCATTTTTAAATTCAAAATCCAATTAGATGTTGAAAAAAAGTATGATTTCCTTCGGTCTGCTCGAGAAAGTATGAAAAGAGAGAGCTGTAACAATTTGCCGCCGCTGATGATACAGTTCCTCGACCAATTGTGCTCCTGTTATCGTGCAATCTCAGTCGACATCTTGTCATCGCGCAACCGATAATCAATACTGCAACACGTTTTGGACGATCTTATTTTAAAAAGGACGTGACTTCCTATTCCTCGTTAGCTATAAAGCTGCTGGTGAGACCATTGAAGCAGCTCTTTGAAGCAATAAAATTGTACTTTGCTTAATTGCTGACAGTTTTTAAAATATTTTTTCTGCATAAAAAATATCGCCCCGGTGTATTTGCGTTTTTTAAGCGACAGTTGCGCAGGCTATGCTACTGCATATTGGTAGAAAAACCACGTAGTTTAGGAATGCTATCATTCATGGCGACGGGTAATATTTGAGGGAATCGTCCAAAACTCACATCGGATTATGAGTAAACTAATAATCATATTCAATTTCAGCGGCGACGTTGGTTCATATTTTAGACTCTCATTTCACTGCTAATTAGAATACTGGAGTAGAGGTCGCGTAAAATGGCCTTTATGCTCACTCCACTAGCTCTCTCACACATCGGTCAACCTTATGAGACGCATTCATTTGAGTAATGAGGCCAATGGTAACGCCTAGCGCCAAGTTAGTGGCATTCGCGCAGTTATAGAGGAGTTAAGTAATCAACATGCACCCAATTACATGACTTGCTATAAATTTCGTATTTGGAAACGTATAGGACGTATTTGCGACATGTGGTTCGATCCAGTAAGACGGCGGAGTGTCGAAGTGAATGGGAGAAATGCTGACCTGCGAGAAGTGTCGTGCTGCAGCAGCGTGGCATATATGTGACACCTGTTATCTCGTTGTGCGAGAAATTTCTCCCTTCGCAAAATTCATATCCTTTCATTTAATTAATTTTGCATATTTCCGATTATATCATTAGTAGTCAGGTTAGTTAGGGAGATCCCATTGCTTATTTTGCCACTTGATACACAAAGCCTTTAAATACGTCGAATTTATTATATTACTTGCATAGATTTAAAATTGATTTCCGACACGATATTCTGTTCCATCTCCGGAAGTCATTCCGTTTTAATCTGACTGTCACGTTGGCCATCAAAGACCTAAAATGCCGTATATATCAACTTAACCACATAAATAGATATTTGATTTTGACACTGCGATAATCGGGTGTGACAAAGTATCACACCGCATTAGTAGACACCGCCTCTCATTTTTTTCATGTAAACGAAGCAGGTGGAATTGCATGCTTTTAGAGTTGGGTAATGAGGGTAAATTGCGGGGGGGAAGGTCCGGAACCCGGCGAAGTCGTACCGGTTTTCAAGTCAGCTTAAGCTCGCGGTGCGTGTGTCGTCGCTCTTCTCCTTCACCTCCTTCCCAGAGTAATCATCAAGGGAAGAGGTGATCACCTAGGTCTGAGGTCATTTTGACCATTAGGGATATGCAGAAATGTTGGAACTATTTTAGAAATTTAAGGAGTGGATAAAGAAATGTGCTAGCCATTGAGCCGAAGAGGTTGTTTTAGAAATACGAGGAAAACAGGGGCGGATGGAGGGGATAGATATTTAGCGGCATAAGGATGTTGGAGACTTTGAGACCAGGGAGAATATTTGGCACGATTCTAAGGAAAAGGAAAATAACAAGCATTTTTAGAGTCATTACGTGAGGTAGAGAGCATATTAATGTAAAGAATGGTTGTTGTAATGCAAGTGGTTTTCATAATTCTGTAATATTTTTTAAGAATGCATCTTAAACTTAACTATGACCTTATGAATACCACCAATAGCCAAGATTAGGAGGGGAGGAAGGATGGAGGAAAGTCCGACTTACTCATGGCCAAATGCGCCATAGAAGCCCTTCCGATGGACTGAGAACATGTTAACGAAATAGGTCAATAATTTCCCAGCTACAGCTCGATCTAGCCCCGCTACGGGGTTTAATACTAGCAACTGATAGCCCCATTGAGTTAACATTGTAGCTTCATCTTCATTCTTCTTCGCTTTTCTCAGGAAGTACACAAAAGTGAATATAGCAATCTCGGACTGTTATACTATCATCCTAGACTCATCGCGTTTTCTGAATCGATGTTACCCAGTGAAATCAGATAACGTAACGATTTTATTAAAAAGATGCTTTGAAATTTGATGCTTCACTTTTTATTGTAATTTTCACAAAAGGCATATAATGAATTTGGGCTACTGTTGTGCATAGTGGCTGTGATATGTATGTATTATGAATTCATAATTTGTACCTGACCCAATATAAAGGGGTAGATAGTAAGTCTTGGAACCGTTATAAATATTATTAGTTTAAAAAGAGTTCCGAAAACGATCGAAGCGTATCATCGCAAGAAACCATTTAAATGATTGATTTATAATATTCGATGGTACTCTATACTAGGATAAGAGTATACATTCAGGTTCCTTTATTACCACAATATGTGCTACTTCAATTGCGGCCTTATTTGTTTATTTTGTTCTCATTGCTCTCTTGCCAGCCATGGATATCTTAGGTTTTCCCTACGCCGATTTCGAACCAATCTACTTTGAAAATTTCACGTCTATCGAGGGAAGCGAAGAAATAGTCGAAAGAAAAGCTTTATAGCGATCCCGGGAAAGCTCTAGCACTGCAAGGGAGAGAAATCCTTGCGGTGGTCCCCTTCTCTTCGTTGTCCACTTCTTTCGCTATCAAAAAAAATATTTCTTTCTCTCTCCTTCGACGTAAATAAAGCGTTATTTGTCTCCTTCCCTCCTTCATAGAGTGAGTCGGCTGCTCAAGTTTTCCGCTCAAGTGGACACTGGGCTATTGTGGATCGCGGAAAAGGGAAGGCGACGGACACGGAACGTCTGGAGGGAAGGGGGAAGGAAAAGTGTACCGGGAGAGAGGCTGGGATCCGGGTGAATTTGTGGAGCGGAGGGAAAGAGCGACAAAAAATCGTACTGCGACTCGTACAAGTGTCCGCGAGACTGCAAACCGCTTCGTCTGCAAATATTTTACCAGCTGCAACAAGGGAGCGATCACCCATTGCCCCCCTCCTCAACCTACCCCCATCCTTCCGTTCGCCCCAATGCAGCTGCTAATAGCGTCGCGTTTGCTACTTTTTTTGTCGCTCTCGAGCGCCGGACTTGTTCCCCGTGTCTATGCCGGCGGTGGAGGGATAAGGAGAAGCCAAGATGGGGGTCCTTGCCCCGAATGCCACGCGATGACGCGGCCGGACGACCGGTCGCGGGGAGGCTGCACCGAAAGTTGGTGCGGTGCGCCGAACACACCTCGTCACCGCCGGACAACTTTCTCTCCATCGCCCCCCCCCCCCACTTCCTCCCTTCTCTCGCGCAGACCCGCGCGCCGTCGCCGGTCACCTGCGTGGAGTGCACCGGAGAAAAAGGGATACTCGACACGCCCACCTCGGTCAACCTCCACTCCCCATCTCCCTTCCCACCCTCCCGTCCATGATTGCCCCAGCGGGTGCCGAACGAACCCCTCGCTCGCAGTGAAGAGCGTTCGATCCCCAATCGCCTCCTCCCCTCTCCTCGAATGAATCTTCCGAGAGAGGCCCGGGGTACGTCAGCTACTTCACGCTCCAGAAAAGGGGCGCACGTACTACGTGGGAAAGTGTTGGGGTTTTGCCGAAGGGTGAAAGAAAGAAATGCATTTGTGGGAGCAAGCCGCAGTGAGGATATGGTGCGAAAGCTGCATTCATCGTTTCGCTGCGCCAATCGAACGGTGGCAGTTCTCTCCACGCCTCCCCTGCTCTCCCCTACCTCAACACTACCTCCCCTCCCCGTCATCTAACTTTCATTATGTTGAACAATTCGATCGTTTTACTCATTTCATCGATTGATTAAATGCATGCTGCCTGTGGAGATTGCTTTGCTGCATCGGTTTTCGTATCGGCCTTTCACGGCAGGGTTCAAATTCCTGATTTAAAATTCTTTTCTGATTCCTCCTCGGGTGACATGTGGTGAATCTCCAAGAGCTATTCACCTTCCATTGGATCGTATGCAGAGAAGCAAGAGCATTCCACAGAAGTTGGCTTATGCCGACCGACTCTAACCATCCTCATTTATTAAACCCTATGTGGTGCTTGAGTATCCATCCACCCTTAATGGCGACAATGACACAAGCAGAATTCTGCGATGATAACAAAAGATAACTACCAAAACTTTAAAGTTAAATTGATATCGCGGTTCATTTTCTCCTCTGCATTGTCTCTGGATCTTACTCATCTTAGATTTTAATTGAAATCAAGACTCTTGCAGGCATTTCCTTTAGTTTTAGGATATCATAACATAGAAGCGATTTCATCAATTCCTTTGCGTCATCTGTCCCTCATGGATTTTCGTGTGCCATACGAATGCTTTAGCGTACGAAGGGCGTCATTTTTAATTCACTTTGGGATCACATTTTAATTCACATTTAATCCACAAGGGAGTCAATGCTTTTTTTTTGCATTTCCACGATTCACTTCGCGATAATCTCCATCTCAACTTTTTCTCCTGAATATAAAACATTTCATTTGTTTCTCGGAGCATGCGAAACAGATATATTCATCCGGGCGGAGGTGAGAAACTTTGTTCCTGGAATGGTGATGTCGAAAATTTGCCAGGATTTTAAAACATTCAAACGACGGAAGAATAGTCGACGCGTTCACTCTACCTTTGGGGGAGGGGGGGGGGGTATTATAATAGCGAGGAATCGAGAGGTCAATGGAGCGAGACGGCTCTTTGAAGGAGCGTGCGAGAGGCCATTAATATCCGTCACTTCGACGTCGAAGAACGGAACGCGCCGTTTACCACCCACCGTTATTTTTCTCGGTGCGCGTTGATTTTGCTTGGCGTGAAATTATTCCATTTGGCGCTCCCAATGTTCACCCACGCGACACTGGAATATTTTCTTTGCGCAAGTCGAAGTGGACGTCGATTTACAAGTATTTGCTAGCAGTGATACCTCTGGATGTAGCACGTTACAAGTATAAAGATTTCCAAATGAATTGATAAAGTTTGTCACATTTTATCTCCGAAATTAATTGAAGGGGCTCAAATTTGATGTAAGCAATTATGTAGCACCTGCTGGAGTAATGCACTTGAGACGACATCGTGAAGTGAAATGATAACTGCCGCAGTTTTTTGATACTAAACTAAATGGACTGCTGTTTATAATTGGAGTTATTTTTCTAATTAAAGACGGAAGCTAAAAGACGAGACAGTACTAACAGTATCGTTTAATCTTGGTGAACAGTTCTGCCGAGGTTTGTTGGTTTTTTCAGATCGAGTGATCTCCATAAAGTTATCTAAACTGTCGATCAAAGTATTACAGAAATTATTGCTTCGCAAGCAATTAAAGAACGAAAATACAGTTACAGTTTTAAACTAGTTTTAAACTAAACCAGTTACAGTTTTATAAATTTCGGAGTACGATTACCTTTCACCCATGAATTTTTCTGTCCAAAAGAATATGTCTAAATGCCATTATTTTTGTGATGGATGATTCGATAATAAAAAAATAAAATTTCCTTTATTTCATGCCTGTGTGCGTTTATTTTTTATTTTTCACATCCTGTTCATCACAGCCTTTCTTCAAATCGAACTTCTTTTCGCTTAGGCATCTGTTGGCCTTTGCGGTTGAAATATTTTCTTTCCGCGGGTACCGATGCATGCACACTTCTGTCAACGCAACCTTGAATGTTGAGTGGCTTTGGCTCCTTAAAATGATGCGGCCACTATAATTGGCAACTCCTCTCAAAACCCCCCGGCGTGGACTGGGGGAGTCCCATCGTATGTATTCTTGCTTGACTCTGTGAGACGCGCCCGTGAAACTGCAAATCATTTTTCGATCCCTCACTCCCCTTCACATCAGCGTTTTCATGGTTCCCTCCCTCCTTAAAACTCCATCCCCCCCTTTCATGCCTCTGCGCCCGCTTCCATTACCACTCGCCCGCTTTTTTTCTCTTCTTCCTCCTCTCCGCTTGAGGGTGTGGGCGATCGGGGGCTAGAACCGAGGTCGCGGTTCGAGAGGTGTTGGGAATCCCCGCAGTGGGGTGTGCTTTGTTTTGACAGAGAGAGAGAAAGGAAAGGTGGAAGAAGTTGGAGTTTCTGAGCTTTTTAAAAACAAGAAAATGATTACTTCCTCAAAAGTCAGATTTGGTGAGTGAAGATGTTATTTTTTTTCCTCGGATAATTGTTCTAGTTTTCGAGTGGTAGTAGATGAGCCGGCGACCGTTCGAGTCACCGCTGATTTTTTATTGTTTTTTTTACGATTTTTTCGAAAATTTCCAATCGCGATAGTTCCATTTTGTCGTTAGCCCACAAGCGGGGATCAGATTGTTCTCTAAAACAGGAGAAGTAGTAAACGGGGCGAGCAGCATCAAGCATTATGGCAGAAAGAAATAGAAACTGACCGGACGTGAATGGATTGCGAAAGAGAAGGAAAATTGTTGTCGAGTCACCTGCCTCATGAGCTGACACTTTCTACAAACATTACCTTTGTGCGTGAAATCTGCTGAAGCTTACTTTGTTAATGATCGACCTGTTTATTCATCATCTGGTGCTGTTTAATTAATTATCTTAAATTTAAATATGAAACGCATGGTTTTTAATCCGACTGTTTTACCTTTTCTTTCGCTAAAAATTCCATGAATCATTTCTCAATCTTTCTTAAATTGAATAATTTGGTAAAATATTTGAATTTTATTATTGTTTAACTTCCCGGACATGTCCTACTTTGATGTATATCTAAGAGGAACTTCGATTGAAATCTTTCTTCCAAATTTGCGTACCACTGTGATTTTTTAATTTATTTTAAGGTTTTATTTAATCGTCCTGGTGCAATAAACAGATAACTGAAGTCGTATTTATTAGATAGATAAATAGAAAACGTGAAGTGTAACATACGTGCCGTATGTCAGATGGTGCGGAAAATAATTTAACGGTTGGCAGCTTGGTCGTCGGTTGCTGGCGGATTGCCGTAGGCTCTTTCGCTACTAGGCGTCATTCATCGTACTTTAACTTTTCCTTAGATAAGCATACGGGCGTAAGCGACGGTGTTGCAACTGGAATCAAGTTTTAATAAAAGGAAGTAAACTATCTAGAGCGTATTTAGCCATCATAACTTTCCACCTCCACCTTCTCTGAATTTAACTTACCATTCAAGAAAACGCCGAAAGGTTTTTTTTGTCGCTCAACGCGCAATGACCGATTGTTTTTATTTTCAAATGCTCTGATCAAATTAAAATGTTATGCAAAAAAAGTTCCACTGCGTCTGAGTTCCGTGAAAACAGTTCAAATCACGGGCACCCATTGGTCATAAGTCAAAACCGCTCACTTTTGCAGCACACTTCGTACTGGAACTTATCACTGAACAGTACGCATTGCCTTTTGAATTCGTTAACTCATGCAAAACTCTACGTCGTCAAGCGAGTTTAAATATAATTGATTGTCCGCTCACTTTTGCTGGCGTAATTACTCTTTTTACCTTTCTACAAGAAGCATTAGGATATTCTTAAATAAAATAATTTTTAACCCTCAGCAGATGGAATAAAGTGCGTGGAAAAAGTAAATTACAAGCAAAAAAAGCAACCGATTCGGTATATATCCTTTCTCGATTTCAATAATGGCTGTCAATATGTCACAAGTGTTTCGTGTCGATAAGGAAACAGAAGGATAAATATAGATCTTTAGTCCGGGATTTCTTCATTTAACTCGTTGACATCAGGATGTTTGACAAATAAAATATATCTATGTCCTAAATGATTAGATGCAATTGCCCACTGGGTCACAAAATTCATAACCAGATTTACAAGTAATTCTATGTTAAGTCCTTGGATTCAAACCGTTGAGTGCAGACATGTATCGAATAAATGCTAATTAAAAAAAGTTAGCAGGTGACTTGATCGATTAAATAATCGACCATGTCATGCCAATCGGTTAGCCATTAAATTATAGATGTATTCAATTGTATTAAAGGAAACCAATTTTTAAAATTAATTGTGAAACCTTATAATTTAGCATGGAGCATATATTCACAATGAAGAAAAGGTTTACCTAAGATGAGACTTTTGAAATACACCTTCTTGGAAACCATTAGCTCAATTCCGATTGTTGTGTTTCCCTTTCAGGCAGTCGAAAATTTTCATATTTTGGTGTGTATATTGTCTTTTCGCGAAATAAACTTACGAAAAAATCATTGTTTTAAAATCGAAATATTTGTAGGATGCCTAGAGCAAAGTTCCTCATTCTTCATAAGAAGTGGTAGCATCTCGGTCTAGAATGACGTATATTTAATCATAGAATCCATTTTCTTGACTAAAGAGAGCGAAAGACTCGCCCGCAAACAATGCAGTCTACCACCTTCGACTAGAACATCTGCGCGACTTTGCAAGGCCATTGACTCGTAACGCGAAACTGATAATGAACGACTATAAATATAATGTATTCATAATATTGCTTTTCTCTTTTTTGTATGACAAATAATTTACATGGTGTGATGAAAAAATTTATCTTGCAAATTTTTCTAAAACGTCAAATATTTTCGAGGATTACTCAAATGATGAAATATATCTTAAGAAAGGCATGGCATATAATTTTTTTAACCTCCAAGGAAAGTAAAATATTTTATTGAAAAATATTTTTTCTAACTCTATATTTTGTGCAACATACAAGCTAAGTTTAAGTTTTAAGTTGCAGTGAGAATATGAAAAGCAGACGATGATTTAAAGTACTGTAGTTACTGAATATAGTTTTATTTTTTTACATTGCTTTGGAAAAATGATCTTGAAACGAAGTTTATTCAGTTTTAATAATTTTTCCTCTAAATTTAAACGGAAACTTTGGCCATCATCGAGTATGAAATTTTTTTCTGGAAAGCAGCAGACAATTCGGAAATCGTCACCGTTAAAGTTTATTTAAATTTGTTATGCCCAGGTAATTTGCTACTGTTGGTTTTATTATTTGATTGAGTTCTTTTATTTATTAACGTAAAGGCGGAGTCGATTAATGTAATGAAACCGTTTTATATGTTCTCTAGGCTAACCTTTGTTAGATCTCCTCTTCCCATTCTAAGTGATTATACAAGAGTCATTCGGTCTATCGATTTCACCAGCTCCTATTGCACACCTATTCACCTTTTCACTAGAGAACAGCACCACTAATCCACCATTCGCCTGCAATAATCACAAAAACGTTCCTTGACGGAGCCATTAACAATTATCTCTGCCACGCCTCTCGGGCTTTGCGGCGGCTTTACGCTTTGGGGAGATTGTCACAAGTAGGTAGGTGTCCTTACATTCCTTCTCTCACAAGCAGCCCGATTCCAGTTAATAAATGGCTCATATTCCCTGGAGACTTTCGAAAGGGAGAGGCAATGCATGCGCTTGACGCTTTTGCATCGTTCCGGCAGGCAAATGTTAAATATCTTGATCCATCCGGCGTGACGGTGATATCACTGCAGTTTACTCGCGTGCGGCCAATTAAATCACGGCTAGTATTGACATTCACGTCCACTTTGGCTTCCTACGACCTCAATGGAAATTTTCTGTCTGGGATGTGAAGGGAGAATTTTCAACCCAAAGCTTCATCTAAATGAATTAGTGGTGCCTTACCGCTGGCATTAAAATATTTGGAATGCAGTTTGTCAGAATGTATGGATTCGTGAAATTAATCATTGTTTTCCAAAAGACGAACGAGTCAAGATTCTTATAATTGATACTCATAATTAATTTTGCGGTAACAAAATTGATTTCAACTTTTTGCGTCTTGGAAATCTTCATTATTTAGAAGATTCGAATGCATTACGCGGGAAAACGATAGAAAGTTTTCATTCTTGGGTTCGTTATCAATAAGATAATGACTGCAGTAATAAAGTTATTTGGAGAAGTTATTTTATATTGCGGGATATTAGCTTAGTTTGAACTTATAATTGATGGAAGTGGAAATTTCCGATGTCATAAATTTCTTGCTCTTACGTATATCTGCTTTGCTGATACATATAGCAGGAGTACGTATACACGTACATAACCATTATCTTTTACCATAGAATTATTTTCATCGTTTTTCTGGAGAGGGAAACTATTTAAAGTTTGTTTTTTTATGCAAAATGAATTGATTGAATCCGAAATTTCAAAGCTACGGTGAGCTTGGTCCAGCATTCCGCCTACCATTCATGCTATCCAGCTGAGCCTGTGGATTACAGTTAGGTTTACCCTACTCATGGAAATAGCCTGAGGAAGATCGACTTCTCTTTTGGGGGCATTATAAACGAAAGGAAGAGGAGCTTTTTTGACACCCGTGAGAGTACGCTAAAGTAGAACAAGTTTTTCACCTCACGCCGCGTATTTTATTTCGTCATTGACGGTGGTCCCCCGAAATTTCCGTCCGGTTCACTTTCTCCGCGCAATTTCAAGTCTCGAATGTAAGGAACCTGATTTCCGAGAGGCGAGTATCATGACGTGATGCATCAGCACCGAAAACCATGCCACCGATGCCATTGCCAAACTCGTATTCTTAAGCCGTCAAAATTTTTCCACCAGCGAAACAATTAAAAATTCTAAACGGGGGGAGGGTGAGAACTCTCCAAAGTTTCTCTCTCTCAGCCGTGAGAGTGGGAAGATATCCGTAAATATCTTCCACATAGGCTAGATAGTTTTGGATGATTTCTTAACGGCATGTAAAAACTATTCAAAGTGATCGGCCTGTCAATTACCAACAAAATGACAACTCTCGGCTCCTTTCAAACTTTTACTTATGAGAGTAATTCAAGGCAAACGGCAAATAATTGAGCGAATCACTCTCATTAAGTATGTAAAGGCAAGACGTATTAACTACCAAGTTATTTTTTTAAATATTGCAACACAGAAAGGAATCAAAGCGTAATAAAATAAAAATTTGATTGCTGGGTTGTCCTGGTGGGTATCGCAACCCAAAGGTATTGAGTTCGAGTCCTGCCTCAGTTATACCCGGTGAATGATTTTTACTTTTTTAAATTGTTGCATTGTTCTGCACACTTAGCGGATGACTCCGTCAAAAAGTTACTCTTTCGGCATCTCCCGCATTTTCTTGGAATTTCGCTCTAAATCTATCGTGTGGTTCCGAATTTTTAAAATTTCACTCGACTGCCACATCTTTTAAATTTCATCTTTGCTAGAAACTTTAAATTAAGTAAAATTCAGCATCATATTCTCTCGCTGATTAAGGCATTAAGATGGGCCGTGCACGTAGAATGGTCTGTATTAATCAATGGACACATTTTGCTCCAATCCATTACCGGTATCTATTGAAATTTTACGGAACTACTCATGTCAATCGTTAATTTTACAACGTGGACGAGCATAATTCTTGTCTTAGAGACTGGGCAGGTACCACTGAACTATCTGGGTGGAATATTTTTCGAATTATTTACGGAGAAAACCTCCGAGTATCCATGTCTATTCTCTTCCCACGGGACGATCTCCTTCGAGACAGCACATTCATTCATACACCATTCATTCATTCATCCACTATTGGGCGCCTCGAGAGCATTCCTTGAGATCTCGGTGGTACGTACCGGGTTGTCCTCCTCCTCCTTCGGTCTGTGTACCACCAACGCAGCCTTCCTCAGGCGTCCAGGGGTGGTTTCCTTCCGTCACCGCCTCCTCGGGACGCGTCGTTTCAAGTGTCACTTCACCCTCGCTCTCCCACGGGAAACGAAGGAGATGTGAAGGTGTTTTCCCGTCTCCTATTTTCAGGGCCGATGGAAGCTGGGGTAAAGTTGGTGAGCGAATGTGAGTGCGACTGAGGGTCCGCCTTCCTTTTATAATCTCAGGTGTGTTTGAGAGGGAGGGAGGGAGAGAGAGAGAGAGAGAGAAAGCAAGCGATTTTGTGCGCTCGGGGGAACAGAAGGGAGAGATCGCGCGGGAGAGGGGAGGGAATTAAGGGGCTGGAATCAAAGGGTGGGGTGGTGACGGCGGGTGTGTTCGTGGTCATTGGGTGAGGGACGGGTGGGGGAGTCTGTTGGTGCGGTGCGAGGGAGGATGGGAGAGAGGGGCATGACGGGCTTCCTTAAATCAGGTTCCTCATAAGGAGTGCAAGAGTCCCGGAATGGATTTTTTTTTGGAACTAGGCTGGAGATGTCGGTGAAAAAGGTCTAGGTCCATACAAGCGTACTTGTTTGTAACCTGGGAACCTACTTTAATTACCCACTTATAATTGGTCTGTAAATATTGACAAACAGCTTCCCTAGTTTGGAACTGCGTCCGCGGTGCTGGTGATTAATCAGGAAAAGGAAGTCCTGCGTTTCAGTCAGTGATCCTTTACTAATGTTATCGGTAGAGGCAGTATCCTCCTGAGAGAGTAGTGTGACCTCGCAATGTACACAAGCGGCATATTATAATAACCAGAGAAATTATCATAATCCAATGACCAAATATTTACAAAAAGAAGAAGGCACCTTGTCAGAAGAGAATATTTAAACAAAAATATCACTTTTCGACTGTAAGAGGAAAAAGACAATACATTGGATCTTATCACCAATGGATCTACAATGGGAGCACAATGAAAACAAAACGCAGACAGAAATACGTCGACTCCATACAGGAAATATTTAAAAACCATGAACACAGTAATCAACCCGAAGGTCGGTTTGATAGGTGATGTTAGAGTTCACCCAGTACTAAGCCCAACGGCGTGTGGAATTCACACATCAGAGTAGGAGGGCCAGTTCCTTTCCCTGTGCTGCTTATGGTTTCTCAGGAAGATCTGGTACCCGAAAAATCACATAGCTTGGGTGGAGCTGCAGGTGCCCAGAGTGCCTTACCCGGGACCCTCCGGACAGTAGTCCAACGCTCTACACCCTGGACTACCGCGACCCTTTGAAATATACGTATTAGAGTAAATTTAGTAAACGAAACTATCGTATTAACAATCTCTCACCGATTTATGCAGCATGTAAGATTCCACCTATGTACAGAATACTTAGGTTTAATTAAATCTTTAATTAGACTGTATAGGTGTAAGCAATAATATGAAGCCATATCGGTAGCAGTGAGCACGTGTTACCGAACACCCACATAAATGTAATGCACGGGAGACTTGAAAGCTGTTAAGAAATGAAATAAAATGTATTCCATTTACATAAACGTGACCAATAAAAATATGCCTTAGTTAGCTAGTCAAAGTATGCAAATTATTAATTTTATGCTGACAAAATAATTTTTAATATGTTTGTCAATGGAGTGGATTCTGCTGATATTTCTTTAAAGCTATAAGGGCTTTCGTTTAGTGTATTCAGTGATTTTTTATACATGAAGCTCCTAAACAAGATCTCGTATCTTGATGTTCGTTCCTTCCTTGAGGCTCGGTACATCTTGATTTTTTATTTCCTCATTTAAAATGAAATTTAAAGATAATACTTAAAAAATATAATATGGTCTTCTTTTTAAATAGAGATGTCTTCTGATAGGTTTCTACTGGATGTTCTCCGGTATCTTCTTTGATTTTTCTTTAACTTCTGCCATTTTTTAGGCCATCAAGCAACACAAATCCTTCTTCTCCTCCTTCCACTGATTCCTAACTTTTTACCTCTTTGATTTGCTGTAGCAGGCAACTTCGACGTTATATTTGTCCCCGCCAAGATCTCTTTCTCTTTTTGATATCTCTTTTAACTTTTTACTTTCCTCTCCTATTGTCATCATTACGTCCTCATTTTTCACTCCTACTTGGCTAAGAATTCTTCTCCACAGGCATATATCCTAAATTTTCAAGTACTTTTCATCCTTCTTTTTAAATGGTATGTTTTGCTTCTATAAGGCGCCACACTTGAAACAAAACAGCCAACAAGTCTCTTCCTCAGTTCAGTTGAAATTCTAGTTACGGTCGAGAATACTTTCACCTTTTCAAAATCTCTTTCTTGTTTCCTCTGGACAGCTTCGATTCTGAATTATCAAGTCTCCCAAATACTGAAATGATTTCATTTGCTCAACATGCTTTTCCTTTAATGGAGTGAAGTGATTGCTGCATTCCTACTTACTCCCGACACTTAATCTTTCCTACATTCATATTGATTTGAAATTCTTTCCCCAATCTTGAATTGCATTACTCTCCATAATATACTGTAGCTCCTCTTCTGATTCCGCAAAGACTGCTTGGTCAACCACATGTTTCACGGAGGTTATTTGTCTCTTCCCGCGATGGCACCCCATGCTATTTATAGGTCATTATTATTAAGTTCTTCAGCATAAATATTGAAGATGGTTGGCGACTGCCAACGCCCTTGTCTGACACCTTTCCTAATACCTATCTCCTCTGTCTCATCAATATCCAAAGAACACTCAACGTACATATATCGTTGGTGATTACTAAAGAATTTATTAGCCGTCCAAAGATCCAAACATTCGCAAAAGTGGGTTTCCCCTCTTTCATTTCTCTTTACAAGTTCATTTTCTCCAACTGCCAACTCTTCCTTCCGCTACTGTGTTATTACAATCATCCATCTTTATCGTTCTCAGATGTCTTTACCCATTTTATTCATAGACAGCCTCTATCCGCTCATAAATATATTCTACCACATCTTCAGCCGCTGTCTATGTTCATAAGCAAGCAAACCTGAATAATGAAGGTGTCTATTGGGTCTAATTGCAAAAAATCTGTATTTTACTGGAATAACCTTCACTTTCTTCTAGTCTGGATATTTTTGGTATTTAAATCGTGTACCATTTTACTTTCTTTCCCTACTTTTATCAATCTTGTTATAATTTCCATTTTCAAAGTCTCCTTCTCATTGTAGCTCAATTAATTATACATTACTGATATTCTGTCTTTCCATTTCTCTTTTTGAGTTTTTGTTAAACTTTCTTATTCCTTGCCTTCACGTTCCAAGTACCAAGTCTCATGCTAAATGTTTTTCGTTTTTTCTTCTTCCCTTCTCTACTACATACATCGAATAGTTCTCCTGAGGAAGTTCCCACTCGAAGATCCAAATGTCGGCATGTTTAAACTCTGGACTATTTCTTCTGAGGAACAATCACGTGTACTTCAGAGGACATTTCAGTAGAACTGAGGATACCAAGAGGGTCTTGAATGCGGCGGTTTCGTCTTAACTTGTTATGCCTTGTGGCTCGTCCACTTTTAGGAGTGGTTTTCTGCTACCACATTGCCTGTTGTTATGCCACCCTCTCCATGGAATATCTCTAAAATACTTTCACCGTAAACCAAATTCTCAAACCTCTCTTCTCGGCTTGATTCTTTGACAATATCTTCCTTATTTGATATGAAAATATATCCTCTTTTATTGCAAATCTCAATTCTTCTTCTTCAATATCTTTCCCTCCTCCCATCTCAGATCTGTTGTGTGATGTTATATTATTAGACATTTTCACTCACTTCTAAAATAATGTATTTACGACTTCAGTCCACAAAACTTAAAAAAGCACCAACAATACCCCAATTGCCGCAGTAGTTTACTACCTTACACTAAACACTCCATACCATTTTTCCTCTCCGTTCGCTGCCATCGCATAAGTAATAATTCCCCCGTCCGTATAAAAATACACAGCCTACACCACTCCCTTAGCAACCGCGACGAATTACTTGATATAAATCCTACTCTCCATTTCCAGATACATTTTTCGGGTCAAAACACACCTTTCTCAACTTCATCACCACTCATTTCCCCGGCACTCGTGAAATCCGACGAATTTTAATGGATTTTGCCCTTTGTTAAAAATTTGACGATCCAAATCCCTCCTACTCCCCACAAACCCCTCCGTTTCTTTCAAACGTCTCAGAAATTTGCGAGATTTGTTAAAATTCAAAAGGCTCTGCCTTGACCTGCTGCCATTCCTATTCCTCCCTGCCACTCCGTATTCCTCACCCTGCCATCGTGTAAGGTGTAAATGCTGCCCCATTCTTTCTCCTAAGCATATTCTTCCAAACATACGTCAATAGTTACTTGCGCTTCGATAAATATCATATGCCACATCTTCTGTAGCTTTTAAATTCTCTTTTTACTCAGGTAAAAGTACTACGACCCTTTCAATCCTTATCAACTATCACCGTTGCTCCACAAAATTTCCCGTATTCCTCAATCGCCCCTACAATTCCTCATTCCTAAATGCAACGCCTCCCACAATCAATCCTTCGGTGACTCCTTTACCAAAACAGTGGTATAAATCCTCTCAGAAAAAGCAGGCAGTATTGAGACAGAACTCAGGAGTAACCACATATTTGGCCGTAAATAACTTTTGAACCACCCGATCTTAACCGAGCACACTAAGAACCAATATCCACCATTCCCTTCCCATCACCACCGGGACGACTACCCCTCCCCCTAACTCCCTTTATCCTAAATCAATTCTCTCCCACTTAGACCCATAGAACGACATTTTTCTTGATTAGACGAAGGCGGCCAAAACGTAAAATATCCAATCCTGTCCACAGTGTCAAAACAGACAGCAGAGTGTTCACATAAAAGATGACATACATATCTAAGTTCGGTTCAACTCAGATTCGAATCAAGGGGACTGCTTCCATTTGATTCGAAGGACCATATGAAATTAGGTAAGAGAATGGATTTGATTCGATTTACCTAGGGACCCACAAACGTTTGTATTGCAAACTTTAATTTTAGACAATTTACTCTATCGAGCGCTTTCTCGAAACCTACGTAACAAGCAGTTAAATACTGATTGCACTATACGCTCTTCCTATTAATAATCTCATGGCTGCTATATACATGAATAATATCACGCGTACCTCTCCTCTTCCTGATAATTCTCCAAGCGAACAGAAATATGGGAATAAAAGTGAACGAACAAGCAATAAATATTTTGTGGTAGTAAAAAATCATCGTTCTTTTATATTGTGTTTTAAAAAACTATTTTAAAGTACTTTTTGCGTTAATGTTTGCTCTAGTTCCATGGAGTGCCTACTCTCGATGTGGAGCTGACATTGCCTGCTAAAATACCGTGTAGATCTTTAAAGTAAGTATTTTATACGTATTTTGGCCGAGAGTTAATCTCAAAGAGTAATCTTGTGATTAACTGTTGTATTTTAAAGGGTTTATTTTCATTCACTCAAAAAATGGATATGCCTCTGAAAGTCTTTTATTTTAATTCATTAAAAGCGCAAGTAATATTTACTACATTTACCTGTATGCACAGGTATAATACATAATAACGCACTTATTATATTCACAACGTGCGTAGTATAGTGACGAAAACAATTATTCATATCATTCTTTCGTAGATGAAGTCACTTATTTTTATGGTCAGGAAAATCAAATCTCGCATGGCATATGACCTAGAAATCTAGGCTAAATGATTTTCCCGAATGGCTCATTTTTTGGGGAAAAGGCAGGTGGCATTAGAAGTCGCCCGTTCTCCCTATGCAGAGCTTGATGTAAATTTCAAACGCTGAAGCGATTTCCACTTGCCTGCGTCCTACCCTGACCTATCGAGACTGGCCTTTGAATTAGAAACTGGTTAATTAAGGCAAGTGTCTAAGTGTCACGGATAGCTAAGTAGTTGCTCCTGAATTCCACCATGTTAAAGAGCTTTGCATCGTAGTTAAAGGGAACCCATCATAAATGAATCTACTCCTACCATCGTAGATACGTTGATATAGCATCGACTGAAAATTTTCCACGGATGGGGTGGTGACCACAAATGCATACCCGCTCGGCCGGAAAGTGATTTAAATCACTAAAAGTTAGAGTATACTACTTACAACATATCGGAGCTATCGTGGGTAGGTGATAGCATATTGTTTTTCACGCCCTTCCGCAATTTCAGCTTATCTTGCTTTGGAATCCATGTACTTTTTTCGATGAATATTACGAAATTCCCCATGTAACAGTCCAAGAGGAATGAGATTATATTTTTATTTAGTGACCTTGCTTTTAAATCATTGTTTTCCATCTTCTAGCGTAATGTTTTACTGCTTTTTTGCTCTCGTCGTTACCGTTGATATATGGCTCTTTTAAAACTACGTACGATTTGGATGGTGTTTCGTCGTCATAATAAATCGAAGGTGCTGCGTCGATTAATTTTTCATCGAAGCATATTTTTTTCGTGTTTATTATTAAATGTTTTTTTGCAAAATCATTCTAAGAATATTGGCAACCATCTGTCACTCACGCTCATCGTGTGTTCTCGTGCTTGGAGCAGCAACCGTACGATATAGGATTAAAGATGTTGCTCAGGCTAAATATTGCATGATTATCTATACATTTAACTGATATAGGTCAACTTAAATATTTCTTGAATTGCTTGCGCAGTTTGACATGTGATCTGTGGTGTTATTTAAGTATTGCTCGGCATCGATAAATCTTACTTTTCTCTCTGAACTGAATGTTGAAATATAGTAGGTTGTGTACCTGCCCATGTAAAATGATTTATTCATAATCCTTTAGAGAAACGGACTAGTTGAAGTAAGCTTATTGCAATACATACTTAGGTAATATGTCATATATTTGAGCATCGGTACGTCTAATTCTTTGATATTTGAAGACGCGGGAAAGTTCAAATATCTCTCATATCAAAACGCAAAACATTTATGAAGTCATTTCTATCCTATTTTGACATTGGTAAGGACGCACAGTTTCGGAATGGCGATTGGGATATCAAATATGTTGTTTGGAATATATTTCAAATTTTTAAACTACTTCATGAGAAATGTACCTTAGTTGGCTGAAATTATTCGGAATGTTGACAAATTTCTGAGGTCATTTTCTCCATTAGCGACAAATTACCATTTTCATAATACGCTAGCTGGGTATTTATAGGGCAAAGAAACTGCGACGAACCTATGGAGTAAAACCCGCTGTTGGCATTAGCCCGCCCGAGGAAAGACGCCGATGGATCTGAGGTTTAACTTCTCATCCAAAAGCCGAATTACTTTACATGATGTCATGTCCATACGACATTTCTCATTCACTTGAATACTCTAGGTGAAGACTATGGTCTGATCTGTGGCGTTATTTTCTGTTATGCCCAAATTTATTATATGTTAACGTTGAAAATTGTTTGAATGAGGAAATATTTTGATGCGTAATAATTTATGGCATATTTTGAGTTTTCTTTGGGGCCAAAAAAATCAACTTGTCGTATGTAATTTCCCCATCGCTGGAGGCAATCCAGGTTATCCCAGTTAATTTTCTAATTTCATTAAATTTTTAATTTCATACTGTTCCATGATATATAAATATCCATGGTGATTTTTAGTTGCAATTGCTCCATGAAATAAAATTGTCCATGGTGCTTTTCGGTTGAACGTTTAAAAATATTGTGCTGAACCATTATGGAACAAATAATCAAAGTTTAGTTTGGCGTGTACAAACGAATAATGAGTTGTTTCCGGGGTTCCATGACCTTGAATGATTATAGAAACTGGACTACGTATGTGTTTGGTGTATGGTAAGACTCATTCTGCCTTATATCGAAGGCTAAATGAAAGACATCCTTGGGCCTTTCCCAATCAGATAGGTAGTACTCATTCACGTGAAAGGGAGAACGGTTATGATTGTCAAGAGTACTGGAGAAAAAGGGGATTATGTGTGGTAGTGTAATGTTGATAGACGTATAAATTTAAAAATATAATCCTTTATGTATACAAAACGCCGAAGTGTTGGGCGAACAACTTTGTGGATAAGAGTGGAAGGAAGGGTAATTTTTTTTTTAATTTATAAGTCTATCAACATTTATACTACCACACATAATTCTCTTTTTCTCCAGTACTCTTGACAATCATAACCGTTCTCCCGTATAAGGAACTGAATATTTCAGCAAGACTTTCAACACTTCAAAAAGACATATTCTACTTGCAGCTTTCCTTTAGTTTTCTTTTTCCTCCGATACCATCTGTGGAGCATAATTCTATTGTGATAGAGTAATGTAATATGCCTATAATTTGCATGGCAGGAGAGCATGCAGTCCCAAGAGCAGAAAATTATTTGAAATACCATGTTCAAAAATGTTTCCCTTGGAATTCCTAACGAGTAATTGTGGGAAGAGGTTTTCCTGAAAAAAGTGAAAACCTAACATGCAGGTAAAACCTGTAAAACCACCTGGATTACGTCGGAGACATTGTATATTATGCATTTGCTATTCAGGAAATCGAAATTGAATAAAAAGTGAATGATACTGAACAGAAAGGAAAAGGGCAATCTGCATTTATGGAGGTAATACAAAAGGGTAGCGTGGCGTGGCCGATAATCAATTGGAATGTATAACAAACCCGTCAAACTAGTCAATGACGACAAGAAAGTGACTCTAGGGTAAGGTAAGATGAAACTGGGTTCCGGTGAAAAGTGATTAAGTATTTTACGTGCTGAAAATGATTTCCTTGTGGTGAGAATAACATAACTGCCAACCATCTTCATCAATGGAGCGAAAGTCTTAACAGTGCACGAGCAGTAGTTGTAGCAGTAGTACGAGTAGTCGTAATTGATTGTTGCGTGACAAACACACTGCACGAAAAGTAGTTCCTAATCAAGAGGAACGGAAGGACACAAGTGACTGGATTCATACTCTGCTGCCTAAGGAAATTTCTATTAAAATGATACACCTAAACAAACACTTGTATTTTGGACCATGCACTTGAAAAATGCCAAGAAAAGCGTGCATTGAAGCAAGATGTTCATATAGCTGGGAATACCTGATAACATAACCACAAGTATAACCTATCAACTCTATATGAAAAAAATGGCCAAAACTTGAATGAAGAAAAATACCAACGGAATTTCATATACACAAAGCAGTTAGACAAATGTACAACCTTTCACTACAACTATTTCGAATATGTAACACTTGAAAGAGGCAATAATAGAATCACAGGGAATGGACCTAAATAAATAAGTTGAATGTGGAAGTAATTAACATGTTCCGTTTCGCAGACTAAATCGCAGTCACAACAGAGATACCGTAATGCATGCCTGAAGGCATCCTTGGAAATAAAAGACCAAATGCACTATGTAAACCACATGGACATCCATAGGATGGAATACAATTCAATTGAGGTTCAGTTTATGCCCAAGAGAAGCTGAGTCAGTTGATGCGATACGAGGTGAGAAGTTAGGGGTAGAGTCATTAATGGACGAGTACCTTGGAGGCAGCGTACAGTGGGAGAGAAGGAGGTCGTCGAATATCTAGCCTAGAATAACCTAGGTATAATTTAATGACGAAGAGGAATGTATTCTGTAAATTTATATTGCGGTTAATAATAAGTAAGCAATACGGGAGAATAGTCATGTGGACTTCTGACCATATTTGGATGGCAGGTAAAGAGGACTGATCATGATATTTTTAAATCTGACATCTGAGGTGGATGCTTCGGAGATACTTAGAAGATTATAAAAGAAAATTAGACTGCTTTTAGAAGAGTTGGAGAAGGAAAAAAACACGTAACTCTTAACTTAAAAGAACTGGATGTATTGCTGGCTTCTTGAGATCCACTGTGTTAGTTTGAAACATTATCAGGAGGAATACATTCAAGGGGTACTTGTAAATCTAGAATGGTTTAAGAGAATTAGAATTCCATGAAGAAGTCAATGGGAGTGCATTCAAACAGTTTTCATATTGAAGGACTAAGTTTTATTCCAAGGCCAACCTAATATTACTCCTATTCCGCCGTTGACTTTCTCAATTTCACGCCAATCTATGCAGTGCAATAAAACGATATTTTATTGGGGTTTTAAATTATATTTTCATTATTGAACATAGTAGCTGTTATATGCCGAATTGGTACCACTGTATACCGGCAAGTTGGCAGCAAAGTTCTCCGGAATTAACCTAATTTTACAATGGATATTGTAATGCATTATAAGTTATTGCTTTACTCGTAATGGAGCACACGGAATGCACTAGTCTAAAACTCGTAAAAACAGGTGGCATTCAAATTCTATAGCTTCAGACTCGACTTTGTGAAAATTCATGATCACTGAATCAGTAAACCATGAATTTCTTCTCAAAAACTTTATTACCCTACTACCGGTTTCGTTGCATAGGCGCCATCATCGGGTATCAAGGTTTACTTATTCAGTGAACATATAGCAAACCTAGGATGATCCTTATTTGTAAGCATAACACGGTGTTATGTTAGCCACTGAAAAACACTTGATATAATAATTAATAATGACGTAAAGTTATACTGCTGACAGAGATGGAGACGATTATGAATAGCCCTCTGATGTTTCATTATGAAAATACGAGATTAGTTTGAAGATCTCCCTTTAAGTCAAAGATCACCGATGGTCCGAATCAAAGTTGTTGTGAGTTAAGTAGCATCTATTGATGGAAAACACAACAGGTTCCAACTAGATCGATGTAATTTGTTTCTAAATAATTACTGAGAGGAAATTTCCTGTGTTGATCAAATATTTTTTGTGAAAGACAAATCCCCTCAGGGCGTTTAAGAGAAATTTGGTAAACATTTCGGTGAATATGCGCTTTCAATAAAAATTATCTGTGAGTTGTTTAAAAATTTTCGGATAATTCATATGGGGACGCTGGACGTCTGAACTGCCTTTTGAAGTCACTACTTGTACTCTGGAAATCATTGGTCAAATCCATAACATGGGATGAACCTAAGAAGAGTGGGGGTGCGTATGATTGCTAATGCTATAGGCATCTCAAGTGACCGGGTACATAATATTTTGCATCAACATTTGGACTTGAGAATGCTATCCACAAGTGGGTGTCGCGATTGCTCACAGTTGACCAAAAAACGTACTATATGACGTGTTCCAAGGCCGGTTACCAGCTGTTTCAACGGAAATCGCAGGACGTTTGGCGTTGTTTCGTCACTGTGGACGGAACATGGACACACACCACTACATGCCTGAAAGCAGGGAACAGTCCAAGGAAGGGGCTACCAACACGGAGTGTGCACCAAAGAATGCGAAGACCTTCATGACTCTCCGAGTTATGGCGACTGTTTTTTGGAAATCACATGAAATATACTTCATTGATCATTTGGAAAAGAGCCACAATATTACAAATACCTACCTATGTTAGGTCGTTTTTACATCGTTTAAAATTGATCTATAAGAAAAATGCCCACGATTGGGCCATGAGAAGCCCTTTCCCATCTCGAAAACAAACCAGCTCACTCCTCTGCACTTGTGAACACAAAATTGATGGGAGTTACGCTTCCAATTCGTTCACTATCCCCTTATTCTCATTATTTGAAATGACTGGCGGGAATGAGATTTTATGCAAACGTGGTGATTGCGGAAACAAACGCCTATATTTTGTAGTCGGAAGAATCATATTATTTTGAAGGGATCAGATAGCTGAAGCAGCGTGGCATGACATACGTAAACCCGAGCAATCTTTGTCAAAAAATAAAGATATAATATCCCGAAAAATTTTGTAGTTTTCGTTTTTGTACGGATTTTCGCACGGATTCACTCGTGCGCATATTCATGGGGTCTCATTCCTCCCTTCCTTTCACTCGTCATGCCATTTCGTTCAATCTCAAGGTCAATGTTGTCTGATAATGTAGCCTAACGAGTTAGGTGGAAAATTTCTGGCGGAAAGTCGCGTGGATTGTTGGGAATACTGCACAAAAATCTACCTGTGGTAGTATTTTTCGCCGGACTTTCTCTTTAGGAAAGCATTCTCGAGCAGGAGTAATGTGATCGGCAGTCCATTATTTCCGCACCTCATGATTAACCGAATGACTCGACACTTTTTCCCTTCATCCTTCACTTCTGCAAACGCGTTACCATTGGTTCGAGTTTTCAATTTAGAGCAGTCATTCAAAACAATCATAAGGGCTACAGCATTTATTTATCTCCTTTTAATCACAATATTGCAAATGTATTCGTGCCTTTTCAAAGGCTAGTTGGTTGTTAACTTCTGATACTGTACTCACTAATCATCTCCATTAAACCATTGTTATGTGCCTTATTATACACCGTCGCGTGAATAATTTCTAAGACTCATCATAATTAGCCAAGTATATGCGTGTAGTATATCAAAAACACTCTGCTCAGCAATAGTATTTAGCGTCAGTTATTTCAGCTACCGCGAAAGAAAAAGGCTTCAAAGAAACAAGAACACAAATATGTAAGGTGAGCAATGAGTTTAATAATTACCGTCATGCTCGACAGCTATCATATATTTATTTCAAAGTGCTAATAAATATTGTAACCAATAGTCTGAATGGTCGTCAATATGCTTCCCGACACAGTTTGCTTTCAATGACAGCCGATATAGCATGGAGGCATTTAAAATGGCGAGGTAGTGATAATACATATCTTCTATAATATTGCAGAAAGTTGCGTAAATAGTATTAGCGCGACTTTGTACGGTACCGAAGAATCTAATTGCGTTATTTTAAGGTTTAACGACCCATTAAATCAAATGTTGATTTCCAGTAACGAAATTGGTTGAAATGTGGATTCACTGGTGTTTGAAATTGAATTGGTCATCGGTAATAGAATTCGTGGAAACATATAAAATAACTGCGATTCCACCTGATAATATATATTTTTTACTTTCATGACCTCGATTTCCCCACTGTTTTATATCATTAGTTGATGCCAACCGAGTTGTGATGCCGTGGTTATGGACGTGGAAATATATATTAATTTGTGGAATTGCTGTGTTTTTTCTGTGCGTGGTGAAAAATCCACCTGGTAATAGCTCCAGTAGTTCCATATAGTAATAGTTGTGGAAGTATTAGTTTATTTTTAAGCGTCTTAGACTTTCTCGTATGGTTATCCACGGAAATTCTTGTTTGAGTGACATGAATGTTTCGTTCTGGAAAATATATTTAAATGGATAAAAGTGCATCACCAAGTTATCCAAATGATCTCCACTAAGGTATAAAAGAATCTATCTGCCAAATTTGGGCAAACGACTTTTGAACCAGGCTTCGTACGTATTACTCAGATAAATATACAAATTTTAGTTTTTCATTATTTAATTAATTTTTATCATTTTTGTGGAATATGTTCATGACTAGTACATAATGCATTATTTGAATGTGCAATGATCCTGAAGAATATTAATACCGGATGTGAAGCTTTAATATGGAGAGTACACATAAATTCTGGAAATAAATTATAACATCTACTGGTTGTTTGGTGGCCCCGCAATCCTCCCAGTGGAATAAAAATTCTCAACCTTTTGAATACCGTATTCAAAATCATCTCAAGGTTTTTTAATAGCCATTTAGTTGGGGAAATATTTCCGTCTCTACCCCTCTTTCGTTACCTTTAATCGACATATGTACGTAATATTACCACCCCCCCCCCGTTTTTCATGGTATCATTTTAATATGAATTTCTGGACTTCTCAAGATCATATGCGAATATTCCTACTATTATAACGAATATACGACTTTGAAGTGCCATTCGGATTGCAAAATGTCTTCGTCTTATGCTACTCTTCCGTTGCATTTAATAGGAAAGGTCACCTGAGGCAGACAGGTAGTTTAATAACCTTAAGCAATTCATAAACCCGGTATTTTCTTCTTGATCTTAAAGGTTTTATTTTATTTTCTTCCTCCATTACCAGCAACCGATTAATTCACAGACCAGTAGTTGCTCTTAAAACGCAATCGCTTTTTAAAAACCCGTTTGAATAATTTGCTTACAAAATTCCTCCTATTCGACCACCGGTATCCACGGTGTTCGGTTGTGCTAGCTCTGCAGGGGGGGACAGAAAATCGGGTCAATCGCACCCTAGTACCGCATCTGACCTTCCTCGATGACCCCGCAGAGTACACCGACTTGAGGTCACTCGTGGAAGATCGGCGATTGGGTGAGAACTCGGTTGGCATTTGTCGCTCGATCCCGTGGCCGTACGAGTGCCAGTGTCGTGGCGTTCATCCATGTTTCGATTGCTGCCATTGAAATAATTTGAGGAAACTGAAGTCCACCACATTGCCTCATTTAGAATGCGAGCCAATCTTTAAAATATGAGCCAATTATGAAGAGGATTGGTACGGTACCTGCACTTTAATGAATGCAAAAAATGTGAGGGCACTGAACTCATTGAAGTCGGGAAGGTAGAGATTTGCGTGTTCATGCTTTATCTCTTGTGAGTTCAATGATTGTTCCCCATCCTGCAATTTGCAAAGCGCCAAGGGAAGGGTTTACTGTACTGAGAAAAGGCCATTTCCAACGGCTAATGTCAGGTGAAGCCCACACCAGTATTTCGAGTAAAAGTACAGTCCAAGCTCGCGACAAGTGTGTTTTTGAACGGTTGGTTGCAACACCTTCGCCGTTCATGATTACGAATACAGTGTTTGCGTTTGTGTATGATGAGTGTTCTCCATCAACGCCTCAAAACATTTATAGAATGCAAACCTGCAATCAAGATTTCGATCGATATATAACTTTCAGGGAGAACTTACAGTAGCAAGCAGGAGCAAACTTAAGCCTTAAGGCCGACCCCACCACTGAAATACATATTTGGAATTCCATTGGAATCTTTGCTTGTTAATTTCATGATACATTGAATTGGATCATTCTTAGCTGCGTATTTTTTTACTGACAGGCTACAAGTACAGCGATAATTATAAGGAACTGTTTTCCTGTTAAGCTAAAAACGTTCGTCATCATTCACAAATGTCCGACGTTTCTTTGTATATTTCAAATGCTGTCCAAGTGAAGACGTTGGAAGCAGTGCCAGATTTTAAGGCCCCAAAAATAAATCTGGAAAACAATTAATTTGATCCAATATAATTGATGTGACCGACTAAACCTGAATTATTGTTCCCATTTACGTTTACCCATTCTATAAGCTTGAATAGGAATCCTTGGGATTCACTGATATCAGGGCTGATCGTTCTACTCTTTAATCATCTGTTCACCTATTTCATTTCATCCAATGAGTAATTCCTTGTGGAAAAATATTGTCCTAAAAATTTGAACGGCAAGTCTGGGTTGGTTGGTTACCGCTGTGGAGTAAATTGGTTTGTTATATACAAAAAAGGTAATGCTCTTTGTCATAGTTGTTATTGTCACAGGCTAACATGATTGCTCAACAATTTCTAGATCAGAAAAAAATATTATTATAAACTTTATTTAGATGTGCAGCATTATTTTACTAGATAGAGCGATCGCTCTTTATGAAATTATTAAAATACTTTTAGTCACATATATCAGCTACGTGATGTATCGCTGATAGTAAAGTGTCTAAATTGTTTCGTCTGTCAATTTTCACTCGTCTACACATTTAAAAAAAGAAGAAAGGTAGAATTGCAAAGTGGGTATGGTTAAGATATGCCTCAATGAGTGAATTATTTAGTATGCTTCAAGAATTTCGTCTACTTTTTTTCTAAACTAGTTTTGGTCTCTACTGTCAATGGATCTGTTTGTCATCTGTCAACAAATACAAAAATAATATTTTTCTAATTTTTCTTTTTCAAAGTCACCTTAGAAGAAAAGCATAATGTGCAATATTAAAACATGTTCAATCGCCGCGAAACACATTTACTAGAATAATATACATGATACACTTTATATAAATATTTTTGGGAGTAAATACTGATTTTTCCACTTCTTATAATGAACGTGATAAATGCACAATCATATATGTAGATAGATAACTAAGAAGTTTGTAAAATAATGTAAAATCTATATTACGAGCATTTAGGATACGAGAAAATAAACGGAATACTGAGAAAAAAATATGAACGGATATGCTGGAAAAATACAGATTCAAATAATATTTCGATGTTTGTTTTAAGTTCCTCGAGAGTTCAGATTGAATGATTTCTGAATCATTATGGTTTTATGAGAGGTGTAGTCAATATTACCTTTAACATTCGATGTGTTTGGGCGGTAGTCGTGTGCAGAACGAGTAACGGACGTACCAATTAGGTAGCACGATATTTCATTGGTGTGCATTATGCTCACCAGTTCCTGCTCCCAAGAAGTACATCTGCCTTCATCCACCGTAGTTAGCATAGACAATGAATGATGTTATCTGTTTTCCTACATGTTATTTTTGTCGCTAGCTAGCCAGGCGGAGCATTTCAAGATTTTCTTGCCGGCTGTCTGCTGAGTATTCCAAGATTGTTTTTACCTCTTCTCGAAGTGCAAGCCACCGACCCAATAAGACCGACGCATAATGAGTTCCATCGATAGAAAACTCTTCACTAAGGCAAGGTTAGGCGAGTCACGCTTCACTCAAGGCGTCAGCCGTGGAGGCTATTTCCCGCTAATGGAGTTTGCGTAGGCCGATCGTGGACCGTGTATCTAGTTTTCCCATATGGACGGTGCTCCCGCTCGTCGCGGTCGTTCTAGGGCGACCGAACCAAATTCCTCGACGGGAAACCCTGCGGTAAACCGTCTAATTTGGAAACATTGATAGTTCGGAGGAAAGTGCTGCCATTGTTGCATTAGGCTATGGTTCCTTAAGAGAAAAAATGAAAGAAACGAGTCGAAACAGACTAAAGTACTGCATTCGCAGACCCTTCCCGGTCGGAATTGAGAACAGAAAAAAATCTTGGTGGCTTGATGGACGATAATAATATACTACGTGAATCCTTTGGTATATGAAGTAGTAAATTTGAATGCTGTTAGCGGATTTTTTTATTAGCATCAGTGATTTTGGTTTGCAAGCAGTCAACAGTGGCGGTAGAGTGCATATTATTGTGATTTAGATTTCGATAGATCTTACTCACGAGATTACATTTCGCATATAGAATAACTCATATAAAATAAATTATAGCTCCTATTATAGAATATTTTTCGGCGATTTTTTTAAATAGAATATTCTCTCTGTGTGAAGCTATTTTCTTTCCAACGTTTCACATTCAAGGTTAGACGGGGAATCAGGAAGTCTTGTATTTTTATCACCGTTTAATATATTCTGCCCTATTTTTACAAAAAAAGCCTACATTTTCACCATTTTAACGTATGAAGGAAACACCCTCATGAATGACATGCAAAACGTTCATGAAAAGTTGCTCACTGATGGTATAATACTAACGGAAACTCAACGAGCACGGTGAACAGCAAAATTCACTATTTTTCATGAATAACGCAGCTTTAGCAGAAGATCTAATGCATATACAACACTGGTGCGACACATAGCATTATAAATAAATTTTAAGTGATGTGAAGTGATGGATTTTCGGAAAAGAGCAATTCCCTCCCGAACGCCTATTGCATCAGGTAGGACGAAGAAGAAAGTGTGAACTCGATTAAATACATAGGCGTTGCCCTACTCAACATTACTCCTGGGTAAAATACGAGGAATATGTGGAAAAGCTAAAAAAAAATGTAGGATTCATTGGAAGAGTATTGGGAAAATGTGATAAAAAATTAAAGATAAATGTTACCTTTCTCTCGTAAGGCCTCATTTGAAATATTCTGCTAGTATATGTATTAGATCCACATGAAGTTGGGCTAATTGCCGAATTGGATCGCGTGCAGCGTAAAGGAGCTAGATTTGTAAAACGTTGTTATGATAAACTTAGTAGCGTATTCAAAATATTGGAGCAGCTAGCCTGGTTATCACTCACGTTGTGAAGGTTAAATTACATACTAAATCTCTTGCATAAATTGGAAGGTTGTCTCATCAGCGATGATGTTGGAAATATATTATTAGCCCTATCGTACCACGGCAGGAGAAGGCATGCCAGTAAAATTCGATAAATTAAGTGTAGAACAAATAGATTTAAGATAACATTATTTCCATGTGAATCTGATCGAATGAAAATTTGTAGAATCCGAATTATCGAAATGAGTAAAATAAGCATTTTGTAAAGCACAGAATGAGTTAGAATTTTTTTATGAGGAACGTTTATAGTATCGATAGTATCCTTTCCATTTAATTTTTGCATTTTTATTTCAAAGTATAATTTAATGGTAATTTTGGCTAATTTTATATGGGTTACAAGTTACATTGATTTGGCTCCAGTATTAGGTCAACAGTAGTCATTACAAGTTGTTCAGTTCGCCTAAACTTACCGACAATTCGTAATGCTTTTCATTAAGGTGTTATTGACATTATGTAACGGTAAAAAATCAAATAGGTCTAGTTGTGGGAGGATGACAAAAAAATTTAAAATTGATTTCGCGAGGTAATCGCGATTTTGCGGTGGGTTTTGCGGAACTTAACGCGCAAATTACGTCTCATGTCCAATTTTTATGTTCCCAACGTGTAGGTCGCACCCAATTTGCAGTAGGTCCAATTTTACGGCAATTTAATATTTCCAATACTCTACGGTACTCGATAATCTTCTCTCACAATGTCAGCAGCGTTGCCAATGTTTACTTTCGTAAATGAATTGGAGCTCCGTATTCACTCTTTTTAAATTGACCATCTTGCATATTCAAACGTTTTAAACCATCTTCTGGTATTTATAGAAAAGAGCAGGCTCTCAATAATCCTTCTCTAGCATTTACAGACGTCGGCTATTGATTTGTTCATTCAATGGTAAAATTTCAATGAAGCGCCACTTGTTACCTCAATCGTTGCATTAGACGAAATGAAAATGTATCAACTTGTAACGGCTGCCGCCGACGCAATACAGGATTCAAATCAATGAAACGAATATCACATATTCATTTAGCATTGAGATAACGAAAAATACTGTTTAAAGTTTTTTACAATACATTGTGCGAATAAAGCATTTGGGTTCACTCATTATTAAGTCTTTCTCATAGATATGAAGATTGTATCAGTATTACTCATATGGCATTTTATTGGGAAAAAAAGATTTTGTACTTATTTTCACTTAAATCCTCTTAGGTATTTCACAAGCAGATCACGGAAAAATGTTGCCTTCATTAGGTGTTATCTGAAGAGAGAAATGTTTTGTTGAAAACGGCTCGATAAACAATAATATATATTAGTGGACTTAAGTGGGTTAAAGTTATTTTTCCCTATATTCGTCATTTCGAGCAAATAACCGCCAATTCAGTCGGTCTTTCTAAATGCACATGGTTATGTATGTTTATAATGACATTACCCTTGGAAGGCTACGACAAGGTAACATGCTTCCAGGGCCCTTATTTACCTGCATATGACTATCCTCCGGTCAGCTAAAACTATATGATATATTGATATAATTAGTAATCGCTGAGTAAATAAAAATATTTGTGGTACCCTTGATTTTTCGTAGTTTTTGTCAGTGTCTCCCTATTGCAAAGTCATTTATATTCTACCGCATTGTTGACTTTCAGTCACATTGTTGGCGAATAATACATAATACACTTATTCATGACTGATGAAAGGAAGCTTGACATAATGGGAATAGTCGCTTGAATTGAAAACTTTTAATGCGGGCATTGCGAGAAAACGAGGATAGAAAGAATATTGAAAAATAATTACTGATAAATAATAGTGTTACATTCCTTACACCTATTGACACAGTTGTTGGTTTGTAGTCACAGTCAATGTAAGAGTTAAAGAACTTTAGAAAGAAGAAATTAAGAGTATAAAATAGGAGAAAGTAGGAGCTTTTCAAGGTGGAGATTTTTGAAAAATTGCCTCTGGATTTCCTGTGTGATTGAGAATAGCGAGAAAACTATGAAGATTTGGTTTGAGCAATATGGAAAAGTGAGTGATTATTTACAACAATGAGCGGCCGTAGCGGTGATTCATGGGAAGGCAATCTCTCGAGATAAATGTGGCTGGGAAGGAACTGCGTGTAATTTATGTTACGATACGAAGGCTAGGAAAAAGGAAATATGGAAGAAACCATTATTCTTCAATGGAAGGAGGGTTCAACGCAGATAACTGTACTGGTGGCAAGATACAACTGCTCTTATGTTCTCCCGACAATACAATGAAGAAGAGACCCTGGGAAGTGACGGATTGGGTGTTTTCTTGAGAGTAAAGCAATACTCTGGACTTGTGTAAAGAATGTGGAATTAATTATTGAAAAATGAGGCCTTTGAAGTGAAAGAAAGGAATAATAACTGCATACAAAATGAATTTAATGTAACTAATTAACTCAGAAAAACTCAATTATTTAAGAGTCGCTGTTGTTTCCGACGTGTAATAGGGTTCACCCAAAAGACCGTACGTGCTATCCCAAATGAATCATGACCTCATTAGACTAGTTGCAAGGAAACGTAACAAGAAAGTGAAATATAGGTGCCGCTTCGCATTAGTTAGGCTACTTTAGGACCGCAAGGCAATTGTTAAGGATCAATTGAGGCGAGTGTTAATTAAGAATTTACATCAAGTTCTAGATAGATCCTCTGGATTTGAGGGAAAACTGTTACGAGAAGAAGTTAGTGTGACGGGGTGGTTGGAGAAACTAGGATAGAAGTTCCTCAGGATACGAAGGGCGCAAGCGAGACTAATAGTAAGTTTTAGAAAGGCACAGGGCTCTCTCTACCTTGCTTTTCCAGAGCAGAGCAGACGTAAACGCTCGTCTTCCCACGAGCTATTCATGTTCACAACGAAACAAAGATTACAATCGATCGACACCAATAAACGCTGGCAAAAGCATTGGTATCGTCTATTATAATTTTATTCGACTACAGCATGTAGATAGATTAATTTTATACCGTTTCTATATTAAATCGAGAAAATTTCGCGACATGGTTTTACCGTCCACGAACATGAGAAATGTGATAGTAACCGTCGAGTTTTGCCAGTACGTAAATTACTCTCTTAAATTCGGAAGCTTTCAAATGCCGTTTATGAAATTTGAAGGAAACAAATTTTTCGAATGACGTAAAATAATTAGGGTAATGATGCAGTTTCCCTATCAATTTCTAGAAATGCTGGTTCGGAAAATTGAGGAGGAATAAAATAATCAACCGGAAAAAACGGTGGAGTGAAGGTTAACGCATAAGTTCGTAGATTTTATTTTGAGGTTGGCTAAATATTTTTGAATAATTTATGATTTAAAACAAGGACAGGAAAATCTAAACGGTTTTGTTGAATAAGCCAACTAGGTTTACGGCAATGACTTTTGCAATCTATTCTTTGATACAGATTCTCTTAAAACTTTTACGTTGCATCTCTCGAAGTTGTGCCGGAATGGTTAACTCTTGAATTTGCTTATTAAAATAGAGGGGGATTTTATGCAGATGGTACTTATTCTAAATCATGGAAATCTCTAGGAAAAGTATAATAAAGCCAGATGGGATAAAATCATAGTCGTGTCGAGAGTTTCATTTGGGGCAAGGAAGACAACATGGAAAAATGCTGTAAAAAATTGAGAATTTGTGCCTCTCAATCTTTCCAGAGATATTTTACGCACTAATTTCACGCCTGTAGAAGTGAAAACAAAATGAAAATACTGTATTAATTAACATTATTGAAATGTTTCATCGAAGTGAACCAATTTGAACGAGAGAATGCGCAGCGGAGAATCGGCCACTAAAGGGAATCAGTGTAAACCGCGACTTCCGTTATTAGCGTGTGCACGAAGTAGGGGATTGAAGCACTTTGCACGCGATCATGATCGACGCAATGCCCTTCATGACTCATCATGCAAAGAATGCTAAGTATGACAACAGCTGAGTTGTCTGCATGTGATTACGAGCCATCCGTTCGAAATTGCTGAGTTTTATGGATCATATTCGTTATTTATTAAGTTCATAATGATAGTGTCGCTGCATTGATTGTTTTAGCAAATTTGAGCAAATTGAAATTGCTAAGGTGAATATAAAAGGAATGCGAAAGGAGTAATAGTCAGGTAGTTCATTAGTATCCATCGTGTACTCCCTCTCCTGCACTTTAACTGGATACACCAAAAGGAGTTGAAACTTGAGGAAGAAGTAACGTAAATACCTTGATACCTTGTGATCAATGAACAACAGATGTAAATTTCTCAATACCAAAAGCTTTGTTTGCCACTTTCCCCAAGTTCTACTCCCAGATATAGCAATTAGATTTTCATAAACATCTTCACTTATACCTTGTATCGTTTGTAATGAACTTGATATTACAATCAGGTGCGACGGTTTTTGCTAGATAAACCAGTTGACATTAGCCTTCCTCTAAGAAAACCGGATTAGAGTTTTCTAGTTTTTCGTCTTCTAAGAACAGGTTAGTTTACGATAAGTCTTTATAAATATTTACTGGAAGCGAGGAAAGATAAAATGTTCGGAATCGCCACTTTTCAGAGGAAGACTGTTTTCTTGCTTTACTTAAATTACATTTTTTAACAGTAGCCGCACCACGCCAGACTGGCCTGATAGCTGGACGGAGTAGTTAAAGAAGGAAAGTAATATCCACTGCCGCTTGGCTGCGGCAGTGGATAAGTTTGATGGACGTCGCGCTGATTTATTCCTGTTAAGAGAGTAAATACCAGTGAAATCACTACGTACATATATGGGGGGAAGAGGAAGTAGTACCTATGAGAGTAATTGGTGGGTGAATGTCATCTAGGAGTCTCCATAAAAAGGATATTTTGGATGTCTCCGGAGTATAATAGTATGGTTAAAGTAAGGTGTGAGTGCGATAGAGGCTAAAAAATATAGGATGAGGCAGTTTGGCTAAAATTAAATGAAGGGAGTGTTTCCTGAAGAAATTCAAAATCAAGCTTTTATTCACCGTGCCGAAAGGGAACGAAAGGGAACGGTGTGAAGAAAAAGGGCATGCATATTTTGTGATAGGACAGTCTCTGTTTTGATCGCACTTCATTAGTTGAAGCCATCTTGTCGCTAGTACACGTTTCAAATCTTTGGCTTCGAGTTTTAAGCTAATATTATTAAGTTCGTAAACTCGCAAAAAAGGAGCAATCCCCTCTTTTTCACCCGGCTAACAGACTGTGGGGTGTGGTGAAAGTTGATTGGGGCAATGGATGAAATGAAAATTTTAGCGAAAGTGTTGTCGCTATATCTCGAGTCGTTCTATAACAATTAGGCATCCTTAGTCTGTGGAGAACTCGTGTATGGGCAAAAAACCATCTCTCGCCGCCTTTACACGATAGAAATTCCTTAACTCTTCAACCCCAAACCAAAGCACCGCAATCTGCCCCTCCTCCAATACTCACACTCTAGTCTTTTTTATGTAATGCTCTGCAGCAATGTTTTCGCTCCACTGACCATCTTACTTTGTTCTCTCTCTCTTTAACGTGACGATCGGTCTCCGCCGAAAGCAATCGTGCAGTGAATGAATGTGGTCGGTTAACTCGCTATGCCTTCCTTCGTTACAAGCTTTTCGAGAACGTTTCCAGACTTATTTTCTGGCTTCCGGAAATTATAAACGTAACCGAGCAACGACCACCATTTAATGGTAATGATTTCCGATAGTGCACACTTGTTCCTTTCGATGCTAATTTTTGGAGAGCGTCAATGTTCTGCACGATGCCTGAAATTTCACCATTACTTTACTCGTGCAGAGCACTCCATGGTGTTGGGAAATATTATATAATGAATTAAATGTCACTGTATTTAGCCTAAAAGAGTGAGCAGGCATTCTTTCCTTCGCTAATACTGCAGCTATATTGAATTTATATTTTGTGTTGGTAATTTCCCTGGATGGTTTGTCTCTCTATGCGGTATTCTCCCGTGTCCGTTAATTGAGTCTCGTTGCCTGCGGTTTCAAGTCACTTACTACCAAAAAAGTGAGGCATTCTTTCATGGATTAATTAATGACTTTTTCGCCACAAATTGAGGCGGTGCTTCTATTAAAAGTTTGCCAAGTCATTTCTTAATGTTCTATTACTTATTATGGGTGATAAAATATGAAGTGCATACCATTTCTACTGGCCGCAATGTAATTGCAACCATGCCTTTGAAAATAATTTTCTCTCATGTGTATTTGTATTGGGGTTAACCATGCAAGAATATTCGGTTCCCAATTGTTTTAAACATTAGTGCACATGCCTGAGAGTTAAACTGCTTGCTTGGAATGAATTTTATTGGTTCATTTCTCCTCTGATCCACGATTTAAAAAGACATACCCTGTGTTCTAGCTTATCATGCCGTGGGTTGAATGAATGAAACTCTGACTCGGATCCCATAAAGTTTCCGTGTCCGTTAATTGAGTCTCGTTGCCTGCTTTTGTATTCTGTACTCGTAAGGGCCGCTCTCACAAGCAAGGCACTGATGAGGTTACGTGTTCATCATTCTTAATGCCTGCTCACATCTGTTTCCGTTTAGTTACAATCCTCCACTAATTACCTTCTAAAGGAACAAGGTTTGTCATTGATTTAAAGTATATTTCTTTTTGTTATATCTAATTCGTGCCATGGGAGCTAATTCGCTTTTCATAATCTCAATTGTATACATGGTCAACAGTGTTTGAGTAAGATTAAATGCATGTGAGACAGAATCAATATAGTATTATAGTACAGGAGTATTTTCTTAATATAGCATTTCATGTTTACAGAAATATATGATACCAATCCATCATTTAAATCATGGCATGGGGTTTAAACCGGATTGACTTTTAGAAGCTCTAAAAGTTATCCTTTCCGATGCCAATTGATAATTTATTTCTTCTTAGAAAGTGACTCACGCTTATAGATTTATGCTCGCAGGAGTTCAGTTGATCAAAAATTAGTTGACGTGAGAAAGTAAGCGGAGGTGGTTTATTCTTCTGCGTCGCTCCAGACATTGCATGGAGATACATAATACTCATAAATAATTCATTTCCTAAAACATTTAAACTTGTTAATTCAACATATGGTGACTAAGGAATCTCCCTTGAGTGACCATTTTATTCAAGAACAGTGGCCAAGAGGGATAAATATGCCATGGGTATATATATATATATATATATATATATATATATATATATATATATATATATATATATATATATATATATATATTCATTCACATGGAAATAGGCATAAGGAAACGGATAGGAACAAACATATAGGACGAACCCAGGAGAGGTGGGGAAGGTGGAATCAAACTGATCACTAGAGTAAATATATAAATATATAAATATATATATATATATATATATATATATATATATATATAAATTAGGGTGGACCTTAGCTATGGGGTATTTTCCGAAAGTCAAAATTTTGCTGCTCCCACCCCCCAATAAACAAAAAAACAGATTTTACAAAATTTCACTTGGATCGGACAACTACTAGACGACCCTCAAAAGCCTTGAAGTTGAAAAAATCCTTGAAATAACATGGAAATTGTGAAAATACTGTTTTTTAATAAAGCTACAATTTTCTTCAAGGGAAAGTCATTTTTATTTAGAACAATTCTTTGTGTAGAATCAAAACATACATATGAGAACGAACGAACATTGAATATTATTTTTTGATAAGAGTAGATTTAGTAGCAGTTGTGCAATTTTTACATTAACGCAACGATCTGCAAAACAAATGGTTTTTCATTTGCATCTTTTGTGAGAATGCTATTGTATGCCTGAATTAGTTTGGCAGCTCTTTCTGCACCATTATTCACAACAACTGTCTTCTCCAGTTTTTAATTGCACTTTCGTAACCAGCATCACTATTCCATGATGAAGGGTCTTTGTCGAGGAAATCGGCGCTGACAGAGAGTCTCGTTAAGAGAGTTTTTGTCACGAAAGTTACAAAAGACGAAACCTCGTTGTTTGTTAAGGAAGAAAAATGTACCTCTTTCGTGGATTTTTTTTCTTTTTCCTCTTATTCACCTATATCTACTTCTAGCATAATTTGGATAATATTTTTTTCAACCGTGATTGGAACATTGTCATCAAATAAGGATAAAGCCACAGTTTCAGGAGCTAAGTACCAGAGATGAGTTGACATTTTTTTAACAGCGGCCTTCCTGATTTCTGGATCAATATCCTGATAATTTAACAATTGACGCATGAATAAGAAATCGCGATAAGGTGCTCTAATTGCTTCTGATAATAGAAACCTGGCTCGAACGTAAACTCGAGCAAGAAAAATACATAATATTTTTAAAGATATCTTCTTCCCATCAGGCAACTGAAATTGATCTTTAAATAGGTAAATATTGAGTAAATTAATTGCCTTGGCCATCCACTTTGCATAACTCACAGTTCGTGGTTTACGAAACGATATTCCGCTCTTCGGAATACCACCAAGATAGATCATAGTTAACTCCAACAATTCGCGGTAATCCTCTTGCTGTTGTTTCTGCTCATAGAGATGATGGTTTTCAAGCATTTCAAGAATGGCAGAGCTGGCATTATCAAACACTTTATTGCTACCGGTTCTGTTAATCTTCTTGTCGTGTATTTTCCATGATTCTCTAAAATTTTTTGAACAGCACCATATCTGGACCAGAAGTTCCACCTATCACTGAGTTGACACCACTCCTCAAAACTAACTCAAGAAACGGTAAGGAAGGTACGACAGAATACGATTGAACAATTTTTCTAGATTTTTGCAGGCACCATTTATTCCACCTGTGTTGCTCGCAGTCGCATCGCAGCAAAGTGCTTGAATTTTATCGATTATACCCCACTTCTCACCTGCTTGGTAAAGAGCCATGGCTTGCTCTTCTCCTAAAGATTTTGGAATTTCAGGAACTCCAAACAGACGCTCCTTGCCTTCAGAAGTTGCTATTATTGCCAGTCCATAAATCTTTTCAACACCTGAGAGTGCTGGTAGCAACTTTCCATCCCAGTGCAACACTTGGCCGTCGTTTAGTTTGAATTTGTCTCTCGCTTCCCTAAATTTTTTTCGAAGGCGTTGAAATGAAGTTCGATTTATTACCAGGTTTTAAGGATTACGCTCCAAAGCTTCCGCAGCCATCAATAGGTAAACCCCATTTCTAAGAGTGATTTTGCGCCTATCAAAAACCTCAGATAGACGGGGAGCAAAAAACTGCGATGTTCCTCAAGTTTCAACTGTTGCTGCTGCTGTAGTGGTTGCTGTTATTGGCTTATCGATCGCAGAAGAAATTTCCCTGCCATCATCACCATCACTGCTTTTGCTGCAAACTGATGTAGAATCATCAGTTTTTGATATCTCAAAATGTTGTTCAATGTCTTCATAAGTTCTCTTTTTCTTGACAGCTTCTATTGTAGTATCCTTTAGTGCTTTCTTCCTTGTATTTTAGTTTTCGATCTACTCGAACCATAAGGCCCGGGTATTATTTTTGGCGCTGTGGTATTAATAAATCCTCTTTATTTTTCATTTTTCTCAAAGCATCTGTATGAGCTATGACAAACAAATCGTCCAGAGTTTTCACGAAAAGATCTCTTTTTTTCTTTTTCTTTCCCTGCAATTCTTGCAAATGTTTTCATTGATCATAGAATTTAACTAACTTATCAATGCAGTGGTCAGTTCTTCTAGGAGGATTTCGTGCTTATTGCAAAAAACACAATCTTCTTGAATCACCAATGATGCACTTTCTTCATTGTAATATTTACAACTCTTAGATTGTAGAAAAAGACGCTTAAAATTTGTCTTGCTTGAAGGAAGTTCGGTCTCAACGATTTCATTAGAAATGTAGCCAACAAGAGTGACATAAAAATGTTTTCTTAACTTTTGAGCCGAACGACCTGAAGAAGTTGATGCCATTTTACAAGTCTAGGAAGAACACTTCCTTAAACCTGCAGCACAAACAGTTCTGAAACTATAATAAAAAAAATCAATCATCACCCTTGGTTCAAGATAAATAAACAAAGCACACAGGAATAATAGTATAAATTTATCTTTTATGATAAACCACATGACATATTTCATACGGCTAATATTTAATGATTTTTATTTAACTTGGTAATAGAAAATCACACTATGGAAAGAATTGTATGTTATACTCCGATTCGCATTAATTTTCTTTACTAATTGATCATTAAAAACTGACGAAATAGCATGTGACAAAGCAAATATACCATAAAATGAAATAACTAAAAAATATTCTATGAAAATATGACCTTCTGAGCGAAAATTTGGAAACCATGGTCGATGATAGTCGCCTCGCAGTTATTTGATTGAGCTAAAGTTTTGCACATTCGTTTTTTTACTGATTAAAACAAGATAGGCAGGTGGGAGCTAAACTTTTAGAAAGTTGAAAAACAAGGGCTACCCTTATATACTATATATTTATGTATATTACATATACAGTTAACGTATCTCGGAAGTGTTTTGGACCAACACGGTCAAAGTAGTAAGGACGTAAGGAGAAGAATTGCGCTAGGCAAAGAGGCTTTCACAAGGAGGAGGGAGTTGATGACAGGGACGTTGAGTAAGGATATTAAGAAAAGACTCGTAAAAACTTTGATATGGAGCGTAGCTATGTACGGAGCGGAAACGTGGTCATTGAAGCAGGAGGATAGACGTAGACTGGAGGCTTTTGAAATGTGGGTGTGGAGTAGGATGGAGAAGGTGAAATGGACAGAGAAGAAAACAAATGAGGCAGTACTTGGTATGGTGGGCGAAGAGAGGTGTTTGTTGGGAGAAATCCTATGGAGGCAGGAAAATTGGATGAAGGGGGTGTTGACCGGCAGTAGAATGTTGAAGACTGTGATAGAGGGGAGAATCTTGGACAAACGAGGAAAGGGAAAGGAACAGGATAGGGGTGTTGAACGGGATGAAGGGAGAAAGAGAGTACCCGGAGATGAAGAGGGACCTGATGTGGAGTAGGATGTTGTCTTTTGCTAGGAGTCACAAATTATTTATTTGGTAACTGTGTCCATCCAAAACCCTACCTTAACCGGTAGATTACCTAACAATAAAATAATATATATATATATATATATATATATATATATATATATATATATATATATATATATCTTCGAAATGCAACGCTCTTCGGCGACGCACGAATATATAAAAACACAGATGTAGTTCTATAAACCATAGAAACACAAAGAAAAGACACTCACATAAGTATATGTATATAAACTCTTACAAAACTCAATCCAGCAACCTACTTTACATCAAGTTTTTCTTCATCTCTGTGTACTTCCTGCCTCCCTTCATCCCGTCCAACTTCCCTATGCTGTTCCTGCCTTTTAATCAGCATCCCACTGCCGGCTTTCATCCATTTTTCCTGCCATCTTAGCGTTTCTCTTAACAAACCCCTCTCCTCGCCCACCATATCTATGCCTCCCTCATACTAGCAGGCCAGGCCACCGCTAGGGTGTGTGGCTCGGGGTGAATTTTGACCCGAATATGACCCTACCGCCGACGGATAATGTTATTCTGATTACTTATCGTTTGTGGAAAAAATGAAATCTTAAATCTATCTGTCCTACGCTTAATCTCTCTAATTTTACTGACATGATCTCTCCTATTGTAGTACAATGGGGTTAATACGAGGGTCATCCGGAAAGTAGTACCCGTTCGTGAAATAAAGACACAAAAGTAAATATTAACAAACATAAAAAATTTTATTTGAAAGAGGATACTTTAAACTACTTCTCAACATAATCTCCAAGCAAATTAAGGCATTTGTCATAACGTGTGACAAGTTTCTGTATTCCTGCTGCATAGTCCTTCGCCGCCAGCTCATTGAGATACGCGAGGGACCCATCTTGCACAAATTTTTGCATAATGCAGATGGTGTTTAACAATTTCATGAACAATTGTTCGAGAAACATTGGGAAAATGCTCACAGATGTCATCAATTGTGACGCGCCGATCGTTCCTCACGAATTCGTCAACTGAGCTCACCAGTTGGTCTGTAATGACAGACGGTCTCTCCGAACGCTCATCGTCGTGTGTGTTCCCCCTCCCCATGTTGAAGTTGCGACACCACCGCCGAACAGACGACTCGTCCATTACATTGTCTCCATACACCTCCTTTAATTGGCGATGAATATCACATGGGCGAACGTTTCTTGCATTGAGGAATTTAATCACTGCCCTCACTTCACAACTGGCGGCGTTCTCAATTTTTTTAAACATTGTAAACAATCACAGAAACAACACAGGCAATGCTAGCGTCACGCAACTTGGCTCAGAGAAGGCAGACAAGCCACTGAAGCTATCTGACCTCGTCCAGCGGCTACTCGCGTCGTCAGCACTTCATGCGGCACGAACGGGTACTACTTTCCGGATGACCCTCGTAATATATTTTCAGCATCACTGCTAAAGAAACCCTTCCATTTTATGCAAAATATTTTCTCTGTAATGAAACCGTCGTTTCGTGAGTGATTTCCAGCCTAACCCCCCTAATATTTTGGATAAGGTATAAATTTTGTCATAACAGCGTTTTGCAAATCTAGCTCCTTTACGCTGCACACGATCCAATTCGGCAATCAATCCAACTTCATACATCTATATATCTGTGTGTGTGTGTATATATATATATATATATATATATATATATATATATAATTTTTCTGTGTATATATATACATATAAATATATCTATTTATATGTATATATATTTATACTTATATATATATATATATATATATATTTATAGAATAAAGAAAATGTCTTTCTGACATGCCATTGCAATACTTTTTTTGTAGTTTTATTGAGCTTTTTTCCTTATATTATTATAACATGTCAAGTATTATTAAAATTGATGCAGCCTTTCTTGATTTATAAATGGTTTAACTAAACTGTTCATTGATTGTTAGGCGGTACGAAGTTCACTGGGTCAGCTAGTTTATTGTAAACACATTATACTACGTTAGGATAGATCAGACCAATGAAATTAGAGTAAAGTATAGAAAAGATATATTTAAGATAAAATTGTTCTGATACACGATAAAGGATCAAAATAACTATATCCAACCGTGCTAGAGAGGAAAACGTATTTTTCTCTTTTCATTCTAAGTAGCCTTGCATGCTACCATTATCTCATTTAGCCTTGGTTATCGCCCTTATGGTTACTAACAGCTCCCCTCGTATGTGTAGAGAAGTATACGTATCTCCATTAGATACCGTAGGATATTGTACATGTAGTTATCACGATCTGCATTATTTGATTTAACGTGCATATTGAAACTAAAAATCAATAACACTTAATTCATGTTCTACCATAATTAGTTATCTTGTAGGGTACGATTTAGATGCATAACCCAATTTTGGCGTGCTTTCCAAGAGCTGAATTACAAAAGTTGGCTCTAAACTAGTGTCAGAAGTCACAATCTAAGAGCTAGCAGTGCGTTTCCCAGCCACTGTGCATTTCAAAATTCTATTTATACAGTAAAAAAGGACAGTTTTTCTCCTCCATTGAATATATTAGATCTCTTAAGTCCAGTTTCACTTGCCATTCCTACTGATTTGCAATAAAATATGTTCTAAGAATCGACTGTTGTAAATTTCCCAGGAAAAAGGGAATTTTCCACTGGGTAGTGTCAACGAACGTCCAGAGAGTGCAATCAATTTTTACTCATCCTATGTGACTCTATTTCACGTTTTGCAAGACAAATTTTGCGTTGCTCTGACCGAGATCTCTTTCAAATTTTTTGTACACAGGGGAAAAATGAGCAGTTTTCTGTGGGCAGCAAACAAAAATGTTTGGAAAGTTTTTTTTTTGCCATCCTTCAAAACTGATGAAAGCTGTGAAATTCGGACTGGTGCAGTACATACGTCGTATATCCAGTTTCTCCGGCACACCAAGAAAGGTGATTGACACCGAAACAGAACCAATGACGTCGGCGGAAATTTCCTGGCTGCGCCACGTAAATACCAGTTGTAAAGGGGTATTTTATAATTTATCGGATTATTGACTTTAATGTTCGTTTTCATCATTTTGTACGTCTTATAGGTTTGACAGTTGTTCACTTCACTCGTAATTGTGGAAAGGAAAAACAAATGGGAACTGCATTTTGAGTGTATGTATGCCTTACGGCTAAATTGAATGGTCTCAACTAATACTCTATTACAATTACTACTGCGCATACGACAATGGAGGAATGTGTACATGCTAACAACAATGATCGTAAATAGTATTTTCAATCATTAGCCTTATTAACAAATGTGTATAGCGTAATTAATGATCATTAGTTAATTCTTTTCACGAACGAATGATATTGGATCAAAACCAAGCTGTTACAATTCACCTTAAATCGATGTGTTACAGTGTACGGTACACTTATCAGTCACCGTTTTTAGCTATAAGGTGTAAATGTGAGCGTATGAATGTCTTAAAAATTATAAGTGTGTGTGATCAATGGCGAGGGATTAACATTCCCTGCAAAGTATCACACCGAGCTTTTTCCCTTCTTGTTTTCCTTTGCAGTGGTGTTAAAAGCCTTTTCGGCTTTAGGAAAAATTATTATTATATCATTCTTTTTAACTGTAAATTAATAGATTGTTCACCGTTGCTGAAATCACCACTCTTTGTTGTCTAGGGCCAGTTACATCACCCTTGAAATTCTAATAACTCTCAAAGGAAGTCAAAACAAAATCAAGTATTGAAACATAATTATTTTCTGTCACCCTGATGACAAATGATTAGTTGTCAAATTAATGTCAATAGAATACACTAGAAGATATTGCTGTCTCACTTGATGAATGAAAGCTCATCGTTTTCGGATTTTTTACTTAAATGACTGTTGTGGCTTATTTGATATTCCAGTTCCGTTTGGTTTTTTACTCATTTGGCATATCCATGCTCTCGTATAGTCACGTTTATATTACGTTTAGAATCTGTCAAACAAATGGCTTCGAAGGAAACAGCTTTTGGTCTATTCTGTGGTAATAATGACAGCAATGTATTACCTATTGAAGTATTGTTTAAAAATAGGTACTTCAGAATGAATTTGGAACTGCCCGCGTCCAACTTTTGGGATCTTGAATCGATGGCTGCCAGCAAAACGTAAAATGACGCATCGTGCCGTTTATATCATGTTTTGCACTGAATCGTATAAAAAGTGGAATTTAATTCAATTTACATTTGATTTACCGGAGTTCCGTTTCCATGACGGTTCGGTCATTTACGCCCGATATATTCTCTCATAAATCCTTGCCTGCGTACATTTTATTATATGTACTGCCATGAAAGATTTATTTTTACGTCGCATGCTTGCCAATCAGACTTGGGCCAAAGCAATGATTAATTGGACTCATGATGAATTGGCTCACATACCTCATTCAGAATCGCCTATCCAGAATTAATTCTACACAATACATTCCCATCAAGCTAATCACTGACTTGAATAAAGTTCAGCAATGTATATTTGATAAAAGAAATTCATCTTAATTAATTCCGAAAATTATGCAATTATTTGAGACAATGCACAAGTATGCTTGTATTTATGTCATCATACATTTTATTTTTTCTGTTTTTGTCGATATTTTACTATTGTGTTTTTTCTCTCCTTTTCACTTTTCTTTGCTACTTCGTCTGATCGTAGATAACAAAGGGAATGATACAACAGCTCCAATTTTATTAGGAGCTGGAATAATACTCTCGACGCCTGTATCACACTCGGATATTAAGCATTGCCCTAGTAGATATGCGAAGCTAGACGTTTCACCATAAAATTTCTTGTCTATGCGTTGGACTCATTTGTTATTGCTTTTGCTCATTTACCAGTTTTTTTTAAATTTTGTTCCTCCTAAGGTCTTATTTTATTCTCTCGCAAATAACTATCACAGTGTGAAACCCGCTGATGCGTAGTAAAAAATTTGTTATGTTGCCGTAAATATTCTTGACGACTCCAAACATGAATTTTATGCACTTTATACTTCTAAGTACTCATATGCCTTGTTAATGTTTTTGCCGAGGGTTTCAAAATTTCTAGTTTCATTTTTGGAATTGAGCTATCATTGAAAATGGTGCGACAAATAATGTCCAATGCGAACCATTATCTCTGTCACATGCTCTACACTAAAGGTGTGTACTTTTTGGCAGTATTTTTCCATTTTGCAGACGTGCGAGAGATCCGAGTGACCCATTATATCACGATAGTTCTTTCCTTGCCATCACGTACACCATTAGTCTGGCAATCACTGTTAATTAGCTCCCAGGCCAAATATGTGAATTGACTCCCAGTCCCTTGTTGGACGTTGGCTGCTCACTGAACTAACCCAGACAACTTGAATGAGCAAGGGAAATTTATCATCAAGAAAATGACTTCAGGGAGTCACAAACTGTGTAATAACATATGAAGTTCTGGGTTAGTGCCCAAAAAAGGTCGATAGCCTCTCGGCCTTCACCGTAGAGTTCTCCCAGAGGTCACTCACGCTGCATCGAGCTCGTTAAAGGCGAGCTCGCATCGCCTGCGTTCTCGATAAGTTTCACTTTCTGGAGTTGAGGATTTCAAATTAAGGAAGCATCCCGAGTGGAGGCAAGGCCACCACTCTATGCTCCCACAGCCCAGTTTTAGACTCGATGAACCATTGACGAAACATAATTGCAAGTTGGGAGGTAACGGTGGGAAACGAGTCACGAGGGTGAGCTCGTTTCCCACTGGTCCCACCCTCCTGGTTAGCATGTCATCATTAGTCGATCTTCATGCTAATAATCTTGTTCCAACGAAAGCATTCGCGTAATTCACCACTTCTCCTTCTTTGGCTGTCTCAAAGCTCGTACCTTAACCCTATAAAGGGATGGGTCACCATCTTTTCTACATGTAGCTCATAGAATATTTATTATTGGCTCCCGGGTAGCAATATCCAATAATCAACTGTTCAACATTAGATCGATACTTCGAGTTTAGTATTGAGGATGGTTGAACAATTGTCGTTATAATAGTAGCTCTCAATATTGATATGTTACACGTATTACAATTTTTCATCGACTTTTTTCAAAATTATCGTTCGTTTATGGTATTGTGTACTTCAATATTATGTACTTTCTTGCGTAGTCAAGAAATGTTAAATGTTTTGAGTCTTGGTTACTTATCATTCTCCCATTCCAGCTCTTGTATTTTTTTCACTTGGATAAATATTTTTTTACTGGAAGAACGTCGTCTGCAGTCAATTTCACTATTATTTGCTACGCAGACAGAGTAACCATATATATAGTACTAGGTATAACATCTTTGTAGTTCATCTGAGGTTGAGCGAATTAATTCTCAACCAAACAACATAGTGATCAAAATGTGGTCTCAATTTATTGACTACATCTTCCAAAAATCTTCAGAGAACCACCTTGAAGAATTTTAAAATTATAGGGAATATTGGACTTCACAAAATTTGCTAGTACTAAAGGAATGTTCTCGCTAATCTAGTTCTTACATTACAGTTTTGCTCACTGCGTCATTGAATACAACATAACAATGCAACTTGAAGTGTTTGCCAACAAAAATTTTCCAGTACTTATATCAAATCAAGTTAGTCCATTTTTTTTATTGTAGTCGCGACTACTTGTTCCTTGTGTGAAAATTAAGGAGCAGTGTTTTACGAGAGAGGCCTTACTCATCATCTTACTCACCTTAGTCACCGATAGGGTATACATTAAAATTAATTGACGAATGAAAATCTAAATAAAATGGAACACTCAATCGTTGAGACAATTAATTTTATTTCATATGATTCTTACAGCTAGATAGTTGTTTCTTTTTACGATATTATTAATCGCTTTGTTTAGTTGGCTAGATTTATGTCTTCATTTTGATTGCTGAACGTCGAAATGTCAGCTAAATTTTTATCCTAATAAAGAACACATATCATGCCTGAAACTACTCAATTCGTTAAATTTGTACCAGCAAAAAATTAAAGCTTATGGATTTCTGTGGCCAGATTAGTAAAGTAATCAGATAATGTAATCTAATGTTTTTAATCTCATTGCTCTTGAAAATGACATCATTAGATTCCTTCTAAAATAGTCACGCCAATTTCAGAGTAATCCTGATTACTTAGATTTAAATGATTTTTTTTCGAGTATTCAATGGCAATTATTTGGAATGTGATTTTAACCACATGATAGAATACTTGAATCTCTGCTGCGCCTATTACCTACCGATACGCAAGGTCGTTCAATGTCGTTAGCAATATCCTCCGATATATCAACGAAAAAAGACAATTCTTCCATTTACAATCGTTAAAAATATAATTGAGGTAGTGAAAGAAATCCTTAAATGAATAAATTATAATCATGTATTAGTTTAAAGAATATTACAAATAACCCATAGTTTTTAAGGAAGGATGTTGAAATATTTTGGTATGCATTGCAGGTAAGTTTATTTGTTAAATATCCTTTAATATATGTGGTATTCAAAATACAAAATATACGTGATTTTTTTCAAAACTTTTTCTCCAAAACATTATTAACCAATCTTTAATTACACTTAGTTTAAATTACTTATTTTACTCATGCGCTTTCAATTTTATGAATATTTTTATCATATTCTTACAATTTTTTATTGATCAAATAAAAAACAAATTATTTAATACATTATAAAAGTCTTAAATAATTGCTAAGGTATATTTTGATTTTAAAAGTAATCCGTAAACAAATGTATTTTAAAATTAATTTCTACGGCGCATTATTTGGTGTTTTTAATGATTCATGATTGAGTAATGAATATTAAAGAAATAATAATGATTTCCATGAACGGCGAGCTCCATTAATTGATCGAATTTCGAATAATAATTAATTAGTAATGAATTTTTAATCATACATTTAGTCAAGAACACTATATAAATGTTTCTGGGAAAAGAAAATTAATTTGTGAATGTAAATATTTCAATTTCCGCTGGGTTTCGGTTGTTTTCCTTTGGTAATGGGTATTTTAATTATAATTTACCTATGAAAAAACCACAGCGCTTATTCGTCCTGATTATAGAAAGTGAGTCCATATCTTGATAATTATCTTTGAGGGGATAATAGTCCCGTGGCTGATATAATTTCCTTATTGAGCCAAATACTAATTTGCCAGTTCAATAATGGTGAATATAAATGTTGAGAATAACATGACTTACAGTTATGCGTTTAGGTGGTATATGTTCAATATTGAACATGAATTACCAATAATGAACTCTTTGACCTTTTCTTGTACTTTTTATTGTATTATACTGTCAATTATTCATTTAAGTTGACTTTTCTTGATACATTGTGGATTTCTCTGCTTTAATTTATTGCATTTTTTCTTAATGAATTAATTGGAGCTTTCATTCAATGGATATTCTTGGTTCATTCTCTTCAATTCTAATTGTTTCTAAATGTGTTTAACAGTGTAGCGTATTGGATATGAATCCTTAGTGTCATTCAATTTGATTCTGGGGGTACTTCTGTTGATACATCTTGTCCACCCTACACGTATTTCAATGGTTCGCTTGCCCCCAGTGTGCTATTAATGCCTGGGTGCATACGGCCACCCGTATTGTGGCGGGTTAACTATGCGATCACGTCTTAAGAAAATGGATATCGTCGCCGTTGGCTCATACGAAAGCAGTAATTGCAAACGTGGGACGAGTTATTTTTTTAAATATATGACCTAATTAAAGTTCAATAATCACACACTTCTTCTCCAATGCTTATTTAAAAAATAAGAGATAAAAAGACCGACGTCCACATGTATGCGAGCCCCCGGAGCTAAAACGAAAATATTTTGGTGAACTAGCGGCGGCACAGTTGCCTTCGGAAGTTATGCAATCTCGGGCGAAAGACTTTACCCGCAAAAATCGGGTCGATTTCATATTTTTCCTCATCACCTCACCCTTTTATACGTTTCTTGTTCCCTTTTTATCTCTTTTCCACGCCTGATTCGATCCAGACGTTGCAACTTCCAGGTTATGTGAGTCAAATGACTCTATTATGGACACGCGATTCGGCTCTCTTTTGGGCTTTATGACGCTGGCTGTTTTACCTGCTGTTGGATACTCTGGTGGGACCTGGGTCTTCCTTTCCCCGTTGAAAAAGTTCGAAAGTTCCTCTCCCCGGACTGGTATTATAATTGTTACTGGTCATTTATAATATTCACATATCTGCCGTGACAAATACCATCTTGTATTCCGTATTCCGATCAATAAAGAAATATTAATTCGTTATGCGATCACGTGCCCCTGTATACACACAAATCTTCTTGTAGAAAGTTATTCGTCTCATGTGAGTTATTGTTAACTCTAATGAGTAACTCGAATATTTAGTTATCCCATCCGATTTCCCTTCCGAGTCAACTTGCAGATACGGACTTTCTGATCCTTTTCCATTGTTTCTCAACTGGTGCTATTGCATCCGTTAAGGAAAAGGTAGTGGTGTTTTCATCAGAGGAAGAACAATCAGGGTTTTTTTTCTCGATAGAGCGTGGAAATTTTGCTAATTTTCTGTTGATTCGCCGATTAATTCGATTACCGTTACTCTTGTATCTGAGTATATTTATTTGTGCGAACGTCTTTGCTGACAGAAATAAGTGGCGGATCCATCGCTATCCAAAAAACGCTCGTAACGCACTCGCGTGAGCTTATGTAGCAGAACTGCTGAGCTTGTCGAGCAAACTCAGCAGCCCTACCAGCAACCTCGATTCCGACCAAGAGGTTCCCACGCGCCGAGATTGGCTGACGTCTACACAAAGACCGCTTCGCAAGTGACCTCCGCTCCAGAAATTTTCTTTTCCTGCTTCCTGCGTGATGCCATGATCGCCGCTGGCCATCACACAATTAAGAATATCAAAATATTAAGGGTATCACCGATGCATATTTTTTTTAATTAAATCATCAACAGTTTCACTTTTTCACCAGTCCCTGTGAATCATTTCCTGAAGAAATTCAAAGGCTTAACAGAGTCCAAACACTTGTGACTTAAATGGCAATTTCAATAATACTGTCCCTCGTTAGCAAATGATGAGAAAGTCTCACGTAACTTTTCGTCGTGGAAATAGAAAAAAAGAGGATTTTATTTATGAGGTGGTTTATTTTATGAACTCCCGTCGAGGGAACAAATATAACTTCGGTAAAGGAAAGAGTTTTTCTCGATACCCCTATATCTACTTTCTTCGGGGGAGTTGGAAAGTTCCAGTTCACTGTGACCTTTAGGAACCAGGGGCATTTGTTGCACCCACTTTGTACCATCTTCGCATTCTCTTCCTGTATTTTAACGAGAGGTCACCAGTAGCAGTCAGTTTAAAATGCCATTCTGTCTACAATCCGAGCGGGAGAACAGATTTCGCTGCTGGCAATCACGGGAAACCCCCCTTAGTTTAACCAATTTCTTTCGTTCACATATCCTTCGGATAAATCTTTCAGATATCTAATCACTACAAAACCAAGATTTCGGGAATTCGTAGACTCTGTGTTGTTTTGTTATGAGGGTGTTTGTGTTTGACTGTGACCTTTAATACAGTCTGTCACCCTGCATTTCCTCCCATTCAATTAAACTTGTCCTAAAATCCTTGTCTCTTTACTCCATCATTATATGAAGTTCAGTCAATATGTCCATGTATGCCCAATAATACTAACGCAGATGTAGGTGTGACAATAATAATTCAGGAGCAATAATTTAAGAATACTGCAAATAGAGACACGAGAATGCTGATTCCTATCTAATCAAAGTACTAACATAACTCCCATTGTTTATGGTGACTTGATCCGGCGCTATGCCCTGCTCCTGGGAGTTACTGAGTTAAGCAAAGATGAGTTTCATTCCAACTTGCATCGATCCCTCAATCCCCAGCCGAAATAAACATCAATATATTTTACAGGGCGTAGTTTTTGAAATATTGAAAAATATGTTATTCAGACTTCATCAGGCTCTTAATTCAGCTGTTTATCTGCTATAACACGGTGTTATTTTGCTTTGTCGCCTTATTTCAACAAACACTGACCAAGAAAAGTATGTGAAAGTTAATTTCTGCGATGAAGAAAGGAAGTTTGTGGAATACCACGTCCAAATTAACTTTGCATTGCCGCAGTTATTTTGAAATTACCCTATCCGATATTTTTGCATGAGATTGTTTTTAATTCCTTGACGTGGCTAGGCAAATGTAGCAATAAGGATTAATATACCTGATTCCAATATTTTTATTTAATTTTTAGGCAAAATATTTTTTTAACTCATTTATGAAACGAATTTTTTCATTATTTCACAACTGAATAATAAAAATAGCGTTTCAGCGCTGGGCAGCGAACTGCATCTTTCCGAGTCTCTATATTGTTCTGCTTCGTTTTCTAAGTAAAATCAAGGACTCAGTGGCAAGTGCCTTAAAGATTATGAGTTAGCCTTAATGTGCTGGGATAACTCCCTTACACTATATTCACTTTTTTAGAACTGTTTGGCATACATTTGTTCATAGCAAACAATAGTTGAAGACAATAAACCTCATTATAAATGCAAATAACTACGGGAGATGCAATGACAGTAACTTTAACGGAGTCGTCCGCTAATTTTTATTAAAATTAAACAATTTCAAATAGAAAAAATCATTCGCCTTAACTGGAATTTGAATCCGTATCCCTCATTATATCGGGAACCGGGTTCGAATTCTGGTCAAGAATGATTTTTACACTTTGGAATTGTTGAATTTTAAACTCGTTTCCAATTTTGAAGTTCTTCTTCATCGTTTAAAATAATAATACTATTCCAATTATGACAACGATATCATAGAATCGAATGGACACAAAATAAAAAGCATGCATTTAAATATATGTATTTATCAGGAAATGGCAGTAAAATCATTAATTCATTTATACCTCATGCGCAAGACAGCATTTAAAGAAATTCAATCAAGTAGAAAGCCTATATTGTCCGCCTCTTTCGTTGTCCTGTGGGGTACGTTCTTCAGTGCTCTGCTGACGCGTTTGGTGACCGTGTCCTCATGTGGTATCGTGTGGTTGGTCAAACTTTGCCTTTTCATCAGGTTTATCAGGAACCGATTTGAACCTCCGATATTTGGGTTACCAAGCTCACCCAGCCAGTTTTGGGAAAGTATTCTTTTGCCCGGTAGTGGTAATTAGCATTACTTGTTCTGACCAGTGAAATCTTTTTTTCGCTCGGCACTCAAAGAGTTCGATGCAGCATTCACCCTGCACTGCAACAGTCCAAAGATCGTATGACGTTCCGACCAGTGAACCTAACCAACTGGTCCAACCGGGTCACCCTCGAAGTACACTCTTATTTGTCAGACGGTTTGCTTCACATCAGTGATGAACCTAGATTAATCTGGAAAGCTAAATTTTGTGGTTAAACGGGATGCAATTATTTCTCCGACGACTAACTTGGGCCATCGTTTTCGACATTTCCATTTTTTCTCAAAATGGAAAAATATGAATATGATAACGATAGAATCGCTCCACAATGCTAGTCTGAGTTTTGAAACAGGATCTTTATCCAGAGAGCGTTTGTGCGTTCAGAAATGAGCCCATGATATGAATTTGACCTTGTTGAATGAATCAATGATGTAAAGTTAAATTATTTCGGTGAAACCGAAGACCGACCATGAAATAATAGCGTAAATCGACTTAAACCCACTTAACTCACACTCACATCGTTTTATACTTTTATCATGGTGCTGCGTACAATATCTTCAGAAATTAAACCATATAGGTTTTTAGGCATTTTCTCCCGGGAGAGCTTGGTGACCCCGAAAATTAACTATGAAAAAATTGGTTTATTGGACACATCGGCATGTTGCTGAGAAAAGCGTCATAAAATTTTCATTAATTTTTTTGCATGAGCCTGTCCTTTTTCCGTTTAGACATTATTAAAAATATGTTCACCCGCAGATATAAAGTCTAAAAGACATTTTTCACTATGATTCTCCAGAAAAGCTAGGGACAGTTACCAGCATGAGCACCTGTCAGAAAACCCTTTCCCCCCTAAGGATCCAATGTAATTATATATCATTAAACTATGGTTTGTTTTATTAATCCATGCATTCAATCTGCTGGCACCCATTATCGACAACGGTGCACTATTACACTTAAAGCAAGTACCATGTGCTGCCACGTGGGTCCTTGGCACCATACCTTCCCTTTCCACCTGCGCGCACCTCTGCTGTGATGGAATTTCGCGTTACCAAATGGGTCGGTTAAATGTATTCGTCTCCTTTCCGGAACCAGTGTCAATGACTCCGTTGTTGTTTTTATGTAATTCTACGCTCTCCAGCAATGTCTCTATGAGTCTCTCATTAATGTTGGGTTTTTTAGAATATTTAATCATGGTGAGAACCCGTAATTACGTAAATGTGATTATCACTTTCTCTTCTTCGTCCTGGCGGCAGCATAATTCCGAACTATTAGGTAAACTCTTTTCAAAGGCGGTGAAACGAATAATATGAATTCTCTCCCGCTCGAACAAAATTCTTCAATATAAATAACCTTGTGAATATATATATATATATATACATTACTGCTTATCTTCTGCGGCAATATAGTTTGGTCAATTCCTTTCAGTTAGTCACACAAATATTTATTTCTGGAAATATTTCAATACTTGTGCATATGATAAAATTTCCGCTTTCCAAACTTTTAGAATTTACGCTCGTAGTCATCGATAATGTAAGTCTTTTTAAGGTCTTCGTAAGTCTTTGAGAGATTTATTCGTTCTCAAATGTATTCAATACGCAAGTTTTTAGTTCAATACGTATGTGCGAACAAGCATTTATTTATAATTGAGTGTTCTCCATTTCAAGTAGGTTTCCATTTTTTCTCTTTGAGTAAGACATCAGCCAATATTTTAGCTTAAAAATAGCCTTATCACATTAAAAAATCAACCATCAAAAGTTACTTATTGTTTTTCATTTGATTTTATCTCCGATTTAAATCCTTTTACTTGGTTCTCTTAATCAATTTTATATTGCTATGACAGACCGAATCAATGTAGGGATCACATGGTTCAATACTCTCCTAGGCCCGAACCAGGAGTAAATTTGAAATTTTTATTGTTTGCTCTATGCACGCATAAATTACTTAGTTCTTTTCTTATCAAGTGGTTAATAAAGGTTATTATTACGAATAAAGAATACCAAATTTTACGTCTGGTCATTTCAAGTATCTTAAATTTTATTATCCTATAGAGATATTAATTTAACACTTACCTGCTTATGAGGAAATTTTAGCGATGCTTAGGAAACCTCTCCCAATGAGAATGGTGATTTTAAACTACTTAGAAACATTTTATTTACGATACAAGTACCACTTTTAGCATGGTTTTACGATGAACTGCAAGGAAATTTTTAAATAGTGTTTTGAATGTGCAATGACATGGCGTTCCGGCCGAAGTTACTCCCGGTAATTTGAGCTCCATCATGCTCGGTGTAACTCATTTAGTAATATTTTTCTGTTCTTGATATTTCAGTAACTAATTCAAACTCATGCTTGGTTTCAAAAACCATTTGTGTTAATGTTAAATTAAGCTAGTGCTGAGATCAAGTTCGGGGGGTGGAGATCAACCTGACTTGAGGAGGCTTGTCGCGCGCAGCAAAGAAGGGAAAGGTGCTCTGACGCTGTGGCTTCTGCTTTCTGAGAAAAACGTCCTTTTCAAACTAAAATGTTCACCGCCGCCGTCGCCACTAACCTTCGTCACACCACAGTACCCATAGAGGTCAGGTTAGATTTCCCCGAAAATAAAAAAAATATCTCTCGCTCCGGAATCAGTCTTTTTGGACAAGCAAATGTGATCACGAGCCTTCCTCCAGATTTTGAACTCGAACTCAACTACGCAATGCATCACGGAGGTCTTCATTTTTGCTAGCACGAAGTGGAACACATTCTATCTTTGCAGTAACACACTTTCTCACAATCACTCACATTTTTTAAATAAGTCATTTTAAGTAATGGACTACATTTCAAAAGGCGGCGGAGATGTAAGTTTTTAGGTGTGCTGAGTAATGCAGAATATAATTTAATTTCTAATTTTTGGTATTCTCTTGAGTTATTAGAGGAATAGCGGAGTTGGAGTTATCACGGAATGTATATCTACATATTTCTTCCTACATTTTTGTATTACTTTGAATTTTAAGGATTCTTTAGATAAATATGTATTAATTTTGCCCATAACTCGTTTGCAAAGATACCACATAGGATTGAAAAATACCACCTGCTATATTTACTCTGTTGCATTAACGTGATATATTGTGGTTGCAAAATTGAGGTGAACTTTTAGGTTAGACTCTTCACAAGCGAGTGCGCCCATAGAATTTTTAATAATAGTAATATCATTAAGGAGGTTGAACCTTAAGAAACCTGATTAAATAATTAATCATTCATGAAAGATACATGAGGGAAACACTGGGCATTTCTTATCTTCAAAATATCATAAAATTGGAGCTCTAGTTTCCACAGAGCATGTTTTAATAATTCTATCATTTCTGAAATGTTCTCTCATCATTGCATTTTATTTGCTCCAAATATTTCCATGAGGAGCAGTCACCAGACTGCCTTTCCTTCTCCAGAATTTTGGAAGGGATTCTTTTTCTTGTAATATAAACAAGCAATAATTTCATCAATCAAATTTGAAATACTAATTCATACGTAGACAAAGTGCATTAGTATAAACTTTCCACAGGGAATGTGGTCAGCTTTTATTCATGAGATGATTCCATTCATTCACAGAAAGAAATAAAATAGCATATGAGAGAATAACTTGAGATAAGACTCTTTGGAGTCATTTCAAAAACCTTCAAGGAGAAAGAGTTTCAGCCGTAAAAACTTAGTAAATCACAAACAAATTCATAGATACCATTTATTTTTAAATGAATCTCACATATCGCAAATTGGCCCTAAATCTATGCCTTAGGGGTCTTCTAAAATCTGGAGATCCTTTGTAATCATTAGGGCCTTTTGATCTACTCTTATTTAATTACATTCACATCAGTAATTTTTATTTTTTCCCTGCATACTTCCTGGATTTTTACTCTTCCATCTTCTGACAAGGACTTTTATATCTACTAACCTATAAGTTCTCTGTTAACATTGGTATTGATATTAAAAAATCCATAAATTTGAAGGTCCTAACAATCCAGTACTCCCTATAGTATTTTGATCATGAAGAAGAATGTATGATGTAGACTCAATACTATTCATCAGCATAATTGATGAATGCAATGTTTTTCCAAGCTAAATATTTATATACCCATGCTCTGTAAGTTGTTTCCATTTACTCCTAAGATCTCGTCATGTTCTGAAACTTAGGTAAAACTACAAATAGGAATCGCCCAAAATCCAAAGGTTATCAAAGAGTTTTGATACCCCTAGGGCCAACTAATACCATGCCAGTCCATCTATCATCAAGGTGTAAGATGGTGGAACCAGTGGAAGGTCAAACAGTCACTAATTTTTTTTTCATTTGAATTTCATGAAAATGCACTTTACACATTTAGGGGTCTCTAATATCAAATAGGATATGGAGAATGTGATGAACCAATACTATAAATAAAATTGAATAATTGAATTTGGTACCGATATTTTCACATCAATATTTTTTGTTCTTTGAAAATATTGTTTTGCCCTCAATTTTCAATCATTTTTTACATTAATATACCAAGTTTAAGTATATTATTGCTAGACCTTGGCACTTCACTTCACTTTACTTCCCATCTCTTAGCTAAAATGGCTCAAAATATTCTGAAGCCTCATTTCACCTATTTTAAATACTCATTCTGTAGCCCTGTGTAATTTCCACCTCCCTTAATTCCATCCAAAATCTATATTAATTTCCTTTCTTTGATTTGCGTTCCTAGTTATCTCCCTCCTATTACAATTTTCAGCATCCCTTGTCTCTAAATATATCCTGTATCCACTTGTCGTGTCTTCTTCAAATTTCTTCCAACAACTTTCTCTCTGCACCCATCTTGATTATTTCTTTTCCTTTCTGTTTATTTTGTTTTTCTTTTAATTTTCCATACACCCACATCTCAAAGACCTCCAATCTAAGGTTATCCTCTTGCCTCAACAACCCAGTTACTGAACCATGCAAACTTTGCTCCATTTTAAAATTTTCACTCATCTTTTCTTTATATATTTACTGTTTAAGTAAGTTTTCTGTCACTAACCCCTGCCTCTTTTTTTACAATCTTCTTTACCCAATAAAATTCTTCTTTAAACATCCTTACTTCTATACTACACATGTACTAATGAACTGTACATATAGATGTACTGTTCTGGTTGTTTTAGTTTATGCTCCCATACTTTGATGTATATTGTTTCCTTCCTATTTCTTGAATATCTCATTACCTTTGTTTTCTCATGACTAATTCTCATATAATACTTGTCACACTGATTCTGCAATGAGCTGGGCAATGATTGTAAACCTTTGGCTGACTGACTGATCATCCACAAATTTGATTTGATGAATTCATCACCTACCTTAACTCCTGGCTCCAGCCCTTCCAATCCCCCTGTCCATCTCCTTTGCACATACAGGTATTGAAAAGAGCTGATGTGAATGGGCATCTCTATTTTAATTCCCTGCCTAGCAGTGTCTATCCCAACTCTCCGTTGACAATCTATTCCTATGCAGCCTGAAATATTTACATGTTCCAAATAAGTCATATATCCTTCCAGGCCACTCCTATCTTCATCAAAATGTTTTTTAATCGTGTCCATGTTTCTCTGTTAAATGCCTAATCAAAATCTACAACAAATACAAATACATCCTGGTTGTACTCTTATGGTTTTTTTCTACTGGTGACAGCATTATTACTAGGGTATCACTCATACTCATCCCCTTTCTAAACAAGCTGTTCTTATCCTAAGTACTCATTTGCTCCATGCTGCATCCTATTGTTGATTATTCAAAGCATTACTTTACTATCTCAGCTTCTCAGTTCAGAGGCTCTGATTATTTATTCATTATTTTTAGCTTAGTAATATTGAATAATCCTTGTTTGTACCTAGCCTTTGGGTCAATAGGAAAATATGGCCTTAGATATTTCAAAGCCCTGAAAAATGAACCTTAATTAATCCTCTTTTCACAAAAATAAAAATATAATAATATTTAATCGTAATTTTTAAGAATGCTATCAGGATTTGTATTCAAACTGTAGAAGAATTATTGCTCTACTGTTATTGTAGTAGCATTCAGTTCAATACAAAATATCCTGAAAAAATTCTAAGCCACTATCAAATTGTAATGCAATGTTAATTTCCAAAGACACAAATGGAAAGTTGTACTAATTGGTGCTGTTCACATGCATTTTTACTGTGGATGTTGTGTCACCACACCTTGGAGTCCCCAGAAGTTGAAAGACCTTCATTAATCTTAAACCAGTCCCATTCACTATGAAAATGAGAAATTCTTATTTTCAGAAAGTTATAAAAAAGGTGTACTCAAGTTGCTGAATCATGAAAATTATTTTGTGCTTAAATCATAATTTCCATTTTCTTGCCAAGACATACAATTGAAGTTGGGACATAAAACTGCAGGCTGTCACCCATATCATCAAGCAGAATGGCAGTTGGATAAGTGAAGGTAGAACTTGTCTCTTACTGAATTGGAATGTCACAAAAAATGTAGTTTTACCCAAAAATAGAGAAGTTTGCCAAATCAAGTACCATTGTGCATGGCCACTAACGTTCATTAGATTTTCTTCATCTCTTCCTTCCTCTATGACCGAATTTTATATGCATTCTCTGGTGGTTCAATTTTTTATTATATTATTTTACTTGGAACGTTATTAACTTCAAATCTTATTTTGGTCACAAGTTAGAACTTTCAATTCTTTGAAATAAGGTTTGCATGCTCATTTCTTCCTTTTGATTTAATGGTGTAAGAGTCAAATAGTTATTAGGTAATGAAACCAAAAGTTTTACTACCATGACTATCAAGCACTGTGCTGGAATCAGAGATTTTTTATAAAAGTATGAATCCAACCCAATAATATTTTTAGTTTCCTGAATAATTTATGTTTTCTTTGGGACCCCATTTTTCTATTGATTTCCATTTTTTGTGTTTTCACCACATATATTGGTATTGTTATCAACAGTTTCACTGATGTTCCAATCAGCATCCTCAGGTCAAGGTTTTCAGATTTAAGTTTTGGCATCTTTGTATGGGGGTCCCGTGAGTTAGCTGCTTCCTGATTGGCTCTATTTCAAAGAACTCTCATTCAAACACTAAGGAGAGGATATCTGTCATCTCTATTAATGTTTTTGGGCATTGTTGTGATCTTTGTGGCTTCCTGTATTGGCCTGGTGTAGTATCTTTTCTCTTTAACAATAACTTTTGCTGCATCCGAAGGAATGTCACAATTTCTATTCAAACTCTGATGAGAAACACTGCAGTACCAAATAACCAACAATTTTTCTTTTGTTTGCCCTGGCGGCAGAAGGATTACATCCTTGCCTCCAATCCAGAGGTCATGGGTTCAATACCCACCAAGGTGGGCTTTCAGTGCTTGTTATTGTCTTTAATGTTATATTATTGTTAAAAATCTGATTGAAAGGCTGAAAACTAGGACTGATTTAGGATTAATACTAAATAAATAAATGATTCTAAGATGCCCTAATTCTCAAAACCTTCACATATCTAATCATATGGCAAGGTTATTGTTGTTAGATAGCATGTAGCATTGTTATCAATGCAGAATATTGTCAGAGATATTTTTCTTGTGTCCATGATAGACCAGTTCCTCCATTTAATGCTTATACATTCCAAATATCTCCTAACCCTAGTTTGAAGTTGTGGCAAATAAATACTCTGTTTTTTAATTTATCAGGTCATATTTCTTGTTCCACCTCCAGGTTTTGAGCATAGTTTAAAACTATTGCATTCATGTGGCCGACATAAGTTCAGTTGATACAATACATCCACTTCTTAATTAATCTCATTATATCATCCTATCCCTAACTTAAATTGAATGATGGCTTCCTTAGGGCCGTGTTATTTAATAATTATGTTGTTCAACTCTCTTTCTGTGTCTTTTAATAATTGCTATTGCCATATTAATTATACATACATATATAAATGAAAATCTCAGCATTGTTTTACATTTCTTGATTAAGTAAATTGAAAGAAAGGTAAATACAGAGTTTAATCTTATTTTACACCAGTTTAGGTAAGAGGGTTACATCTTGTATTGCTTTCATGTTTTTGCCGTCTTTTATTGACCCTCTATCTTTTATCATGGATTATTTATTGTGCAAAATCATGCTTTCATTATTTTAATGCAGTTACTACTTAATATTTACCAAAGCTCTTGTAGGTTCAACACTATATGCTAGATTGCCTAGCCTAAATTCCTTTGCAAGAGTGGTCAATTATACCAAAATCCTAATGATGATTGTGAACGAGGGTTGAAATTTGCTTTAGTACTGTATGCCTGCACACTACGTTTGTAGAAGATTGTTCAGTTCAATGGCTTCTCCCAAACTCTGTCATAATGATCACTTAGCAAACTTGTAAGTTCTAACAGTAAATTTCATTTTGGGATGGTAGTCAAATAAGGCAAGCATAATTGAAAAAATCACTTTATTTTATGACAAATATTTGTTGAAAAGTGAATCATAATTTAAATAGAGGAATGAGCATTTTTCATTATGAAACTTCCAGTGATAGCAAAAATGAATGATATATCCAGATCCTTGGATAAAGGAATGATAAACTTCCTTTAGATGAAATAAAAAAATATCTCAGAATGTATACTAATCTAATGACAATAAATAATTAAGGCAATGGCAATGAAAATCACTCACACAGCATAGATACCTATGCAAAGGAATATAAATTCCTTAACATTTTCTCTCATATGTTTGTTATATCACTATACATTACACAAATACTTATATATTGAATTTGTGAGCAATCACAGATACTTTTTGTTTCAGGTAAATTATTTAAAGTTAAACATCCTCTAAAGCAATAGCTCAAAAGAGAGGAGAATGTACTCCTGAAGATGTCACTGGACCAAAAATACTTCTCAGGTCACAAAACATAACACATGTACAAAAGATGTCTTCTTCATGAACAACAGATGCTCTGCCAACACACTGTTCATACAGATTTCATCTGTAAATTCAAGTACATTCTCATATCAACTTAACACCAGAAGAGGTAAAATATGTCATGTAGTCTTCATTTCTTCCAACAAGACATGATAGAGGTAGAGTGAAACATTCTCAACCAACATGTAATTGTCCATCAGTCTTTTGAAGGCACTTTGGTTCTCTGGTAGCTATTGAAATTACTAAACTGCAATTTCAGCTTAAAATATGCTCCAGAGAGAAGTCTTAAAATGTTTCGACCCAGGGGCTCAAGTTCATGGATGGGATGTTTGTCTTGTCATTACAGAAGTTCATAGGGTTACTGCAAAGAAATTTAGGATGAAGAATAATTACACATTTTAATCAAAAAAATAAATTGTAATTTTCAAAGTTGAAAATGATTCTTATTATTAGGTAGCACTTCTAATTTGTCCTGAGCCTTGCAATTCAGCGGATGACTAATGCAAAGAAAATATTTACAGAAATTGCATGAACCACAGTTTTTTATAAATGGTTAAAGAATCAAATGATTATTACGTAATGAAACCTCAATTATTTAAAAGATGTTTATTTTTAGAAATTAAATTTTTTGGGTTACTATTTCTCTTTTCTTATTTTAACTCCTTATATGTAATCCTTATTAAGATATAAAATATCAATTTGATTTGATATTTCATCGTTATAATTAATGTGCAAATTGATATACCTAGGAAAGTATCTACACCATAATTATGTTCAATTTTGGCATCTTAATACCATCAAATCTGGCACAACAAGTGATATGCCTTTCACATTTAGGTCCAATACCCATGAAAAAAATTTTTTCTTACCTTTCTGATGGTTTTTCGAACACTTTCTGTTGCATCCTAAGGACCTCATTGCCATTGTCACAGAATATTCGAGCCAAGGAAGCTTTCTTCAACTCTGCTATCTGGCTTGGTGTGAAAACTGATCGACTATCCTCCTGTGCTCTGTCATAAAAAAAACGATCAGCTTTCCTTGCTCTCAGCATTTGCTCTGCAATGATGCACTGGAATGTTGGTCCGACTAAACTCTTTTCAGATTTGTTTTTCTGGTATTTCTTATTAAAATCACCTATATTCTTTATTTTCCCATTGGGAAGTTCTGACATGCCACCAACATATAAGTCAATATCATTGACACTGCTGTACAATTTTTGCAGCTTCTCCACAACCTGGTCATGAAGATAAGACATTAATTAGAGAATTAATTTTACTTCATAGAAGAAATTGGACAATAAGTCATTTAATCTGAAATAATGCTAACTGATGAAAAACACATTTAGGTAGTTGATCTATTTGACATACATTTAGAAGTAGTTGAATTTGAGCTCAATCCATACTATATTTAATGTATGTAGCAACAAAACCAATGGCTATGTCAGAATTTTCATATGATTTTTTTCTGAAAAAGCATGCAGACTAATGAAAGGCTTCAGAAAGAAAGAAAAATTAAATGAAATATTATCAGAGATGTTAAAGGCACGTACTGGTAGAAATTTAACCCATAAGAAAAATAAGAATTCCATGAAAAAAACCTTATCTCAAGAATCTCTACGAGGACAGCCTAATGAGGATTGAGATCAAGGTGGGAAAATGAAATTGTGACCCAAATCCATCAATAAGTTGATTTCTCAGAAAGAGGATCCAGGAGAAAAACAAGGCAGCCTGAGATGACAAAACCAAAGGAGAAATTATCAGGATGCTAAGTTTCAGTAATTAGTAATGGAAAAGGAGAAGACAACCAGTCAGATAATCAAAACAGATCCAGGAATAGATAAGATAAAGTATGTCTCCACCTAGTGTTACAGATTTAAAAAAGAAACATATAAATCAACAAGGTTCTGCATGTGGCATTTCTGAATTAGCAGAAGGTCATTGGAAGCATTGAGTGGAACCAAATGTTCAAATGGCTTGAAAAACTTACAATGGGTTACCATGATGGAAGAAGTCTTTATATGAACGAAGTTGCCAAACATGAATTAAATATGGGAGAAAAGTTGAAGCAAAATAAATGAATGAAACCATTGAGCCATATTTCATGACATCATGCATATTATACCTGGAAGAAGTTATAAATGAGGGATAGAGCTATAGCCTTCATGGATTTAAGATGGTTGTGAAGCAATGAGTGTGTTGCATTTTGAAGAAGACAATGCTGTTATAGCAGAAAATCAAGATAAAAATGCATCAATCCTTGAATTAAAGGCAAATATTACCTTAAGGTTATATTAATGGATAATATGTATATTATAAACTGGGACAAAATAGGCTCAATGCATTTCAAGCATAAATTTGCTCTAGGCAGGCAGGCATTTATGATGAAGAGGTACATACTGATCTCATGAAATGAAATGGATAAAACAAAAAAATAACACATGAAAACTTTTGTGCAAAGTGTGGTACTCTATTGCTCAAAGACATGAACTACTGTAAAAGCAAAATGTGAAAGAATTATGACATGAAGCCTATAGCTGGAAGCTAAAAATGAAGTGGACAGCTGAAGTGAACTGAAGCTATCCTGACCTCTTTCAGCAAATGCCTCACCTTCCAGTTAGTATATACCAGTCCCCGGTAGTACTAATCCAGTTGGTACATACCAATCCCTGGTAGTACTAATATAGTTAGTACATACCAATCCAGTTAGTACATACCAATTATAGACCAAAAGGCCATAGATATAGTGAGAAGTAAAGAAAAATGCATTTTGATGCTTTCCAAAAGAGAAGAAGCAGGTGGATGGCACTTGGCATATATTGCACTTTTTACGAGTACAGCAAAATTGAAAAAAGGTCACAAAAAAAGGACCAAACAACAATATGTATTATATGATTAGTGATTCAAGTAAAATACCTATCAAGGCCCAAAGAAAACAAAAGTAGATAGAGGCTGTAGATGACAGTAGATTAAGTCAATTAATATTTGAAATGAAACACTAAAGAGTAAGAGAGGATGGTTTTACATATGTGCCCCGTAAAAGTGTTATGGTGTAACTAATTTTTTATAATTAACTTACCGACTTTGGCATCACATCCAGGAGATCATCAAACGTTTTGGCTAATGGGAGTCCACAAAGTTCTCTGTACTTGTTATATGGTTGAAGACCATGATCTCTTCCTCTTTGAATATCCAAACTGATGACATCCATTCCATATGGCTTGTCTTCCATCCAAAGAAGGCTTGTAACCTTGAGATAAAAAATTACAAATGTTTACTGTCATTCATATCCAATGGTGGTTTTGGATTATTGTTATCTTTTAATTTTGTATTGAAAAAAATGCTTAATGTATTTCAATCACAGCCTTCGGCACGGTATATGCAAAGATTATCTTATAATTTTTCTCAAATATGTGATGGAAGATTCATTAAAGAGATTTTATATTTTTTCCCTTTACATTATAGGTATCAAAAATAGTCATTTCTTTCATTGAATGGATTAATGGCTGTTTTTTATTGCTTTAATAAATGCTGCATTTTGAGTTCAATATTTCTTTCAATAGTATTCACTTTTACTTTAATCCATCACACATAACCAAAGTAAATTATTGGCCTCGCAACGACTCATCCGGGATAACAATCTTTTTCTTCTCTTTATCCTTAATAACAAATTAAAAATTTTGTAAAAATATGTTTTGAAAAAATTTGATCTAATTGAAACAATTGATGTAGAATTTATTTATTTTTTTCATTCTACTGCCATATGGAAAAATGCATATTTTGCTGTGCAATCTCAAATTTCCTTATTTAGTTAAATGAATTTTTGATTATGTGCAAATATTCACATTTAATGAGCAAATGGTTTAAGGCGGTCTCTTCCAATGAAAGACTCGGTTATGATACCTATCATAACCTCTTTTAGTGACAGCAAAAATGATAAACTTACATCTTCAGTGAACAAAAGGTCCATTTGCTGACTGTTTTGTGTGGCCATCCCTCTGATTAATGAGTCAAAATGCCCAGGTTTTTCAATCACAACAGGTTGATTGTAATGATTTCGTAGAAAAATGGTATCATTCACCTTACGATTCTCTTCGTATAACCTAGATTCAACAAAAAAATAATAATTCAAGTAAGGTTGCCAATTCAGATGAGTGAGTACAAGTTAGTTTTGTAAAATTTTAAAATTTGATGAGCATCTTTTGATTTGATTAGTAGATTTGATGTGTAATTTGAGGAAGAATTTAACAAAGTACATAAATATAAAAAATACAGAGTCCATAATATTTTTACATGCAATATTTCCACTCAAATTTTTTCAGGTTTATTTAAAAGATTTTTTTTGGCAAAATCATTCCTTGCACATTGACTATGGATTTACAATTTTTTTTAATTTTGTTTTATTGACTGAGCAACTTACTTGATGCTGCTTTCCATCATTGAGCGTGCGAAACGAATTGCAGCTGTGGCAAACTCATTGCTTGTTGATGGATCAATATCATCATTGTACTCAGTTCCTTGTTCCTCGTTCTCTGAAAATAACTTTTCATAGTATTCAGTACCTGTAGAAATAAAATAATAAAATCACTTTAAAGAATGCTCTCTTCACAAAAAGAAACACATGCCACTTTTTTCTGCAGACATATTACATATTTTATTAGACATCTATTAATAATTTTCTATTTTAATTAATATTTCTTCTTTTTAAAAATGGAGAAAAATGATATTTTAACTGGCATAAGTGCCAAGCCATTTAATTTACACTGTATTTATTCATGAAATTTTGAATGGATTGAGGTCATGCTAAAGAAAAAATAATACGTTTTACTCATCTTTTAAGTTGTTCTCATTAGAAGCAATAGCATATTACTTCAACTGCAACTTTTTTTAATTACTATTTACCCATTTTTTCTCTCCTAGGTTGTACTCTGCTTAATGCATACAGTATTTCCAATGAATCTGTACAGTAGCCGTTGGTAATCAATCCATGTAAGGTTAATTTTAGGCCGGTCCCTAACAACTATTATGCATTACATTTCACATTAATTTCCTAGTAACTTCCTTCTACTTGACTAATAAAGTACTTGAGACTAAAAGACTCATTTTTCCACTATGACTATATACAATGAATAATCTTCTGCTTACCAATGACATTAGGCAACCAATCTGAGTAGGTTATATGTTGTATTTGACCAATTACAATTCTTCGTGCCTCCTGGAACAGCTTCTCATCCTTCCAATGGGGGTTAAGCTTTGACAGTTCATCTGCTAATCTGTTGTGTTCCCTGAGCCATAGAGTATGCAGAGCAGTCAGCTGTGGGTGCTCATTGGCTCGGGAGTCCCCTGTGAAGTGAAATAGTATGAGGACCTTTAATAACAATTTACTATGATTGTAATAGCTGCAAAGTTAAAAAGCATGAGGAATGTGTACATTTAGAAAATAAATATTGATCAAATGGTCTTAAAAATTTCATTTTTCAAATTTATATTTCCAATTCCTTATAACTCATTTCCTTATTGAAATGGGATAGAAGTTAACATGAGATTTTAACAATTGTACCTAATGATACAACATTAGTCAGTGTGATGGAAAACATGATAATAGTTCCTTTAAAGAAAGTAAATATATTTCCATTTTGCTCACATTCAGTAAAAATGATCAGCTGTTTATACCTTCAACTAATTTGAAATTTATAAAAGAATCACATGTATGTCATCATCACTATCACCCGAACTGTATTTCTGTGGCTTTGATAGCATTAAATTCTATTGTTTTTTAAGTAGGTATAAATGTATAGCTCTCTCAGTATTGTCATTCGCCAGTATTAGTTAGCTAACATTATTGATTCTGCCCTGACAATTAATTGATCTGTGATTTGTGATAACTTCCTTCCAATAGTCACTTTGAGCTCAAGAACTCTTATTTTGTCATCTAGTTATCTCATTTAAATGCCCAAGAATTTAACTCCCAACTCTTGTGTAAGGTTGCAATCAGCTTACCTCCATGATAACAGTGGTGTCCCTTTATTGATATCCCTTGGCAGATATCTAATGGCTCTGAAGACACAGGGAAAAATGTTACAGTTCGTTTTCCTGTACTTGTTTCAACTTCCTGTTCTTTTACTTTCAATTTTCCACCATCATAAGATCTAACAGTTCGTTGAGTCTCTGCATCTGATCCATATATCATGGATGCATCTAGAAAATGAGTGGCTTGGTTGATCTGGAAGGAATAAATTTGGAAGATTATTTATTTGCAGAAATTTACCCTTCTAAATTCTGATTACTTTGTTAGTTTTTAACAAATAAATTAGCATCATTTAGGCTTTATTGATTGTGAATTATTCCCAATAGTTATTTCCAGCATTAGGCTTTACAACAAATATGTATGTAGACACTTTCATTGTTAACTTAGAGCTAGAAATAAACTAATTTCCTAACACAACTTGTCAACAAACCTGTTCCGTAGGCCCAAAGGTGCATCCTGGTCTAATTGTTGTGATAGATCTCACATAATTCATGCATTGCTGACGGTGTTTTTGATAGAACGGATCATTTGAAGGAATTTCAATGTGTGAACAAGATGGATGTTGGTACCGAGGGGCTAGAGGGAATCCATCATCCCTGCAGCAAGTGATTGATGCTCCTTTGTTCACTAAAATAGAGAAAGGAAACTTCAGTTACCTTTTGAGCAATGCCAATATATTTGCCCATAATTAAATTTCAAAAATATTTCAAATGACTAATCATTGGATTTTAATTAACACATCAAAAATATATCATTAGCTGCCATCGATGTAGTGAAATAGGAAATGTCAGCAACAGCAGGGATTGGGAATAGTTAGATACTTGAAAAATTTGAGAATATAAGAACATATTCTTCTCGGTCAAATGCTCAGTGAGAAACTAAATGCGGTTTTCTTGGAAAAAAGAACATCATTAATTATGAGTTCTTTTCAACTGAGGATGTGCATGAATAGTCATTTGAATTATATATGTAATTTAATGGTTTTTGTGAATGGGCAGGTGCTCATGGATACATTATTAAAGAATTATTTGCCCAGATATACTCACACATTGTTGCAGATGGTGTGTGGGCCAAGTCATGCTCAACAAATTGGGTCCATTGCATCAAGCTCAATGTAGTTACTTGGTCAGGCCTGTCCGAATCTGGTGACAAGGATGCACTTATGTGCCTGGCACTTGGAAGTGGATTACCACTTACAGATCGTCTCATCTGCTGGATGCCTGTTTAATTAGAACAGTTAACATTAAGACTCCATTTAATTTTGCATTGCTTTATCAAAATTATTTCGTGTCAACTATATCAGCATTAAATCTTTTCCACAATATCCTTTCTGAAAATTTAATTTTAAAATTTATGTTTACTCTGAGCACTTTAAATTAGAAAATGAATGCATGCATGGTTTGCTGTCTCTTTGATTAGGCACTCACCATCTGCATAATTAGGGAAAAGAAGCCTTCTGTAACCAGTATAAGTTTTTCCCAAAGCAGGGTTATTTGGATTGTTGCAAGAACCATCTTCCATCCGATAGGGAGAGTTTTTGTGGCACAATAGGTTAGCGGAAGTGATTATCTCATTTTCTCCTCCTTTCTTCCAGTCACAGTGCTTTCCAACTTCAGTATTTCCAAGGTCAATCGTGGACAGGAACTCTACACATTTATCTCCCTTGTATCCATATCTATTGTAGAAAGAGATATCATAGGAAATGATTAACACCCATTAATTGTTAGAAAAATTAATGATGATACCATAACTGTAAAATAAATGTAATGCCATACTTTAACATTTGCCAAATTTAAGACTTTTTTTAGAATGAATTATCCGGTATTCGTTGAAATCTTTGGACCATAATTTCAAATTTACATTCTCTGGTATTTATTGTGATGATCTTTACAGATTGAAATTGAATTAAACCTCACCGTTTGCACAGGGTGTGTGTCAGGTGTAGGGATGCTCTTGCTGCCAATAGACCATTTCCTTGGCGCCTTAAAGATTCCTTCTTGGGATATGAGGCTATCAGCTGGCCATGCTCAGCAGAACCCTCCAATACCCTCACGTTTGCATTTTCTATACTGAGTTCGAGGCGCAAGGAACGTCCAAGGACATCCTTCACGTAGTTTAACGATCCGGCTACATCTTCTGGAGTCACTTTTGGAAAATTTGAGGATGCCTTCCCACTCATCTCACTCATGAGGAAGAGGGGTGGAATTCCAGAGCCATCCCATGGGGTTGCTTCTTGCCGAAGGGCGCCTGAATTGTTCAGATAAATGTTCCAATGTTAGCACCCTATATTTTTGATTTGATAGAATTTGAAATGTTTTATTTCCAAAATTGCAAACATTTAATTTGAAAAATCAGTGATGAAGTTGTTATTTTAAATTATATGGATATTTATGGGTCTTTCTGCTATTTTTCTGATTGTAAAATTCATTTTACCATCACTGAAATAGTACATTAAGACTTCTTTAGTTATGCACAGCTGACTGTGCAAATTCCAAGTGCCAAGTTCCAATGTTGCATACCCAAGAATGAATTAAAGAAAGGTGTAATCCAAGAGATGAGATGCTTTGAGGAGAGCATAATCAAAAGTTGCTACTGCTCTAGTAACAAGGGTTGAAAACTCTGGAGAGTATGAAAATCATTAGAGTTCAATTTATTCAATGGAGACCTATATGCTACATCAATTTTGCCCATTTTCACAATGCATTGTATTAGATTTGCAGCTATTCTGAGCATTCAGCTAGCTTCTAAAACTCAACTGATCATTGTTTTTGTTACCTACGGTGTTAGAATACAAATTCTTCAAGGGAATTTTATCTTTGGAGAGAGTCGGGGAAAGGGGGATAAGGGGTAGAATTTATGCTACCTACATCATCACTCACCTGACTGAAGTTTAGCATAGAATGAAGGCAAGATTCTTGGTGTGCCAATTGGCTGTCCTTCTCTGCTGTAGTTGACAAGACCGGTCAATTGGGATGCCGTCCATAACACAGCACCCACCATAACAGGGACTGCCACCATTGTAAGAAGAACTGTGAATGATAGGAAATAAAGATATTAGGATAAGGCACATTTTTATATGTGAACTGGAAATCTTTGCCAATGAGCTCCATCTGCATACCTGCCTTCAAGTAACCCTTACTTGACATCAAGTCTTAAAGCATTGAATTACATAATCAATGATTGAAATATAATAAACTACTGAGCATTATATTAGTTTATGGGTATTTTGTTTCTTTTATGGGAAATCAAAATATATGATAAAGTAATGAACTAGTTGGTAATCAGCAGAATATACTAAAATGCTGATTTCATTGGTATAATTTGCATATATTTAAGTATAGTTTTGCATATAGTGTGTAAGTATAAATAAGTATAGTGTAAGCTACATCGTAAGTATAGTGTGCATCAGATGACACGATATGTACTTAGGGAAAATTTGCCATTGCAAGCTTACCTAGTTTGGGTTTGACCTCAAAACAAAAAGCCCAATATAAATGTGCACGCAATAAAATAAATGCCATTAAACAGAGATCATTCCTTGCCTATGTGTGCAAAAATCTGGCTGCTCATCCAATTCAGAATATGGAATTCCAGCACACCAATAGTAACTGGCTGTGGTCATTGATGCTTGATATGCAATAATGGCAGGCAATAAGTATTATATCAATGTAACTGCTCTTTCTTACTTCTAGACAAAAAAGTGGTCAAAAGATGCCTCTTATATACATACAAATCTACAACGAAATTTATCTGAGAGTGGGAAAAGAATGGGCCCATCTATAATGTTGAACTCTCTAAGCTCATGTAGTTCCCTGATCTTATCACATATCTTTAATTTGGGGAAATTAAAAAATGACGCCTGGTCAATCGGAACTTATTACTGAACATTCTTCACGTCCAAGTGTAGCAGAATTCAATATTACCAATCACACAGGATATAATCGAATAAAGAATAATAGATTTTATTCTCGCCTCTCTTCTGTCTACTTTTTGTTATTGGCAAACAAGGAATCATTAACAACACTGTGAATGCATACAGCAGAAATATGGAATAGTTCCATTCCTTGTAATTTCTTAATTCCAACTCTGGTCATTGCAGTGTGAACAGGTACTGCAATCAGATACTGGATTTTCAAAGTTCAGTAGGTTCCTCATTCAGATTTATACATTTCGATAATAACTACGGTCTGATGTTATAAAAGAAGATGCCCTTGTGATTCTATCAGTAAGACGTTTTTTTAGCATCAAGAGGCGTATGAGTATTTAAAAAGAGCAATTAAATCACAGGACATCATTATAGCCGTGCCCGTGGTCTTCGTAGTGCAGAGCCTAATACCCACTGTAATGCTTCGCCCACGCTGAGCCAACTGGAATGGCATTTTCTTCCCTTCTATTGGGATTAAGAAATAACAATGCCCTTTGAGTACTTTTCGAGAGGAACCCTGAAGGATTTGACCAAGCAAGCCTTGACAATGAACGCTTGAGGCGCATTCTCTTTAGTTGCGTGACGATCCATGGCAATGGATTGTGTTTCCCGGAGTGTGACGACGGTTTCACGACACATCACCGCTTGCAGATCTGTGATCCCCACTCGGTGGAATGGTCCAGCTACGAGAAGAAGTCTGATGATTGAAGTGGGTCACTATATATCCCTATTCACCCTAAGGACTTAACTATTTACTTTCGAGAAACCCCGTCACATTCATGCCAATTTGCTCTGTTTTCAAGCTCTCAAGCCATAATATTTGAAGTGATAGGTTTTTGTAAAGGCGGGGATGGGAAATCCGGGTGATTGCGGTGTACTCCGGGAACTAAGTAAAGTAGGGAGATATATTACTCAATGTGGGGAATTAAGAGTACTTCCATTGCAGATCAGTTTCAAAATTTGAGTTTCAACCTTAGCTGGTGACTTGGAGAAGTATAACGAGTTACTCACATTTCGACCGCACGTACGTACGTTACTAATGTTCCGTACTCCCAATGAAAGTTTTGGCGTGGCTATATGAGCGGAAAAGTTTTTAATAATCCCAAATCTCTTAAGCACTACGCTTCGTATTTCTCCAGTAATTTTTGTACAATTTCTTAATTAGCTAATTAATTCTATTCCAATAATGATTTTATAGAAAATTATAGGATTATAGTTTCAAGATAATGCCAAAAGTTTGGGAAAAAACGTCAATTTTCAATTGCAAATATTGATAACATTCCTTCGCATGCAACTGTTGAAATTTGCATTTAACAATAAATGGATTACTATATTGAGTAAAAAAATCGAATTCATAAATTAAAAAATTAGATACACCAATCAAGCTAAGTAAAATAAAAACATCAACGTATTCGAAATTTTACTGTAGTCTACGAGCGTCACGAGTTTCACGTGCCTGTCGAATCTAATATTCGTCCATCGAATTATTCCTATACTAAGAATCATAATAGTAATGAACGGATTTCCTTCCCTTCCCAATAGTTTTTAATGAAGTTTCAAACGAATCTAATGGATTTTTCTTTAGCTGTTTAATATGAAAATGAAATTTTTTGTGGGTCTTGAATGTTTTAGAGGTACTGAAAATGATTACCATGCGGAGTAACATTACTTAACCTTTTCATCCGAATATTTTCCTCCTATTCGTTCGATGAAGTCTCCTCAGTGCCGATCGCCTGACGTTTCGATCTCTGCTCTCCCTTGTTAGATCAGGACATCCAGTTAGAGACATATCAATATTGTACAAAGTTAATTATTATCATGTCGTTATAACTCCCAAGTATTTTACGTAGACCGTCGTGGTTTTATCGAGGTCTCATTCTACAGATGTTTAGGAAATCGACTTTCTTTTCTCCGAAGATAAATCTTAAAGCTAAATCTTAGAGTTTTGTTCGGCAAAAATGTCATAAACGCATGCAGAAAGCATAGAATTTAAGCTTTAATTTCTCGCTACAGAACATGTTGGGTTAGCAGGGAAGCGGATTTTTGGACAGTAAGAAACTCATTCCTTCACGTTTTCGAGACATTAAAACATTTAATCTGGTTAATCATCAATAATATAGGAACTTGGAGTAATTTAAACTGAACTATTATGCTTCCACCACTTTTTTTTACGCGGGCGGTAGACGCGCCGGACGGGGTGCGACCCACGGACTGAAGGTTGGACGCTAATCCTCCCCACATGTGAGCTGGGAAATGCATACGGACAAGGCACCATTGTGGGACTTTTAATTGACGGGATGCAGCGAGTTGATAAACTCGCAGAACGGATGAATAAAGAAACTCTATTCACAGTTCTTAATCGAAAATCCAAATAAAAATTCGTTCTTATCACATTTTATTATTTGAATGCATGAGCGAACGCCTCTTTCACGCGTTATAGGTTCTTTAATCTTTTGGAGGTTCTGCGGTCGTCCGATAGGCTCGCTTTTTCCCATACCGTTCTCCGCACGACCTTTCGGAACGACTTCACGAAAGAAACAAGACGAAATCTCCCGGGGAAAGCTTACGCGGGTGTTAGACAACGGAGAGCCATGTCCTCATAAAATAAGAAAAAAAAATCATCGCGGCCCCTTCGGTTGGCCCTCATTTTCACCCCGTGGGGCCAACGAACGCTGCCTGCATCTTCGCCTTCACCTCCAGCCACCTCCGAAGTCCGTCCCCCCTCTCTGGAGTTACACCTTCGTCTCGGATGTGCGGTGGTAACCGCAGGCGAACGCCGTGAAGGAATGGAGGGGGAGGAGTGAGTTGGCATAGGGATGTTCGGAGGAGGAGCGAGGGGAGGTTGCGGAGTGGGGGTGGCAGAGGGAAGGAAACAGCATCACGCCGCGAGCACGTGGTCAGCGGCTGACAGTGAGAGCTAAAGGAGGGGAGGAGAGAGTCGGGGGGGCTGGAGTGGGGCCGACCAACCAGCTGAGGGGCACCCTCCCTGTTGTGAAGTTTTTCTAAGCGCCGTCGGGGCAAAGGATTCCGAATAGAAAAAGTTTCGGCGCATTATCGTCTAGAAGGGCGGTGTACTCAAAACAGCAGGACGAAATTGTTTCTTATCTTATTAGGCCAGTGAAGGAAATTCTTAAATCATCCATAAATACATAACACATTAGCATAATAGCCATTATACATAAACTGTTTTTTCTTCTTCCTACGGCTGTTCTCCCTACGTTCTCCACCATACGCCACCGCGACGGCTTGTGAGGTGGTGAGCAGATGTACATGGCCATATCGATAAGAGAAACGATATCTATCCTTCATAAACTTCCGACCATACCATTCTTCCCAATGAATGGTATCGTGACATAAAATATTTTTTCATGAATGACAGAAGTAATTTGAAATGAAGGATAACATTCTCAGCAGCAAAATACAACGCCCAATTTATTTTTACCAGGTGCTCTCCAAGTCGTCGCTAATCAAGCACCAAAATTTCGAGTCATGCTATCTACCACATGACGAAGAAAACTTGAAAAGGAAGGAAAAGTGGCAAAAAAATTTAAGCTTAGTCACACATTCTAACCGTGAATGCTGTTCTTACGAAAGAAAAAGCGGATGTTTAGGTAATGAAATTACTTATTTTCCTCGCAAAGGTGAACTTTTGTAAATTAAAAAAAAACGAGTGATTATTCCTTTATGAGGCGCAAAAATAACAATGGGATGATTCACCGAAATTTGAAATTATCCTTGTTTTTAAAAATCAACTACTCTCAGCGAGCGACTTGAAAAGGTGTCTGAATATCGCACACAGCTGTTTTTCGTTTCAATAACAGATTACCTCGTCTGTGTTGATACTTGGTATCGCGTCGATATGAACCGAAGAACGGAAATACAAATTAAAAAGCTACTAGTAAACCATTAAGATATAAGGCCGTCCGATGCAATATCGGGAAATTGCTAATAATTATAGTTGATAATTTTGCTTTCATACGTATTGAATAAACGTTTATAATTATGAGCTTAATTTAATATATACAAGCGTATTTGACGTTTATCACGTGGTTCCTCGTATCGCATAGTGCCGTTCGTTTCTAATAGCACATTTAGATAATATTCATTCATAAAATAGTTCAACAATACTTATGAAGCACAATAATGTATATTTTTTTGGCAAAAAGCTGTTTTTCATAGCTAACGCGTGATAACAGTTGCGCGTACTTCAAACGGAACATTTAAGTTTTATGAAAGTGAGGGCAAAATAGAATTTTAGTTCTATGAATGAAAGTTCTATTTGATGTAGTATGATTTAACTTAGTATTGCCATATTCTAACAGCATAGTAGTATGTTAATCATCGGTTAAATGGTACTCTTTGGCACCCACTATCTAGATTTGAATCAATATATCCAAGTTATTACACGGTAAAAATACAAGAACTATTAAACCTATGGGTTAGGATACATCGTCAAGTAGGATCATCATCAACTAATAAAATATGGCTTTCACTTCGAAAAGCTATTTAAATGAAGGAGTTAAACTACTGATCGATCTGAAATCCTTTTCGACAATAATTGAAAGTAGTAATAATTATAAGTTCATTTCAAGTTGTGTCGAAGTTCGTTCTTAAGTCGGAAGCCTTACATTCATCTATCTTTCCTGTGGATTCTCGAGGATATATATTCCACTCCTATTGTTCAATGCAATCTACTGAGTGAGATAAGTTTATTCTATTTGTCGTTATTCCACGATTGAAGTCACCATGAGTTGGGTGTTTTTTTATTTCGATGACCCAGTCATTTGGGTGCCGTCCATGGCCCAGATAGATGTTTGAGGATAAGGTCCTTTATCTTTGTTTCTTTCTAAAATAAAACAAAAGAAATCTGCTTCTTTAAATAAATCCATTCTTTACTTGTCCCTAACCTCTCGCTTCGATCATTATTGAGGGCGTTATGTGAACATGAACCTCCGGAATACGACCCCGTTACTTGAACATAAGGTTATTCAGGGAACCATTTATTCGGAAATACTAATTGCCTGTTTCATATATTTTCTATTGTACATTAACGGTAGTATTTTGTACAAATAACTGCTTTGTTTACAAAAAAGAACAACAAAATGATACGTACTGAAAGGTCTATTTCAATGGCAAGAGCAGCATGGAGATTCTAAATGAAGAAACTTTAATTAATGGTGCGCTCCAAAAAGCATTTCATTTTAGCATAATATGAATTGCACTTCATTAAATAGCATCTAAATAGCACCCTTGCAAATGACCCAATAGCAAAATTGTTAATATTGGTTTTAGAGGAAAAATGTTCCATTTCGCTCTCACCGTGCGAATATTACTACATTATGAATTTACTCTCGAAATTGAATCCTACAAAATACGTGGTTTCGTAAATGACATAAACAGGCAAGGGATTTCGGGTCTCTTTTCATTCTATTGTTCCTCAAAATATATCGACATGTAATTTTTATTTCATCCCACTTCGGAAAACCAGAACTTATTATATTGCAAACATTAAAAAAATTGCATAAAATAAAGCAAGGTTTTGATCTTTCAGAGAGATTTCATCTCATGCCCCTACCTCTACCGGCGCAAGACACGTACGTACAAATTGAGCAGAATATCTAGAAAAAAATTATCACTATGCACAAAAAATATTTTCGAAATCATTGGCCTTCACCGTATTTAATAATTATCACGAGATGGGTCTGTATAGCATACAAAAATATTTCGGAGAGTTTTCTTATTGTGGAGTACTTTTGTCCGCAATGCTATCTAAGGATGCCAAAAAGTGGGCAACATTAATTCAATAAAAAATAATATCCCCTGTAAGCACTTTAAACCGAGGAATTCATGTAAATTTCGTCTAGACAGGGTCTAGACGAACTACACTAGAGAAGGTCTCGATTTTGGGAAAACTCAATAAAGAGTTTAGAATTCAATAAGCAATCACTGCGCTATTTTCTTTTGTTTTCTAAAAAATAGGAGAATGTCATTGCCGGGTCGTTCCGATGAGCAGCATCGCAAAAGTCAGAAATGATAATGAGTAAAAAGCTATGCTTATGCTCATATTTTTAATCCCTCAGGATTTTTATAATAAACCAATGAAACGAAAATTTAGGAATTCATTTTTTTCAAAATATTTCATTCCAACCCAGCCAAAATAAAACTTATCGTTTATCTTTTTTCGATGTTAATCTTAATATAACTCCCATTCTCTTAATTAATATTTTAAATCCAGATTTTCACTTAATACTAAAGTTTGCAAATGTAAATGCATCAATGACATAATGTAAAAGTATCACTATACCCAGACAAGCTCGGTGTTCCAGCAAATCTACGTTTAACATTTAAACTAAACATCAAATTTTTCGTCAAAATAAAAGGGTACTAACCTCTGAACTCAAATTTCTGACCATAATTCGTCATAAAATCACTTTACGAGCAACTACCTATTTCATGCCGCAGTTACACAGTTGATTTCACTGGCTAGACATTATTGCAAACGTATAAGAGCACTTAACCAGGATATTAAATGATAGTAGTTCAAGTTTTATTATTTTTTCATGTGCTTCTTTTAAATGCTTATTCATAAAATTTCCCCGCGCGTCGACTGCATTTCTACGGAATGCCGCCGACGAAATTCGTTCGCTAATGCACGTTATTCATTTCCTATCCTCTCTCCCTTTTCCTTCCGCTACGGTCATAGGAATTTTCCGTCGTCCTCCGCGTGATCCACACCCACCGGTGAAATTTCGATTATGACTCGACGCCGAGCAAGTGGCGCGATGTTTTGAAAGGCGAGAAGTAACACCATTGTATGGCTTTCAGGCACCACCGCTGCTCACGCTGCGGGAGCGTCGATTACTCGCGACGTGAAAAACCTTCCACAAAGCTGTGCTGTTGGACGCACGCCTGCTGTGACCACCGCTTATTTATTTTACTGGTAAGATTAGTCATGTTTAAAAATTTTAATAAAAAATCTCCCCCTCCACCCGATTAATTTTATTCCAGCGGACTCACCCTCTAGGAACCTTGCGACTTTCCTCCCTCTCCCCGACTCATCATCCTCTTTCCTCCCGATTCTCTCGTTCTCGGACATTTCACAGTTCTTCACACTTTCGAGGGCCGCTTTGTCTTCTGGCGGTGGGGACTTCTGCATCTTCTGGTGAAACCAATGCGCCAGGGCCTTGGCGGATTCCGGCAACCTCTCCCCCTCGCCTATCATCGCCTTCTTAAGGCTCGCGATCTTCATCTTCCCAGAGCGACAATCCAAGAAGCCGCCGGATTCCTCCTTCGCCTACTCCGTCCCGACTCCTCTTCGTTCTGTAGTTGCACGGCGTCGACAATGTTCGCCCTCGCGTGCTATGATCCTTTTAAGTTCGATGAATAGATTAGTCGACAGACGGACTTCTACTGTTATAAACTAATCACAACAAGGGGTTTCGGCGTGGCCAAGATCTCTCTGCACTCGGTGGGATTAGTGACAGCTGCTGCTGCTCCGTGAGCTGCCAGCTGGGAACTGAACCTTGCTCCGCGCGCGCGTCCGGTGTGTATATAGGAGAGCGCTCTCGGGCGGTGGGGAAGTCGGGGATGTTGGGATAGGGGAAGGGCGGTGGGCAAAGCAAATGGGGAAGAGGGGAATCGCGTGGTTTGAGCGTGCAAGAAAGACAACGCAACCCTCCTCCATCCATAGCCCTTCAGTCGAAGGGTTCGTGGACGACCTCGCGACTCTTCTCAAGGGTGCGTCTGGAGTGGGTTGAAATATTTTAACATTTTCATCTTGCTCATTCTTGAAATGTATCTTTCATTTTAAGGTATTTCTAAGCCCGTGAAAACTACTTTCATATTCGGAAACCGGCTCGTGACCCGTAGTGTAAAATCAATCCTTTCGTGCGCTGCTCCATCGGAAAAAATTGTCGCTTTTTTTATCAACTCACGTCATTGACCCCGAATCGATGTCAAATCAGAAATATTTTCAAGTATAACTGTGCATAAATTCAGAATGCTGAATTCTACGCGTCGGACTTAAGGTATTATAAGAAATCCACCGGAAAATTAGGCCTCATGCGAGCAGCATTGTTTCCTAACCATACGTGTATCACAACTAATCTCAATAAGACCAAGGAGAACGGAAGGTAGGGAAATGAAGTTATAACTTTGAAACTATTATCGCATTTGTTTCTTTATAAACCTCCAGTTCTCGTCTTATTGTGAAAGAAGAGGCTATCAACTGTTAACGTCTTCCTTTATGCACTACACTGAATTGCCATTGAAAACCACAAGAATTTGAAATAAAATGATCGTTTTTTACCTCCCTTTCCTTATTTCTGTAGGTTGAATAAAATTTCTATCAAGTAGATCTGTTTGCTCTCATTGTCATTTTCCCAATTGACTGTACCATTTTAGTTTCATTCCGCACACATATTAGCTAAAGACCTAATTAGGCCTGATTTAGAATACAGGTATGCTGCTAGTGTATGGGATCCTCACGAAATTGGATTGATTACCGATTGGGATCGCGTGCAGCGTAGAGGAGCTAGATTTGTAAAACGCTGATATGATAAACTTAGTAACTTATCCATAATATTAGAGGGGTTAGGCTGGGAATCACTCACAAAACGAAGATTTAATTACATATTAAATATTTTGAATTAATGGGAAGGATTTTCTTTAGCAGTGATGTTGAAAATGTATTACTATCCCCATCGTACTACGATAGGAGAGATGATGTCAATAACATTAGAGAGTATAAGGGTAGGAGAGGTAGATTTTAAGATTTAATTTTTTCCACGAACGATAAGGGAAGAGAATAACATTATTCGACCGACGAAGGGTCATATTCGGGTCAAAGTTATTCTTGTGTGTATTCACCCCTTGCCACACAACCTAGCGGTGGCTTGCAGGGTACTAAAATACCTACTTAAACCTAAAAAGAATTCTTCGTCAGATACATTTAGGGTCCAACATTTTATTGTTTTTATCAATCCAATAATTCAACATTTAAAAATTAATCGCTTCGGGTCACATTCGATCATTAGGTTTTCTGTGTATATTATTATGATAGGGAATATGGGTTCCATTTGAAAATTCCCGAAGCATCATTTTGCTTATGTTTGTTCGCTGATCTGTTTCCCTTGTAAAACGACAAAAAAACAAATTATGGGCTTACGGCAAGCTTAAATTGTTAAATTTTGAATTTCAGAAGCTTCAATTTCGTCTTATGGCTGGCATGGTGGTTGAAGATGTTCACTGGTTTTCCACCGGGTCATTCCATTTACGAGCTGCTTCTGCCCGGGGGTGTATACCTGTGCGCATTTATTGATTGCTGCTTCACGTGTCCTCCATGAGGACGTGCCCCGCCAGGGACAACCAATGGCGCATCTTTTAAAGAAGTTTTCCAGTGTTTCCATTTGAAGAGCGATTCACACCCAACCGAAATATTGAGAAAGAGAGGTAGAACGGAGGAGTATGTTCAGAGATTGATGAGAATGATAAGATTCAATAGGAACAAGTTTTCCAGACGTGTCTTCTCATTTATCGAATACTTAGTAATTTAGTTGATTTTCATAAATAAATATATTAATTCAAGTCAATGCCACCACGTGTATCCTGAGTATACTCTGAGATTCGTTTTCATTTATGTTATCACTTTCAAATCCAGTTCTGAAGATGACGTGGTCAAGGAACAAGCACATGCCAGACGCTCCCCAATCCAGGGAATTTCCCAGCATATGAGTGATTTTTCTCACGTCCCGCATTAATACTCAAATTTCCGCTAACTTAATATTTCGTTCTCAAATTTTTGAAAATTCAAATCATATTGGTCTCAATTTTCGAACGATAACCTGTGTTTGTTTTTGATAAGTGTTTGTTTTTGAATTATTGAAATTTATTCCGTATGCCCGCGCGAATAAAATAAGAAAGGGGATCAGGATGACGAAGTCATTAGTGAACCGGTTTTACACCCCTAAGACCCCAATTCAAATGAATGTTGTGAATTTTACAACTTGCGACCACAGCGATGTTATTTCACAGGCACTTCTTCCACTCGATTTAGTGTTCTTGTTTGCTGACTCGGGGTCGTTTACTAGAATGCTAAATTTCATTTTGGATGCAAATCATACTCGCGGGTCACACCATTTGGGAACGTTGGAGATGGTGAGATTAGAGGAAGGAACAATGGAGGGTTTAGCTGAGGGAAAGAAAGGATTTGGGACGTTAAATTCTGCCTCGGGGGGAGGGGGGGGGGAGGCGGAGGAGTTGTAATCTCAGATTTATGATATTAGGTTTCCCGTGGTGCGAAGGCTGTCGCAAAATTTTGAATTAATGAGGCGATAAATTACGGGAATGTTTTTAGGTTTTTTAGGTCGCGAAAAATGACGGAGTTTCTGAAAAACAAGGGAGCTGATATTAGTGTTCGATAGCATTTGCTGTGAATTGTGGTGATTTGCTTAGTATTCTTCTTTTTGGAATATGCCCATGCAGGAGCCACGTAGATGAACGTGCTTAATACTAGTGATCTTACTAGTATGGATGGACAGGTGACATTTTTACAAGCCACCTCAAGGGTGTGCGGCAGGGATTAATACACACCAGACTAATTTTGATCCGAATATGACCCTACCGCGGTCGGGTAGTGTTAATCTGATCCCTAATCGTTCGTGGAAAACTACATCTTAAATGGAGATGGAGATAGGCGAGGAATTCTTGAAGAAAGGAACAAGGGTAGATCTGCTTTTCGCCAGGGTGGAAATGTAGTTTTACATACATGGTTCGAATCCTGGTGGCGGATTTTTCATTGGTATCTAGAACCTTACTTTTGTACTATTCGGAAAGCACTCCAAGAGGGGTCCGTCAGATAGGGCGTTAAATAGAGGTCCCCTCGGCATATTTCGAATAGAGTAGGTTTTTTCCACCCTACCCCGATTCCCTGAAAATCCTTCCTCGACCATATTACCTACTCATTCCGGGTGGTGCAAATTAACTCAGCTGTCGGCCGCCTCCCTTTATAGCTAAATGGACTTATGATCTATTACGGCATGGAAAACTATCTCAAGTTACTCACGTTTAAAGTTAATGAATATCCAGCGCCCACCTGTTATAATGATTGACCTAAACAAAGAAGTTATTACTTTTTAGAATGGCAAAACGATCAGCTCGCTACCGGAGAAATATAGTATATCACAATGCTTTATTCTCTATTATTTTCTGCAAGTTTTGCTGTTTAATAATGTTGAGTGTTTGATTAGCTTATCCTTCGTGATTTTTTGGGATGTAAATGTGTGACGTGGTGACGACCGTGATTGGGAAATTTTTATCAGTGAAATTCATTCAGCAAGCAAAGTTAAGAATTTCCTGAATAGTTAATAGCAGACAGAGAGAGGAGATTATGGGAAGAGCGCGACACCATGCATGGTGAAACTGTTGAAGGTATAACTCTTTGGCTCCGGAATGTGATAATACTGAATGAAGTTTGACTAACGGCCGCTTACGGCGTCACATCATTTTTGGAGGGCACATTTTAAGAAAAGGACAATGTGTCAATATCAGTCGTTGGTATCAATCGTTGTAATATGACATTTTTCGTCTTTTACCGATAAGATTTTTTGCTGTCATGAATGATTTTACGGCATAACATTTACGGTGAATTAATACTAAACTAAAAAATCTCTCTCAATAGCTCTCAGTTAGCTTTAATGAAAAAAATTTACATGCCCCAAAATAAAGTCAGTCAATCCTTTGCAAAAGCGAAATGGCACAAATTGAATACCTATACCCTAGAGTGATGGTTTTCAACCTGCGTTCCGGCGTACCGATGTATTAGCACCTTGATACTAAACCCTGAATCCTGTTGTTATGTCAATAAAGAGTAGGAATCGGTATCTGGGCACAAAGAAGTATCTTTGAGAAGGATTTTTTCCTTTCGTAACTCTATGACAAACATACCTAGCTGTCTTGCCCTGGTAAAAAATCCTGATGATGGCATACTTAATTTGTTATTATTTTTTTAAATCATGTCTGTGCAAAATTACATATATAAAGAAATAGGCATTCCTGAAAGAATAAATCGCTAAACTGAGGGCATACGGGTGTCACTGGAAGAACAAGGTTGAAAATCACTGCTTAAAGGGAAATTTGGGACCGCTACATGCATTCGCCACTTTCGCCAAATTGGGAAGAACCCCACTTCGCATGGGACGTTTTTTGTAAAAAAAGAATGCGTATATGTTACTGTGCATTTGTGTTTAATGAGTTACCGTCGTACCAAGGAAACAACCATATACTGTCTTATGTAAAAGCGCTTTGAACGCATTCGTGCATCACTAAATATTGCAAATGAAATTTCCAACAAAATGCTAGGTATCCCCTCGTCGTGTGTTTATTGCCTTGTGAAGCGTGCAGCGGTTTTTTCGTCGTCCGTATCTCCATACATGTGACGAGCCTATCGTTGTTAATCTCAAGTCTCTTATGAAGTACTAGAACGCATATATACTTCATGCCTGCCGTGACGGAGACGCCTCTTGAAATTGCGCGCGGTGTTACCTTGAGAAGTTAGTAATGATTGCGTAGGTACGCCATAGGACGAGACTGTCTCGGCTACGCTTCTAACTCTTTGTTTACTCCTTCACGTTTGTGGTGGTGGCAAGGGGGACCCTGAAATATCCCCCTCCGTCGCCACGCCCTCTCGCATGCTGGAGCTAGCTACCACCTAACTCGGTGACCTCTGGGCGAAGGGGAGATGAAATACTCCTTCGCTCTCGCCGCGGAAGAGTGGCTGAGATGTCGCTGCGGAATGGGGGGAGTTGTGAGGGAACGCATTTACGCAACGGGGAAGTGAGGTGCGTCTTCCTGCGGGCGATCGTCCGCATTTGCGGGTATCTAGCAATTCGTTGATGCGGGTTATCGCAGTTCTTAAGCTTCGCCGCAAAAGGGGAAAGGAGGGAGCTTCGTCGCTTCCGCGTGGGAGAATCCGTTTGAGTTGCGCACGCGAATGAGGGGAGGGTAGATGGTCAGCGCACCAAGCTTTGAAATAAGAATCATGGAGGACGGTCCGTACGTCACCATTCATGAATTTTTTGAAGGGCATCCGAGTGAAAGAGTTGAGCGTGTATCCGAGTTCTCTCTCGCTTGTTCCAGAGCACATGTTACTGCGTGGATTGGGGGATATCTTCTAGTTCGTCCGAGGACGAAAGTTCTACCCTACTTACATTTTCAAATTCGTTCTTAATTTCTTAATTTTATATGCATATGAAAACCACAGTTTCCAATCCGAAAACTGAAGACAGTGGGGTGTAAATAGAGTTAGGAAAGAGAATGAAAATATCCTGTTGTGAAGCCTCTGGTCGAGACATTTTTAGCACCCATTTCCCACATCCTCGAGCCCAGCGTAAATAGCTGAACAGCGTCCTGCATCTCACCTTTAATGCACGCCTGCCGACTCTAGGGCCTCCTTTTTTTTGTTTAAATTTTTAGCGATATGAATGCTTTCCTGCGGATTGAATTTCAATGTGTTTGGACGAAGGTCAAAGCACAATACATTAAAAAAATACGATACATTTCCTCTCACTTAACAATGATTTACTTAAACCAGGGAAGAATACTCTTGGAGCTCAAATTTCTGAACCCATTCGCGATTTTTCGCGAATTCGCGACGCTGACAGCAATGTGATTATCATTTCAAAAATAGTCGACAAATGTACTCGCTTTCCCTTGCTTTAAAACTTTTTAATTGACGTGGTCGGGGTTGAAACAGCGAATCACCCGACCAATTCACCAAGTCCTATGAACGAAATAGACAAATGGAGCTGTTTTCGAAATGAATGTGTATCGTCTTTTCAAAATCAGGTTTTTTTGTTACATGCCGGGTCCCGTACTAAACTGTTTTAGTTTGACTGAATTTCACGATCTTCTCCCAGCACGGGCAAAATTTGCATATAATGTTCTGCTCTTGTCTCTTTAAAATGCATGTATATTTGGCAAGCAATCAAAGGTGGCATATAGTATATAACGACATAGAATAACCTGCTAAACACTCATCAAGAATGAGTTCCCTCTCCCAATTCCATAATTAATGTCGAATGGATTCCTGGTTTTCCACGCTAATCGCAATCGCAGTTTGGTTTGATAGGTGAGGGTAGATGGGTGAGGGTAGACCGTTTCCTTTCCCTGTGCCAAGTATGGTTTCCCAGGAATATATGGTACTAGAATGGGTGAAGCTGAGGGTGCTAAGAGGCGTCCCCTAAATCGAACTCGGACATCCCGGTCAGTAGTCCAACGCTCTACAACTTCTCAAATGTTATTTGTACCTACAAATATATGTACGATTTGTGTATACGTGCGCTGTTGTTATATATATATATATATATATATATATATATATATATATATATATAACAACAACATTTTTACGATTTGATAAATAAATCTTAGTAGACTGCGAAATGTTGAGTTTATTTCTGTAAAATAACATAATTAATATCGGGATGATGCACACTTTGATTTTAGAAAGGAGTGCATATGACATTTAACTACTGTCGATACAAGCTCATTTATATACATAATAAACAATCAAGGGCAGCCGTTATCTTCAAGCAAGCTATCAGGCGACGGCCGATGGCATCTATGAATGATCATGTGGGATATCTCATACGGCTTAAGTGTGAAATAATAAAAATTACATTTAAAAAGCAAAAATCTCTTTGTCACTCCGCAAACAAGTAGCAATTGAAAACAGATGTCATCTTTTTATCACGAAAGCAAAAAACAACCCAACATGTTGTGCGCCAGGTTAATTTTCAATTGGAGTATTTGCTGGAAAGGAGCGTAGCGAATGCTGACATCCTTGCGATACATTCTCGAAGATGGCTTACTCCGCGGAAATCACGTAGGCAACCTGCATGCAATGACCTCACATCGTTGAGGGTCACCAATGGACCAAGACGATTGGAATTTTTTTGTGATTTTCGAAGCTTTAAGCGGGACGCTCAAAGGAATATTAGTCTCAAGGCTTACCTGTGGCAACTCTCGTTCGGCGTTTTAAGGCGGGTCAATTATTGTCCACTGGAAATAGCAGAGGGTCGAGTTTGAGATTATCTTTACTCTTGCAGGTTTTCTTGGCTCCTTTTGGAAAATTGGTTTACACGGATCGGAAGTATCAACAATTTTTTTTTAATACAGCGTATTTAATAATTGTCTAGATTATATATATATATATATATATATATATATATATATATATATATATATATACATACATACATATATATATATATATATATATATATATATATATATATATATATATATATATATACATACATATATATTATGTGTATATATATATATATACACAAATGTATATATATATATATATATATATATATATATATACATAAACACAGTAATCAAACCGAAGGTCGGTGTGGTAGGTGACGGCAGAGTTCACCCAGTACTAAGCCCTATACGGCGTGTGAAAATTCACACATCAGGGTAGGGGGGCCAGTTCCTTTCCCTGTGCCGGTTATGGTTTTCCAGGAAGACCTGGTACTCGAAAAATCACTTTAGCTGCTGGAGTTGTGGAGCTGCAGGCGCCCAGAGTCCCTTGCCCGGGAATCGAACCCGGGACCCTCTGGTCAGCAGTCCAACGCTCTACCCACTGGACTACCGCGGCCCACATATATATATATATATATATATATATATATATATATATATATATATATATATATATATATATATATATATATATATATATATATATATATATATATATATATATATATATATACACAAATGATGTTATTACACATAATACTTTGTGGTCATAAAATTTAGCATTTGAATCACCTCTCGCAGTGCGAAAAATGGTGACTAGAATTGTCTTGTCCAGTCTTTCTCTAGGGTTGAGCACGACCTTATTCGACGCTTCATACGACACCTCTCCTGAATCCTTACAGCGGTACCGCTGGCCATGTACATCTGTGGAACTGATCTACCGCATAAACAGTCTCTATACAGTATGCCCGCCCACAAAGTAAAGCACAGGAGAGTGAAATAAGTTTTGCGACAACTTCGTCCACGTGAAAATAACGTAAACCTCACATTCCATAGCCCATTTGTGAACTGCATACCTACATGGAAGGCCACTACTCACAGAAATGGCACCGCAGATAGGAAATTTCTAGCGAAAATGGCAGCGCGGCTGATGCACTAACTCAACAGATTGACTGTTACTGACTGTCCGTTGGAAAACCAGTGTTTTTACATATCTGTTTTGTGCCACAATGTGAACAATCAAGATTACTCTATTTCCAGTTGTTTTTTATAAATATTATATCCTCATTGAACCAATTCAGATTTGTTTTTCCGTATGAATCACGAGAAATACGATAGGCACTAAGTTTTTAGCCAATGGAAGTTATTTTGCGTAGGCTTCGAAATAGAATATTGCTTCACCTATAAATTGTTTAGACCAGAACTGATTAATCTGTACATTAATTTTTTATACGTTTACTTCCACAGACACATTCTTCAAATTTGTTTTAATTAAATATATTGAATATGGTGTCAAATCAGCGCATTTGACGTTTACTCTCTATTGCATTTCATTGATTCATCTAAGAAGGAACGCCAACTAATCACAACACGATGATGACATCCATAGAAAACTATTGGGCGTCATCTAAGCAGTTTATATTGGTTTGAGAATTTTACCAATTCGACCGAAAAAATATTTTAAACAATATGCTTGTTTTTTTTACGGCGGTGAATCCTGATTGTCGAAAAGAAGGAAAACAGGAAGTCGAGCATTAAAAAGGGGCCCAGCTTTTTTTCCCAGCATAAAAGACATTTGGTATGGCAAAAAACCGCATGAGAAGGGAGGTTTCATAACATAGTCCTATCGACTGGAAGATGAGGTACGACATTAGTTGGATGAGCCAAAAAACTTGTCCTTCGCAATTTCTGTTTCGTTCGGAACTTTTCATTATAATTTTGCCAACGAAATGCAATGTCACAAGTCTTGAAGAAACGTCAATCCCAGAAGAATTTTAATGAATGTTCCTGCTCTAAGTTTAACGGAATCAATTTTTTCTTTAAAGGCATGGAGCGGAGAGGAACTAGAACACATTATCCAGTGACGGAGAAATTTCAAAAGCTGTGGATGGAAAGTTGTCATATGTATTTTATGTGATTCAATTTTTAATTGTTGCTTTCATTTCTTCAACGAATGATGCATGTATGTCATTTAATTAGTACACATTGGATAAATATTCTTTGAAAAATCGAAATATTTGTATTAAAAACATTACCATATTAAAATGCATCAATATCAAGGTGTACACAGAATTTGCTTTTGATCTCTACTCCAGTTAGGTCCGGCTCGATGTGATGTTTTAAAAAATATTTGGCATGTTATTGCGATGAAAAATAATTTATTCAGTCAACACAATTGTGATCTTATGAATACTACCCAATGCTCTGAGTACCTCCTAGACTTGAATACATGAAGAATTAGCACTATCTGACACCTGAGACGACAGAAACGTTATACAACTTGAGGTTTTCACATTAAGTCTATTTGCCTTGGATATCATTTTTGGGGTTAGTTGCTGGTGATTATGATCTCACGCACATACGGTGAGAGCGTTTCACACTTGACCTGTTGAAATCTCCGAACTAACAAAATGGGACAAAGAAATGAAAAATTCGTAAAATTTTGTGCAAATTTTCCATTTAATTAAATTCAAGGATTACACCGAGGGCCCTTGGAATTGGATTCGTCATCTTTAATTTAGAGTACGTCAACGGAAAGGTCGAACAGAGGTTCTGCCGTGAGAGATGTTAGGTCTTCATTGTGGGTGTCTCAGATCTTTTAAGGAAATGAAAGCAAATGCTGTTATTATGGTCATTAAATCAGGGTAGACATTATATTTGGAACATTGTTTTTGTTGCGTTAAACTCTTTATGGCTTCGTTGCACCCGCATAAAAATTGAAAACACTGGAGAACTTCATTTTAAACGAATTTACGGGATGATTGAGGTATAAAATATAGAAAGATTTGAATCTTATATTTCAGATTATCTTACGTAAACTTTTATCAAAAAGTTGAATTGAAAGAGTCGAATCACTTGCGAATTAGGGCAGAAGCGAGATAAAAATATCGCGTCCTCCATGAGCATACGCTACTTATTTTTTTGTAATCACGAGTTTAAAAAACTACCCACGTAATTTGCCATTTTTCTCTGCATGCCTGGGACCTATTTCCCAAAGTCCAGCTGAACCAATGGCATTCAGATATCGGCCCATCGACCTTAAGATGTTATTCAAGTCCTTGACGGTTGTGGCCATATTGAATTTTAAATTCAACATAGAGATAGTAATCCCACGGTGACCAAACAGCGGCCTGGGGTTGATTCCAATGCGCAGACTTAATAACGCGGCCAGCTTACCCGAACTGGTTGGAAAAGATTGAGGGTTTTCTGGCACCGCATTGGTTTTTCCAGTGACAATATTCTCTATTTCTCCCGTGTCCGATCATTGCATGGTAATGAGTAATCCACTTCGGCGCATTAAATCGATGGTGCGGAAACACATAGACACATAAGTAATTCCTCAGGCTTAACTTTGTGGAATAGCGTCACATGCCTTGCTGGTAATTGGAAATTTTCGACCAACAATGGACCCCAAGAAATATCTCCAACCTGTCGCGGAAGATCGCGTGGGTTAAAGCGTGGTGATGCCGAACCCCTAGGGCCTTGAATCGTTCTCCGTTCCCGTGCGACCATTCCTCGCTGCTTCTTCCTCCGTGTCCACGGGAGAGTTTCACTACGCCCGGCCGGACATATGGGCCCAGCCGCAACATCGCCGTGTGTCGCGACGGGAAGGCAGGTGGGAAGAGGCAGGGTGTGGTGGCGTAGGCGGATGCATGCAAGAGAGAGAGTGTTTGTGTGTGGAAAAAAGGAGTCCTTGCCTGGACACGGAGCGGGCTCGTGATCGCCCCATCCCTCCCACGAACGCCCGCGGCGAGGGAGCATGGGCAACGGAACGTGCTAACGGCGGAGACGGGCGACGGAAAGCCCGCTTGGCGCGAAGAAAGTCAGGTTTCGGCGTGGAACATGGTTCCGCCTGGTTGAAAACTGCGCAGCGGCTATGGTTTGAATGGGAACGAAATAAAGAGAACGAGCCGTTGTCGAAAGACGGTTGCGAGTTAGCTGTCGCGTGGGTCGTAGAAATACGTGAATATCGAAAATACATTTTTTTCACTTTAGGCGATGGTGTTATAACTTTTGTCGGAACTCCGGAAGTGTTCATGTTCCTATGTTGCTCCAATTCTATTATTTTACTCGTTAACTGTTTTTTAATTACTTGTTGAAATGTCTTGTTCGTTAGTCACCCGCACTGTCGCCTCCACGATGGCGAAAAGATTTCTCCAGCCTACTGAACGGAGATCGAAGGAAAGAGAAGAGCTTCATTTATGGTTTGGAGCGTATTTTGCTTTTACGTCTTTCCTGACGTCAAGTGCATAGGTTTTGAGGTGATGAGGTTCGGAGATGGGAAAGGAATGTAGGAAACTTCAAACAAGAACGTGTTCTTGCATTTTTAAGTTTACTAGAGTATATTTTCATTTGAATCGCAAGGGTGGATGAAGAGGTTTCACTTCCTCACCCATGAAATCGAAGTATGTGAATTCAACGTTCAACGAGTTCTTAACGCGTGCTATAATTTTACAACAACATGAATACTATTGAATGTAGGAGAAGTTGGACTGTCGACTGAAAGTCTTGCAAAACTTTATCGTAATCATCCACACCTCCGGAAAAGGCTGAAATGGGCATTAAGTTCTTTTTCTGGGAATACGTTTGTTAATGATAAATTTCTGACCATTAATTTGTTTTAAGCTTAACTTACACGTCAACTCGTCTCCTTTTGGCTTCTTTTACATGAGGTCGAGCGAGCCTCTTTTTCTCAGAATAAATCAATCTCTGTAACTTACTATAATATCGAATGTATAGAAGAGGTGGTGTGTTGTTCACGGAACACACATAAATAACATGTAATGGCGGTAAGAGAGGACAATCTCTTTGCTATGATAAAGTTTTCCCATAGAGAGTAAACGTCGTATTTTTCTACTTAGGTTCCATATCTAGTTCTGTCATTATTTTTTTAGAGCTATTAAACTTCTGTGTGATAATTTCCCGTGAAATAGGAATTATTTATCCCACCATTTTATATTGAGTACTAAAAAAAATTACTCCTTAGTTTTTCGGGAAGGGTATTTCAGGACTGCAGTGAATTTAAAGGCGTTGTCATATGTAACCCACGAATTAGACACCACTTGATCGCCAACCATTTTATGATGGCTGTCAAAGTTGATGAAACATCTTCACTAGCACATATGGCATTTATATGTTGATATTTATCCACCGGAATTGATTTTCACGTACAATCGATATGCATACAGCGTTAATATAATAAAAAATGACCTCCAGAACCATTTGCGTGACTTCTCGAAGGACATGAGGACCGCACCAGTAAAGTCTTGCTGACCCATTTCCTATTTTCACCCTTCACGTGATCGGCGAGTGGTCGCGGGTCGATTTTTTCCAGATGAATCCGAATTTTTCCAATGCGAATGAAATCAGCTTTGAATATTTCCCCGTAATCCGGGTGAAATGTTTTTCATAACATCCTGTTTTGCGGGTTATCATCTTTCTGGTCCCGATGACATAGTTTTAGTTATGCAATTCCAAACCGGTAAAGTCAACTTTGATGTGGAAAAAATTGAAGGCCACACTCAAGGTAAGAGAGTCAGTATGAATGGAGATGTGAGGTCATCCGCTCTGTTACTCTTGTATATGCCAAGAGACGCATGAAAGTGCGTAGTAATTGTGTACCAGTGCACATGTAGATGGATCATAGTACTTATATACTTACGGACACGAAGAGGGAGCGAATTAATCGTTCGCTTATGCGCACGTCGATGCAGCGTAGTACATATGTACCTGTAGATGAAGCATAGTACTTATCTGGCGTACTTTTATGTTCTTTTAAGATTAGTTTTCCACCAGAAATGTCAGCACTCCTTGCGCTGTTAGCCTCTTGACCTCGCGATCTTATAAAATGACGCAGTCTTATACAGTGAAAATATGTGAAAATGTTTTCTCTTTTTGATGCATCAAAGAAGCGAAGAAGGAAATATGCCATTATTTAGTTGTATAACCTTGTAAATATCTTTATTAGCGGTAGCGTTACAGGCAATTCGTGGTTTTTTTGTCCTTTCTATCTTCTTTTGCTACCCACAATTAGAAATGCAGAGAAGAGAGATGGGGGGATATTAAGGCGACGTAATGAACTTCGACATTCGTCTCCCGACCGAGCAGGCATCCACCAGCGCGGAAGAAATGCAAACCACAAAATACTTCGCTCGAAACAGCCCTCGAAATTTACCCCAGCGCAATACAAATAGTGTAATTAGGAAGGGTGAAACTTACAGTAGTAAAGTAAACAATTTGAGTGAAAATATGTTCCTTTTTCCTGAAATATTCAATAATTTTTATTTAAAGCGGATTTGCTCTTGTCAATGGGCAGGATGAAATGAATTGTTATTTCCCAGCGTGTGCATACATTGCTTACAGCTATGGTATTTTTCCTTTTAAGAAATATTTGGGGCCCAATACTTCGATTAAAAAAAGCCAAGATTTTCTATTGCGAGTACCTTTCACTTTATTCCCAGAATTAGATAGGTTATTGCATCTAAAAAATATACCCAATGAGAAACCGCGTCTGCTGATAATTTAGTATCATCTTCTATGCTTAGTTATGAATCAACCTCTTGCATGAAAGTGATCTGAGGGTAGAATTCGTAGGCCGAAGATAGATACAGACCTGTATGTGTAAAATTTTTCTTAAAATCCTTGCTAATGTCCACGCGAACGTAATGCGTATCTATCGACAGTGGTTTATTTGGTAGTTATTTTATTGGGGGCCATGTAGGTGATTATCAATTGGAATAAACTTTGATAAATTAATTGACATTAAATGCCGAAATACGTTGATAGCGTCGCATAAATGTAACATCAAGTTTTACTTATATAAGCGTAAATAAAAACTTAGCAACCAAACCGATATTCAGGTAAAGAGACAACATAGCTTCCTTTTTCGAAAGCGTTTTGCGTTTGAAAAAAGTTATTCCAAGAAACTGCGGGAGATGCCGTAACAATAACTTTTAACGGAGTTATCCGCCAATATGAATTTCAATGCAACAATTTCAGAGTGTAAAAATCATTCGCCTTGACCAGGAAGGAAGTTATGTAGCCGCACCCTGTATTAGAGTTAATTATTAAATGAAACAACTTAATCATTCCTATGTAAAATCAAAAGCGAGTGGTAATTTACGTTGGGACATGCTGAGTTAAAATATCCGCGCAATAAGAAACCTGGTGGTAATATTATACCTTCTACTGTTAACTGTTCCCACGCCTTTTGTGTGTTCCTTGCTAGGGCTCTTAACTGTGATATTGACGCCAGGAAGAAAAATGATCTAACTTCAAGTGCAGTTGATTTATTTTCAAACACGCCAACCAAGTTGGAGAACAGGGACGCATTCACCGCCTTCCTTCTGCGGAATGGAGAGCCCATTACGTTTCCACAAGCGAACTCTCTGAAATGCGCATCGGCGCCCTTTGAATAGCGGCGGAGCAGCGTGGCCGGCTGTCACACACGCGGCGGTGAGGCTGCTTTCATCCAACTACGCGCCGCCATACGCATTCGCAGGTGGTTTCGTGGGTTAGCTTGTGTGGAGTGGGAGTTGGGTAGGCGAGTTTCGTGGACGTGAGGCGTCGCCCGTGGCCACTTAACCGTGAATGAGCTTCTGGGATATGGGCGAGGGGGGGGGGGCATGCTGGTTTGGATGGTGGTGGCGCTGCGGCCCTTAGCGGTAGGCCTGCGACTCGGGCCTTTCTTTAACGCTACATAGCTCTCCTAGTAAAAAATATTTGATTAAATTATGTTCCAAATCTCATTACATTTTCAAGTTTTAGAGAGATATGACATTAATTTTCTTGTTTTGTTACGTCTTCGTGAATTTAGGTAGTAATAATTTTATTGGTTTACCTTTTCCGTATCAATTCTCCAGGAGACGCGGTAGCCTTGTGCGTTCGAATGTACAATATACTGCTCGGAAAGTCTCAGGTTCGCGTCTTTGAAAACTCCAAGCAAAACAGAAGCCTTTTCATTTCCTGAGTACCAGAACTTTCTGGGTTTCGACCGGTATTGCAGGAAAAAAAGTTGTTCCTCCTAATCAGATGTGCTTTCTTTTCACTCACCGAGTTACGTGGTGAACTCTACCCCCTTATAAGACACTCTTGAGGTCATTATTAATTTCTTTCTTGTTTTCACCTATTCATTCACCAATACAGCACCCACAGTATTTGGAGATATGATTAATTTAAATTGAAGAATTTAATTCTTATCGAGTCTTCCATTGTTCATGTACTAAGACCTAAGTATTAAGTAATGAATTTATATGCAGTCATGCTGAAGGGCTATTTTCTGTCTGAAAAATATTAAAACATGTATTTGCTCAGAAATATCTCATTTGAATATTGCTAATCACTTAATATAATAGTAGTTTTTATATGTTTTAAAGTAATTTTCACACATTAAATCATCAACCTAGTTTTCATATAGGCGAGTGTAAACCTCACCTCGAACTAAGCCCTTTTACGTGCAAAATTCAGACATTCAATGTAATGGAGCCAGTTGATTTCACTGTCTTAATTTCCGGTTCTCAAGAAGTCTCAGGTTCAGATAAAAACACCGCTTGGATTTCAGCAGGAGGTATACAGAAATATCGTCCTGGTTTGAACTTGAAACCCTGTGGTCATTAGCAGGAAGCTTTGTCTACTGGGCTACCAAAACTCCCATCTTCCTCATGAGAGAAAATAATTAATAAGTATACGCTGTTCGACGCTGATTCAAGAAGATGAAGCTTAACTTTCCTTTTTAGGAAATCGGATTCTCTAATCTTTCTTAAGCGCATGTTAAAGCATAATAATGTCGTTCGCTTGAACCATCAACTACAAGCCTTGTCTGCGACTTTGGGTTTATTGCGTACATTCAACTGAAATTTGTGAATTCACATGAAAATGTTATTTTGGGAAGATTTTTCAGAAATTAATTTCTATTTATGTGCTAGTGTGACACCGGGATGTAAGATGAAACCACCTAGTTTTTTTTAGGCACTAGATTAAGTATTCATTTTTCCTTATTAAATCACAACTTTTACATAAAATTTTGTCTTTCAAAAGAAAATGGTTGGTTTATAATAGAATTTATTGTATTTAATTTTAATTGATGTGTAACGAGGGAAATATTTACGGTAATATTTTATCTATCCCTGGTGATATGATTTGAAGGTGAAAATAGGGATTCCTTATGCTTTACAGTACAATTGGTTAATAAATTTATTGTGAAATTTTGGGCTGTATTTATATAAATTAGAGATGCTTTTTCGGTGTCTCACAATATTATAATGCTGGTAAATTCAGGTTAATTCTCGTACATGAATATTTTTCATTCTTTGGCCATCTGCAAGTTCCCCTTATAGAACCAGTTAAAACAACACAAGCATTTGAATATTTACATTTACCGACTCTCGAAACTAAATTTTTATTTTGAATTATGAAAGCTTCTCCGACATTCCTTGAACTTAACTTCGAGCCTCGCGTTCAAAATAACAAGCGTCATATTCAATGCAAAGCCCAGGACGTAAAAAAACAGCGGAAATGCTCGCTAATTAAAATCGCCCTTAAAGTAGTACTTGAAGATACCCATCAAACAAGAACAAAAGATCAGCTGAAGGTTGTGAGTTCAAGAGATAATGCATGGACTTTGATCACGTTTTGGTTTGCGGAGGTCATTCTATATCTCAATGGGAATGTGACGAGATCCAGGGTGTGTCTAGAGTCATCCCGCGAATGCACTACCTACTAAAACGTTCTTGGGCGCTTATTGATTTAGCTTTATTAAAAAACGAGTTATTTAACTCTCTACATAGCAAGAGTAATTTTACGTAGTAAAACGTGTACTTTTAATTAATAATTATCTTAGAATGAGTTGAAAAGATATTTTGGTTTCCATGTTTCGGCATTAAAAACATTTTTCAACAAAAGTTGCTCAAAAATGTATGTATCTCCTAGAATTTTTGATTCGTTTCTTTCGGCAAATGTTGCTCGTTAAGAAATTAGTGCAAACAAAGGAAGGGTATCCACCCGAATTTTGATTTCATGGTGCCACTTCCTTTTCTTGTGGTAGCTGCGGATTCCTAAGAAGCTTTGGAACCCTAAACAATCGCATAGTCTGCTGAAACTAAGGGAGTCCGATTGCTCAGGGCAAGGAACCCGGATTACCGGCCAGTAGGTCGCCGAACGTTCTAACCTCTAAGCTACAACGTTTCCTACGTCTGATAAATAAAATATTCATTTATCTGGATTCAGTCTTTAACTATTTTAGCTTTAATCCTTTCTGAATTTTTCAAGTGACGGGCTTGATCCTTGTGTTTTATTTTGATTAGTGTTAAATATGATCGAGCTTTTTAATTTTATAATGTATCTTCAGCTAAAAACTTCATACTGCTAATGTTTCCAGATGATAGAATGATTCTATGACTATAATTTTGCTGGACTTCTTCCAGATGCATTTAATTTTTCATACGTTCCTCCCGGATTCCCATCCATGTAGATATAGAAAAGTTAGGCTAAAGATGCCATTTAAACTGGCCTTCAATGTGTGCTATAATATAATTTAACAATTTGCAAAGTTAGCACCTGTAGGGGATCTATATTTATTTTGAAAACGTAATTTTATTCGCAAACAACGAAAAACATTTTTTGGTAAGTTTCCTTAGTCCGGGATATCCAGTATTTTTCCTCGTTTTTATTTCGCTAACCAATAATTACGACTTTTTAAGTTAAATTGGCCATTTTCCGGCATTTTCCACGATGGTCATCTCCTATTCACGACTCCATTTCGATTACAACTTCAATTTTATACCTGCATGTAACGCAATGATATTGATTGATAAATACGCTATCACTGCCAAGCGACCAGTTTTCGGACTGCTTTCAGCACTCAAATAACCACATCCCCATTTATTCCTACCCAGCAAAATTCGACGAGGCTTTGAATTATACAAAAACTTTCAGCGGTGGCCATTCATTTCGGATGAAGTAAAAAATGGTAGAGAGAGGCAAAATTTATTTCCACACAATCTAGTGGCTAGCAATATTTATGTTGAGAACCCAAGAACCTAGAGGCTCAACAGCCTAAAGTCATGCATCCGCTATTTAACCCCGCGAGTGAATAATAAATTGACCCCATGTAATTAGCCATTCGAGGTGGTTTGTGAAACTTGTGAATTTGAGTGCCACGACCTGCGGTGGTGGTCTTCGATGATTTTATCTATTTCTTGAGCCAAATATTTCCGGTATTATCTTTAACTTCACCATGAAGAACTCAGGAGTTCTGCTTTGATGACTGAGATACATTCGTCGTGGTTATGAGGCAAATATAATCTTATGTTCTTCAGTTGGAGTCAGACGACGTTGAATTTCCATTGGATGTCCCTCGAAGACCCACTTCACTCGAAAGGATGATGCCTTTCCCGAGGCCATTTTTCATTTGGAGTAAGTACTCCTGGATGAATAAAGCGCAAATCACTTGATGTTATGGTTTCGCGGCACGTTTGGCGAGTGGAAGCATTTTGCGTTCCGAGATGAATAGGGATCACAACACTCGCGTCAGTCATCGTTGTAAAGACGGCGCAGAATTTAAAGTGGATGGCTTGCGAATAATCAGCTATATCAGAGCAATGGGGCAGCAGAAATTAAGGACTCCGAGGTCTTGGTAAAATTGACGGGGCACATTCTGAACTGAAAAATTATAGCTTTCCACTTATTTTAGATGATTTTACATGAAGACGCATTCGAAACCGATGAGAGCTCTTCCAATGACCAATAAATTGAGACTTGCAGTATTTATTTCTTTTTTTATGTAGGAGTTAGTGTGCTGCTACGACGTTAAGTAACTGCTATAGACTCGTTTCAGTTCTTGCGAAAAACCTTATGGTAATAAATTGACACTAATCATTTAAATGTTTTAATGCCTAATTAATGTTCCCGCGCTATTCTAAGCCGATTTCTTACATGTCACATGTTTCAATGTTAAATTAATTTTATTGGCTCTAATTTATGGATGCATTTATGCTATATATTTAGAGTAGCAATGAAATCACTGAGACTCCAATTATAATTAGTCATTACTTGAACTCTGCCATTATACCTGTATAAGTCCGTTCAATCGATGTTTAATGCTTCATGCTAGAGTTTTTATGATGCACGTGGGCAAAATAGCAATGCTGAACACGACAATGCGATGCTAACCGAGGAACTTAATTCCTGTAACTCACCTTTAGGAAACTGAAACCATTGCAGAACGAGACGCTTGTAGGACTTTGGTTGTAAGTATTTGGCACGAAGGTGTTACTTTCAAATTGAACGCGAGGGAGAGAGACAAGAAAGGTCTTCTGTTTGATTTTTTTCAAAATGCTCTCCAGTTCTTATACTCCACCATTGGATCGTGGAATATTTTCGGCCTTTAGCTGCGGAGTTGAGGCGCCATTCAAAAGGCCGAATTCGTTTAAATGCATTGACTAATGCAACCCCTAGTCCCCTACTAACCCCTAGTGACCTACTAATTTTTCGGAGGGTACATCTCTTAAAATCGACTTCGCTCACCTTTTCACTTCGCGGCGAGTTGGATCCTAGTAGCCCAAAAGTTTCTATGGTCGATTCGACGGGCAGTTGTACCCCTCGTATACCGTTCCGTCGAGTCCAGCGTGCGTCCTCAGTGGTGCATCCGCCGGTGAGCGTGGCGTCGCGGTGTAGTTAATTCCTCACGCGTGCAGTGGAGAGAGAGCTCCTTCCTTTCAGCTCGTCTGGATGAAAAAGGCGTTGGTTTCTTTTTCGACTCCGTCTTCCAATCTGATGGAAGGACTGAGTTCGGGCCCTTTTAAAAGTGCCATCGGGTTGGTGGAGGCGATGAGGGCTTGACCGGAAAGGGGGGCGGGGACCGCCGGGGTCAAGAAGCCATCCGGGATGGGGAGGACGAGTGAGAGAGGGAGTGATAGGGAAAGGGGAAGCGGGGCTTAAGGAGGAGAGTAGGGAATGGGTGGTGGGTGGGTGATGGATAAATGACGTCAGGAGTAGACGAGGAGGGGACGCGAGGCAGGGGAGTGAAGGTTGGTGGGATGGGGAAGCGGAGGACAGGGGAGCGGTGGGCGGGATTGAACGCTCCCACGCCGATGCGACGCGAACATCGAATGCGCGTCGGCATCGTGCGGTTTTCATAGGCGTCATCAGACTTAAGCCTCACTCTACAGGCTGGAAGTATAGGGCATCGGTATCGAACTACTTCTACGACGTTAACAATCGCCAGGGTCCATATATGTCGTTAGGATTCGACACAGCGAGTTTCCATTGATGATTTTCATGTCAGCATCACAATAATATTTATAAAATAGTTTCCACAAAGGCTGACAGATTTTCTCTGGCACCAATGTCGACAGCACGAGGCGAGTTGAGAAGACAGCAGTTGGAGTGAGAAAAAGAAATTCTTTATGCAAACATCAATTCGGACCAAAAACGGAGTGCCTCTTGGATTGGGCATTGTTTTCGCGATTATTTCATAAGAGGCGTTTTAAAATTTATATTTATAAAAAAAGTATTTCGGAATCCAGAGTAAAGCGTGACTTGAAGGCATGTTGGCACAAGATGCTATTTCATAGCGAAAGCTCAAACAGTGCGCATCTGAATTAATTGCCGCCGAGTCAATAAAATTGATTTAAATCAAGCATAAAAAGAGTTTTTCTTCGAGTGATCCATTGGAACACTCGTTAAATATGATGAAGCCCAAATTAAAGGAATTCGGACTCAAAGAAAAAGCCGATCTTAGATAGTCTTCCGCCCATTCGCTCGATCAAGAATTGACCTACCGTTTTAGGCTAACAGCTGCATATTTTATAAATATTTATTCCAATAAACATAACTAACAGTTTGATTCTTTTCTAATTTTTAACAATTTTTAGATCCAGCAGTTGGAAAGACGTCAAAAATTATTATTTAAAATGCACGACTATGTTGTCAAATGAACATGGAATCCTTAGACAAAGCTTAGCAATAAAAAAGAAAAAAAGAGACGTTTCAGGCGTTATATGGTGGAATATCATGATTAATTAAAAATTGGCAGTTTTCCACAACTTGTATTTTGTGGAAAATTGCCAATTTTTTATTAATTAACACAGCACTCGTAATTTAGTGAAGAATTGGTTTTTATAGTTGTCTGAAAAAATGAAAGACTTTTAGTTGTGAGATTCCTGAAAATCAAAGGTTCAATGAGCTCACACGCGCATATACTTTGTTGCAATACTGATCGAAATTCCGACCATGCAATCACCGACTAAGAGTTTTTATGCCCGCACCCGCAGTATTGAAGACCATTCACTGTTAATGAGTGCATGAAGTGATGTGAAAGACTCTCCTAGGAATGTGCGTACTGAAACATCTCCTTTACTCTCATGAGACTATTCAAGAGTTCATTGCGGCTTGATATAATGATTAGATGACCTTTGACTGTCCTGAAAATTTGCCCAAAACCCTCCCGTTTTAAACGGATCTCTATGACCAACCGGAAACAGAATGAATCAGAGTGAATTGAGAGGGGTATTTTTTTTTGGTTTTCTCACTTCCACATTCCTGCGAATTTCCCCACACTGCCGATCGCGATGCAAAAATATTTTTTTTTGCTCTTCGTGGCCAAATGACGTTGCCGCTGTTGCACAAGTCAATATTATGCAGTGAAATCGTTATCCTCACGTAATACCATCATTTTTTTTGTGATTTCTTTATCTCATTCTGTGATTTTCCTTTCACACAAACAGCCAGTATGCGTTCTATTTTTTCAATGATCTCACTCGTATCCTATACTTTTTACGTACCATAGTTTTTTATATTTTACTGAATATTTATTAGCCTGTATCCGTCTGAAACCTATGCGAGTCCGTAATGCAGATAAGAGACAACCACCAGTTTTGCACATAGGAATGTGAAGGTGTTTTTTAGCCTTTGATGCAAATGCATCAATAGGCAATCAGGGCATCAGTGGAAAAATATACGTGTCATTGGAATCTTTATGTTTAGGTTAATATTTATAAGTCTTCTTCCGGCTGAAAACTCATTAACGATATCTATGTTGGTTTGGTAGGTGATGGTAGAGTTCACCCAGTACTAAGCCCGACGGCGTGTGAAATTCGCACATCAGGGTAGGGGGCCAGTAACTTTCCCTGTGTCGGTTACGGTTTCCCAGGAAGATCTGGTGCCCGCAAAATCACATAGCTTGGGTGGAGCCAGAGGTGCCCAGAGTGGCTTACCCGGGGATCGAACCAGGGCCTTCCGGTCAACAGCCCAACACTCTATCCCTGGACTACCGCGACCCCCCCCCACACACACACATACGAGTACACGTAATCGTATATTGTTTTAAGTACCAGTTGAATTCATATTTCCCTGTACCCATTCTCCGTGCTAGCAAACATTTGAAATATTTGCCCAAGCATTGGATTTTTTGTTTTTTTTACATATACTGAGGATAATAAAACTCTCTTCTGATTTCCATGATGATCGTCATTTAAGTATGGAAGGCAGTGTATTAAGTACGTATACAAACTATAAACCCTACGCAATGATTGTAAACAGCGTTATTAAACGGTTGATTTCAAGAATAGAGGTATCGAGTTAAATATCGAGCAATAAAAGAAAAGGCTCTGAAAAGGCATGCGTCATTTGAAATTGCCTGCGTCTGAAATGAAGGTAGTCGTGTTTGGCAAGGAAGAAGAATAGGTAGAAATGTTTTAAGTAATGAGCATAAACGGAGAAATATTCCAACAAGTGTGTGATTTTGTAGTTTCCTCTTAGCAAAATGTTTGAAAGATATAGTAGGATAAATGAGGAGATTAAAATGCCGGAGAAAAGGTTTTTATGGGTGTGAGGTGTACTAAAAATGTGGATATAAGGTTATATTTGTGTGGGAAAGATAATAATTTAAAATAATTAAAAGTCGTTATTGGGGTTGAGATTGAGATTAAACAGTCCCTTCTTTTACCTTGATCAATCTTACACACAGTGGAGAATATTATTGTAGCAAAAATCTGATACCAAAATGAAAACAAGTCTAATAGAATCGGCACAATAATAGATACTAACTGCAGCAGAAGTGAATGCAGGTCTGAAGGCAAAAAGGATAATGACAATGTATCAAAGCGTTCTCCTCCACTCGTGTAAGCGGACCTTGGTCGGGTCAGGATAAGTAAAAATGTCGACCGAATAAACACAGTGGATATCTCGTAGTTGAGGATTGTCTGCGGTAAGAATAGGCGAGAAAGGGTGAGGAATGAATGAGGCGAGAAAGAATGAGGATTGGATGCGCTGATTATGATAGACATACGCGTATTATATAATAGAAGTGTGTTACTTTGGTTTGGTAACGTTTAGAGGAAGTATGGGAGTCGAATCACCAAACAGATTTAAGAGAGAAGAGTGAATGGTTTAAAAGGAAAGGGTAGACTTGTGAAAAATTTGGCTGAATGTAGTGGGAAGAGTGTAGTGATGAATGTAGTGGTTCTTATTACAAGAAATGTTCCTAGGAGCAGAAAAATATGGATACATGTGATAATGCATGAATTTTATTTAAACGAAAGGTGTATTTATACGACATCGTATTGTATGGATCAGCACGGAAGATATTAATGAAAACGAGGAACATTCCCTGAACTTAAACTTAAATTCAGGTTTTTGTTAACTTGCCTACCTCTTGAGAGAAAATCATGAATTTTAGCAAATATGTGTAGAAATACGATGCATGCATGCTAATTGAAACACTTTGCTTTCCAACTCGGTTAGATTACTAGGTGCACATGTGACAGGAAACCCGTTGGGAATTGTCTGAAATCAGTTCTCTTTCATAATCCCCGATAAAACACCACTATGTAAATTTTAACACAATAATAATACTTCACCGAGCCTGGTTTCGACAGGTTTTGTCATCATCAAGGAAATGGTCACCTACCTCCACACCAGTTATTGAGACCATGGTCGGTGAAGCATAATTATAGTGTGAAAATTTACATGGTGGTGTTTTTTTTATGGACATCGCGAATTTTGCAATTTTAATGTATTTAGTTCCTGTTTTGTAGAAGAGATTGGTATCTTCTGATATTCTTCACTCACATTATTTTATTTTACCAACTGATTTTTTCATAGCCAAAAAATTCAAGAATATCGCTGGATAGGCTGACATCTACCGAAATGCAACTAATAAAATGCATGTGAGACCTTTTTAAGCAGAGTAATACTATTGATGCTCAAGTTGACGAGTGGGGTTTCCAGCTTATTTTTTTTAATAGACAGCAATGCGCAAGGAAAAGGTTATTCCATTTTGTACACCTATTGACTGCTACGTGAGATAGAAAGAAGCATAGGAACTAACATTGGGAAAAGGAATTCGATAGTATCTCGGAACTACGTTGAAGAAAGGAGGTTTCAACAACTGGTTTATAGGAAGGGGCTCGAACGAGAAAGTTTGGAATTAGTTTTATTTTGCATTATCTTTAATTAATATTAAATACGTTTCAAGTATATATTTGGCACCCAGAGAAAGGTTGTAATTAGGAATTGAACAATCTTCTGAGAAAAGGTTCCAGATTCTTCTTTTGTCGAAAGTTTCCCGAAATATTACAACTGGGACTGTCGCACTATGATAGACAACCAAGGATGGAAGCCATGCCAAAGCACAAAGATTGGATGCAGCATTCAAACTACTAGAAAAATACAAATCATACGGCTTTAATTCCGGAAGAAAGTGAATAGTTATAGTGATGCTCAGCGATGGTTTTCGGCGGGATTTCAATGACAAGTTGGAGGAGATAGACTTTCAAACAACATAAGGAATCCCATGTAATCCTTTCTTCACAATCATAGAAAGTACTAGGTGCAACTCTCCCTAATACTCTAAATATTTCAATTAATCTTATTCTATGTTTCACTATAAACTCACAAATACCCATTAATGGCCCGTGACTTCTCTTCCCTTGCCTCACATTCTTATGCTGGACTGCGGAGCTAAATGTAGTTGTAAATGTAACGAATATGTGACTTGGGGTCTCGGAAATCCCATGTCTTTGTGAGTTGTTGCTTCCGTCTTTGTATTTTCCTACTATCATTAGCTCCATAAAACGTTGGCATTCATGCCACGGATTTTTTGCTCGGTCATGATAATCTAATTCCAAAAATAAGTATGGCACTCTCACATCGAAAAATTACCTCCAATTTTACCGTGTACAAGGCCAAATCATGCTTAAAATCCGGAGTCATCGTTGGTTGATTCCCGACAAAAACATTTCGTCCCTGCAATGGCTTAAAATGTTTTCCTGTGGTCTCATTCCATTGTTAATAGTTTTTACACAATACATCCCTGTAAAATTCAGTGGGGATTACCTTATTGAAAACATTTCGAGACTCGACGATTTGGTGATGGCAGTAAATAAATATACAGGAGGAACTTTCGAGGGAGAATTCAGGGTGTCTGAAGCAAATAACTGTAAGGGTTAGAGAGAACCCTTTAGGCATGAAGAGGTTAGCAGATGGGGAAAAGAAGAGGCATGTGGCGTCAAATTAATACTTGCATTGGCGACATCGATGAGAATGATCTAGTCGAGTTAATCTTGATATTTTTAAATTGGAATCACGATAAAATTGTGAAAATTAGGTCCAATCGCTCTAGTGCTCCTAAGTGTGTTTATTTAGTCTTTTTTTGCCCTTGTTTATCTATCTAAAGAACAGAAGCAGTATCTTTAAGCATGTCATCTTTTGATTGATGAGTGCGCGGCACGCATAAGTTTTGCGTTTTCAAATACAGCCGTGCGTTGTACCAGCAAATAATGATTGTAAAGAAACATTAGAAAATTAATTCTGACGTTGAAGCATATTAATAAGGGAAAAATAGTACACAAAATTATGACATTGGCGTGGCGAGTATTTTTCCCTTGTTCACAGCTTTACTATTGGCCTAAAAATCCAGTAATTCTCCATATTTTCGCTCTTGGTAGAGAGCTTGTTAATCAGCGTACGCCCAAATCAGGGATAATTATTTAAAAAACACAGGCTTGCAAATTTAATAATAATAAAAAATTATCTGCATGTTGTCGATTGATTAGTTATTCCAAGTGTTGCTTTTAAAAATGACCTACATTTTTATGATAGATGATGAGAGGTGATGATTCAGCAAATATCGGCTTGTTGGTAGCTGCGATTTAAATTAAAAAATGAAATAAATTGTAGAAATGGTAAGCGGGAGAATTCTTGAGCTTAACGCCCACACCTAAGGATCTGAACTTGGGACCAGGTTTTAGCAAATTTCCCTTCTCAAATCTGTGTTGTAGAAGTCCTTAACATTACTCTGTTAATCAATCCTTCAAACAATGAGGGGAACAATTTGCACGCTCGCCACCTTCTTTCAAAGCTTTCGATGATTCTCTAACAATGAGTCATGCTGACCTCCTAAACGTCCCCTTCAAGTGAGAGGATCGAAGCATCGCCTGATCCTGCCACGTATTCCCAGTCATCCTCATAAAGAGTAAGTCGGACGACAAATTTATGCAAGCATAACTGATACGACCTGCTTAAGCAAGGAGAATCTCCGAGACGAATTTAAATTGCCCTCTCGAAAACCTCTTAGAGCTCATGGTTGCCATTGGGTCAAGGGAGGTCATCTACGAAAGACCTCTCGTCCCTTTGGGTGGTTCTATCCGCCCACTTGCCCTAACTCATGGGTTTGCAACGTGGTGGGGAAGTTCTGTTGATGAAACTAATACGCTCTTTCTATTCCAGAGCTTCTTCATCCATTCCCCCAGCGAGAAAAGCGTTGCACGGGGATAATTTCATTCCCTGCTAGAATTGGGTTCAAATCGCGATTCTTTGTTTCTGTTTAAAAAAAAACGCTCAATACGCACATCGTCATTTCTTTGAAAATGAAGAGGGTTTGAGATCTTCGTGGAGTTATCGGATATTTAATTAATATTTTAAGAAAGGCGTTCTTGGACATTTAAATTTATATTTAAGATACGAGAACAAGGAACTATATGCACTTGGAAATAAACTTAGTGAGCCAGGCTACTCTTTCGGCACATCGCCAAGGAATTGGGCCAGAACTACCAATGGCAATAGCAGTCACTTTTGGTGCTTATTTAAATCTAAAAATTTTATCTTAGGCTTCTCTTTTCGCTTAACTTATATCACCATGAATGCCTATCATGGGAAATACCTTTACTGATACCCTGTATACTGATACACGTAAATATTTTCATTCACTTTGAAAATTATTGCTATAATAAATATATATATATATATATATATATATATATATATATATATATATATATATATAACAATTTTTATTGCTCTGGGAGCAAAGTCCCTTGGAGCAGAATACAGGTTACATTAGGTTTTGAAACCTATGGAGTGAAACTGGTTCTAAACTAGTGAAACAAGACATAATTTAACATCAGTTGAACGAAACATATAGTACAATACATACATACAAATACAAAGAACAATAGTTAAATATTTAGCCTGATAGAACAGTAATAAGGTCATTTGGGTAGTGTGGTAGACAGATATTCAAACATTTTCCTGTTGAATTGGGATGTGTTTCTGGATAATTTTACATTATTAGGCAAAGAGTTCCATAGTTTACAGGATGAAATACTGAATGACTTTTCATATATAGCCGTGCGGTATTTTGGAAGATGGAATGTTTTTGTAATGCGGGTTGATCTCTTTGTCGTAAGTGAATTGAATATAAAATTTTCATATAAATATGAATGGGTTTTTGAATTCAGAACTTTAAATAATTGTGAGGCCTTTTGAAGCATTCTCCTCTGATCGAGTTTTAACCAATTCAACATTTTATAGTAAGGAGTTACACGTTCATTAAAACGCATATTAAAGATGAATCGTAGAAAAGAATTTTGGAGCCTTTGTAATTTGGTACTTAGCTCCTTATTCACGTCAGCGTAGACAACTGAGCAATAGTCGAGATGTGGTAATACTAACGTTTGAACAAGCTTCTGGCGTAACGTTATAGGGATTAGGTGTCTGAAATGCTTCATTGTGTAAAGAGTTTTGTGAACTTTATTAGAAATGGCATTTACTTGCTCGCCCCAGGTTAAGGTGCTGCTTAGATAAACTCCTAAGCTTTTCACTTTATTTGAGTAGTCAATTTGAATATTTAAAACACTTATTTTAGGGAGATCACTTGCGAGAAGCATATGTACATTGGCGGTGCTTCCAAAGATTATCGACTTGGTCTTTTTGGGATTTAGATTTAGCCGATTTTCAGTCAGCCATTCACAGATGAGTTGGATATCCTTGTTGACCAAGTCATTAGGGATTATGAGAGGTAGTGTACTCTAGGAGTAGTGCATATTACAATATTTTGCTTTGACAAAGTAAAAAGCTAAACATTTCCCTACTTTTCGCTAATTTTCTCATTTAATTTAAACAGTATATACTTCGTGGTGTACATATTTTATCATGATCCAAAAACCTACCTTAACCGGTAGATTACCTTTAAAAAAAAAAAAATAACCCATTCCCCCTGAAATATCTATATGGTTATATTAAACACGATGCATTGTCTACAATTAACTGTTTTAGGTTGCAAGGGTTCGTTGAAGATGAACATGCAGGTAGAAGGGCAAAAATAAATACTATATTCTTTTATTTATATGCGCCAAACGAATATTCTTGAAAAATATATCTAGATAATAACATAATGTAATTTTTGATCATACGTGTCTTATAAGCTTAATGATTTCAGGATTCAGATCGCGGTTCACAAGTTTTCGCCCGTGACATATTTGCGGTATCACGGTGAAACGCATTGTACTAAGCATTAAAATTTTGTGGCAAACTATGTTGTTCCTTCTGTTAATGTAGCATTAAGTTAATGCTTAAAAATTAAACATTCCAGTTTCAGGTTTAACTTTGTATAATTCCTTCATGATGAGGGTAAAGTTTCTTGTGGAAGTGTAAACTTTTCTTTTTTACCCTCAGCTTAAAAATTAATTCAAATGTATTCTATAAAAAATGATTAACAATGAATTAATATTTGCTTTGACCCTCGACCACTCTATTTATAAAATGGCTTTGACATATCACATTTAAACAATGTTACCTCGCTAGTAATATTTGTTCACATTGATTTTCACTTTGATTCCAATTTTAATATGAAAGTTTACTGCGTTTTGAATATGGAAAATTGAATACTTGGCGGCTATTGGTCAAAGTCGGTGGTCGTGTGACCGCTGGTCATTCTGTGAGAGGAGCCTACAAATTTATCACGATCTTAGCTATTACACGAAATTAAAAATGTTTACCTTACATCTTCTGCGCGAGAAGTATTTGAGTATACCCATTTGGATGAAGTCACCGTTTAGTAAAACTTATTCAGAAGAGAATCAACCTAAACTCATATTTTTTTAATTGAAAATTTAATTGTATTTTGAAATACCCATAGAGTAATAATTTAGCGCTTAGGAAAAATCTATTTCCAACCCCACCTCAGGAATGTTCTTACGCTGATTGATAAACGGGTGGGTCGTAGAGGAATTATTTTTTACTTCTGAATTTCTCCAGCAACCCTGCCAGCTCCTTCATCCTTTTATGCAACTGCTGAAAACCGTCTTCAACTTCGCTGATGATTTTACTAATTAATTTCCCGGTGTATTTGCTAAATTGTTTTGATTATTAGATCAAGCTGCATCATATTCAAATCTCATAAGTATCAAGCTGTCACCGTAAAAAGATTTCCTATTCAACAACTTTCTCTTCAGTTTAGCTATTTTCCCATCTCATTTAGCAAGATGAAGATCTTTATTGTGGAAATTTCAAGTTTCTTTTTACCCTCAAGATGAAGATCTGACATACGATCTCATCAGTATTGCCAAACAGGATCTAGAATAAATTGTCGGCATTGAATACAATCCTGGCTTTACCATCGTTTGAAGGCTAAGACATTAAATTATAAAATGAAAGTGCTCATTGTCATGATGTGAAGTATAGCAATGTCAACTAAAGGTGAATGCAAAATGACAACTCCTCGATAATGGTCATCCCCTCGACTAGTCCAATACTTTCCCTCCTAATGCGACGAGGCCCTGAAACACGTTAGGTCATCATTAAGAACATCAATCATCAACCGACCGTTTTAACATGAGGTGTCTTTGGTAGATATATCATCTTAAATTGGTGAATGTCATTTCCTAGAGTAACGGGAAGAAGTTGGAAATGGAATTTCCCAGAGAAAAGGAAAAGTGGCGTGTAAACATTCTTGACTGGGATTTATACGGGCATCTGAATATCCTCCTTACGATTCCCATGCACTTCATGCTAGCCAGGAAGGGTTAGAAACTTGGTATAAAATTAATTTTAGCCGGAGACCGAAAATAATTACCATATGAAAGACACTCTAACAAGGATAAAAGAAGATATCTTTTATATTGTTTGTAATGAAGCGGATAATTTTGTCAGGAAAAAATAAAACAATAACAAGGGTTGTGTGGTATAATATTTTTGTCAATCAGTGAGCAAATTTTGCCGCTCAGCATCCTGTCGTGCCAGTTCACTCCTCATATCTTAAGGTGGGGTGCCATTTGCAACGGTATATTCAGAAGGTTGTCCAAGTCCCTTCAAAAGAAACAGCAGATTTAATTTAAAATTAGCAGTTAGAATTGATAGGCTTTGTATTGCTTTCAACATTCTGACGCAAATGCGCCAAAACTGATCGATAGATTGTCATGGATTGTAGCTGCAGCAAATGATTGCACATAGCTTAGAGAAGATCGCGAGTGCATGCCTGACCAGTGATTTATTTTAACCTCTCATCACTTATTCCTCCGTTCACTTATATTAATATCTAGAACATGTCCTCATACCATTCTTTTCAGTGGTGGTAAAGTTATATGGAATTATAAGGAATTTTAAGTATGTGAAAATCATATGATATTTCTATTATTGATATGTTGATATTTAAATTTCTTAGTCGGAAATCAAGCCTGTCAGGTTTGTTTATTACGGGAGCATTCATGAGACTACATTCACGAATAGACGCATTCTTTTCTGCATAAACGAAAATAAATTATGAATATACTTAGCTTTCGTTAGCCATTTAACGTCGAGTGGAACACAAATTAAACACTCGTGCATGTAAACTGAATGAAGCCACCCGGCATGGATACAATTCAATGGGTATTATCATCATTAGTCAACAATAGCATCATTACTTTCCATTCCACGGTAGCTCCATAACCCCTTATACAAATATTCCCTACCTTTGGAATTCTTAATTTTTCCCAGTATTTGTCCTGTGGTTACCTCGGGTATCATTTCTTTATTTCTATCATTCCTTCACGCTCCTCACTACTTCTTTTCCCTAATGGAAAAAATGCACGTTTTTTTCCAATTTTGTTTATTCCACTTCCACTCGTAAGTTTAATTCCTCCTTCTTCTCTTTTCAGTTCACCTAAATTTTATCACCGTTCCCAGTATTTTTTTTAAATAATACGAAAAATACGCGAGAGCGGCTGTTATAAAATCAGAAAGTGTCTAACTATCTTAAGTTTATTCTTTTAAATCTTGCCTGTAATAAAATAAGGAATATTTTAGCCAGCTTCACCATCTATTATATACGTAAATGTATAAGCATAAAAAACAGTTCCCAGAATTTTGAATCTCTTTTAAAATGCACCGAATATTTTTATTGGACAAGATTGTGGTACCATTTGTAAGATTGTATGATATTCCCAAGGAATACTATTAAAACATTCATTCAATGAAATATTTGGATGATTGTAGTTGAATGATCGCCTTAAAATTTAATGCCACTTTATGTAAAATAGTAACATTTTATTTTTAAAGTGAATTATTTAGTTATTTAAGAATTACGTTGCAACTAGGCAATTTTCCTGGTGGCAACTGTTCAAGTGCATTCAATCATTTCAGGTGCATTATGCCAAACCCTTTACAAGAGCTTTCTTGTTCTAAAATCAATGCAGTGGCATTTTAAAGGAAAATTTGATGATAGGGATGACTTTCATAAAATTAACCTGCTCAAAACATTACGGAACACGAGTGGATTCGAGACATTTCCACGCAATCGTAATTGGAGATCGTGGTCTAGGGATACAATATTTTCGAAAGTGCGGGTCGCGGATGCGACGGAGGTCGTTGAAACCTGAATACTAATTCGATATGATCCTTCAACTGTCTGAATTTATTGAGAAATGCAAAAATGAATCCAGTTTGAAAACATAGAATTCTTTCCAACTTGGGATTGCGTTAAAAATAATTTTCGCGTTAGGGTAACTTTGAAACAGAGTGATGCTTGGTCAACTCTGTAGACATTAAGCATTGGCCAACGACAACACTGTTCGGTCACGCCGGACAGATTCTGTCGGGACAATAAGTCCAAGGGTTTGTAAGATGTGGTTTTTTTAAGTACCCACTTTTGAACAGTTGCTTTCTTTTAACTCGCTTTGTTAAATTGCCTTAGAGATTTTGTCATTGAAATTAGGTTCGCTACAATAATCATGTCATCAGCTTTTTACAGCTCTGGTATCGGAATCCACCAGTGATTCCTATGTTGAACGAATAGTGCCTGGGAAGGATAATTAGCGTGAGGACGTGGCTTACGGGGTGATGCTGATAGAGGATACACAAAAACGATGGCTTGAAAGAAAGAGAGGAAAAGTTGTGATATCAGGCTTTGAAATCCAAGAATGTTGGTTGTTTATTTATTTATATTTATGTGAATTTATATACATGAATAAAATTTGGGCGGCACATTAGAATAAAGCAATATAAATAGAGAACACGTAAAAGGACACTCACATTTCAGAAAAAGTAAGCTCTCAGTCTTCTCTGAGGTCATCTTCAGGTCAGACTGTTCGGTCAGACTTATGGTCAGAGAGTCCTGCGTTTGCCTTTTATGTGTTCCTATCCCTTTTCCTCGTATCTATTTCGAGTTAATTTTCCAAAAATTAATATCTTTTACGCAGAAGACTTGATTGCCATCGAAATAATGCAAGAATAAATCTTACAATCTGCACGGATTACGGATTCGGCATCACGTGCCACAAGAGACATAAAATGGAATAGACGCATTTTTTAAGCGTTATCGCTGTTTTATGAGCTCAACGGCTTCAAATGGCGTCAAAAGGATTATCTTTTTTTTTAGATTCCAATGCGTGGATTTTGAAGTTCTTCCCGCATCCTCTGTCTTTCAGTCACCAAAATTTCTCTCGATCCTCATGATCTTTCCCGCGAGATTACTAGGTTTATTTCTCTTCAAATGCGGCAAATTAACATCGGATTTACTGTTTGTATGCTGTTTTTATTTCCCTCAAAAGTTAAAATGTGAAAACGGAACTTTTGCTATAACTGGTTGTAGAATTGGTGAACACGCTTTGAATTACGACAGCCCGTGCTCATTACTGAGATCATCAGGATTTTCCGGCCTCAAGCGTGTAGGGACTCCTATTAAGGATCCCATCACATATGTGTCTAACCCCCATCTGGGTCTAAGAACAGAACACATTTCTTATTTTCTTCTGCGATTTAGAATATATTTTTCTCGTTAAATTCTGTCATGCGATTAAGTACTGATTTTATTCATGGTAAGCATTTCGAGATCAGTTTCCGCGGTGCGCCGGACAGGAAGTCAGACCCTATAATGTTTTTTAAATTAAAAGTTGCACAGTGTTTTCCACCGTATTCGTCATACACTTCTTTCGTCTTCGTTATTTCACTTAGCTTTGATCACCTTCATTTTTGGACATAAAATGGTTGTAGCGTTCACCTGCCTCTCATTTTCTCTGCAGTTTCTCCTCGAGAAGATGCTGAAACTCTTCCGTAAATGATAGACCGATATAGGGGAAGGAACAGTGCCTTCATCGAATTTCGCCACAGGGTAGCTATGTAATCTGTGTGTATATATAAATATATACACACACATGTACACACTCAGAATTTATCTATATAAATATACGCATATGCCTGTATATATACATGAATGAAGCCTAATGATAGTCCGGGTATTTCTTGGATGTGATAGGCATTTATAGCTATTATATTCTTCGTATATTCTATTCTTCTCCTATATTTTTCGTATTTGCGTGGCCAATGCCGCGTGGGAATAAATGTACCAACATACCAGGTAAACAGTGGACCCTGTGAAGGGAATAAATGCACCAACATACCGACATAGTGGGCCCTGTGAAGGCAGTAGATTGGATCAGGGTATATCGGCTGTAGCAACCGCATACTTTTAGCGAAAATAATTATTCTTTAAATCTATTCTCGTTGGAAACTGTATCTTTGATTTGTTCTACGTGCATCAATCAGTGAATATAAGATGTACTATATTTAATTAATTGAACTTTAAAAGGAAACCGAACCTTATAATTTATTTTAAAACTTTTACATTTCTTTGGTCTACACTTTTTCACTTTGTCTGTTTCTGTAATGATTCCGTTCACCCACGCATGAATATTTTTTAAGGATACTTTTCATCTTGTCATTACGATTTTAAATGGATTAGGCTCCTTTTGTGACATGCGTTCACGGCATTTTGTTTCTTAAACCACTGATTGTCGCATCGTGGTCGGCATTGGAATCCGGCGAAGCGTACACTGAAGTTGGTGCCAGAGGACCTCTTGTTTGTTTTGCAAGTGCTTTAGCGACTGGCACGGAACGCGAATACATTAGCCTTGGACAAGTTTTATTGTGAGGAATTCTGTCCATCGTGCCCGGTCGCCATGATGTGTCTGCAGAACTCATGTTTGGATTTGAATGGATATTTGGTCTTATAGAGAAAATGTCATATGAATTATCTCCGCCGATTTCATAGGTCAATTTTTGACTTAAGTAAAACGTTTGGATAATAATATAGTTTAATCAATATATGCTGAATAAATAATGTAACTCGTATTTTAGGTTTCTAAGATAATTGCGTACAGATGGAAGCATTCGGTGACAGGCTTCAACTCATAGAAAGAACTTGGTGCGCGTAAGAGTAGAACCATATTTCCAAACAGTTACTTAAAGTGATTGTGAATATGGACGTCATTGTATGATGAAGCTAGCCATCAAAAGTATCATCAATGATCGTTTTTTTTAATTACAATTAATTTCGAGATGTTCAGAACTTTTATTTTTTGTGATAACTCGGACCGAAATTTCGTTTTGCTTCCGAACTTATCCTTTCTTTCACTAGTATGTAGCACTGTCGCATCATTTAAAACTAAAGAAATGAGATAAAAACCACAAGAGTGATAACAATTGTATTCTGTGTGAAAATAATTTTGCTATTTTTTTGCGTCAGTCTTTTTTCTTCGTTACTTTTTCTACTCATCGTTTTTTTCATTATTTTGTTTAATCGGATTCACGATCTGGTGTAGTTCGTCCTTTTTTCATCTTCTGTTTTTTTCCTTCGGAGACTTTCGTAGCTGTGCTCCATATTGATTACCGTTGTTTATCAACTTCGATATACTCTGAATTCAAGGTGATGGACTCAGTAGATACTCTTGTTTCTGGACGGTGATTACGTGCAATCTCTAGATGCAACTCGTGCCGTGCGAGAATTTAGAAGCATGTTTTGATTCGTGGTGTGACAGAGTAACTTAATTCTGCCGGAAATGCACTTTTTGGCTCGGCGCCAAAGTGCGTCCAGGAATAGTACATCTCATTGCACACTGAATTATCGACGCATGTTAATCGTTTGCAGTCTTATCGCCACTTTTTCCTTCCAAAGGTACTTTTTTCGATAGCCTCATTGTTTTTTTTTCTGTAGTGTTGACCACATATCATTCAGAGGCCACGCGTTGCGCCATTGTCACGACTGTTGTCTCCATCTACAGATCTCATTCATTTTGGATATTTACTCAAACGTAGGGTCTCTTGTGATAGATTTTTCTCTGATTCGGCTTTGCTTCATTCCATGATACTTTAATTTGAAATCAGCTGACATTAGTTGCATGCATTTAGTTTTAAATTTCTCAAGGGAGTGCTTGGCTAAAATTGTACTCTAATATTAGCAAACAAAATTTGGATCATTATTTTTCAACAACAACTCACAATTCCATCTTAATCAGGAATTTCCTTTTTAAATTACATGCTATCCGAGGGCGTTCCTCTTCGTTGTTCTTTTAAGGATCGTTTTTCATGTTCATGATGATGCTTGTATTATTAGAACCACTGTTGATTATTACGATTTGCAGTCTTAAGCTCTTTTTGTACTTACCAATATAAGTTTAGAATAAATATCAACCGAAACGGATTTATTATGATGGCGCCTTATCTTCCCGGCGCCTTTATGTGTGAAACTATGAACAAAGCCACTCCCAGTCACTAAACTGTTTGACGTCAAATGAAGCCTTTATCGCGTTTCTCCTACTCTACTATTCCCGATTGTGCCGCTTGAATGCTCATTTCTTTGGCAATGTACATTTTCCTTTCTTCTTGGATTCATAGGGAAGGTTATTCTCAAGTGCGTATGCTTCGATTGGGAAACAATTGCATGGGTACTTAAATGAAATATATACGCATGCAGTGAGAATCCTGAGCGGATGACGAGTTCACCATCCCCTATTTATTATATTACATCCGCATCCTCGAAGTTAACTTCCAATCCGCAAATACTGCATGAAGTAGTGAGGCTCATATATGTGTTAGAATTTTGTTGGAATCGCGTAAACATTTGAATAAAGTGAGTAGTAGTAGTATTTAGGGGAGGCGACCGACAGCTGAGGTAATTTGCGCCGTAGGGGATGGACAGGAAAGGATGAAGGGTGCAGAGAAATCCGGCGTCGGCATTAGTCTACTCTTTACGAAAGGCGCCAAGGGGTCCGCAGCTTAACGACCCATCCGACGGACGGCGTGCTCACTCAAAGTGCCCTCCACAAAGCACCTCAAGTAGGGATCGAGATACCTCTGAAAAATATTCAACACCGCCGGGATTTGAAGCCTCTGGGTGGATAAAATGAACAGATCATTTAGTTACATCTCTTTAATGTTCCGCGCTCGCATTCTATTATTCTACGTGATAGCTGGTATGCTAATCGCTCTATTTTCGGCATTCAATTGAAATCATGCTCAATGTCCCCCCCGTCCATCCCCTTTCAGATCTGTTAGTTTTCCATTTGTATTCTCCTTACATATTTATTGTTTTATGATATGCCCGGCTCACGGTTTCTCATCACGAGGGGCCGGTTTCAAATCCCAGTTGTGGCAAGGCTTTAGATTAGTAGATCCATCCTAGAATGACAGCGAGAGCGTTTTGTGAGCACTTTAATGGCAGTGCTCCGCCCATAGAACAGGAAGTTAAACCGCGCTATCCTTTTTCACTAAAAAGTAGGCTGGTACCGATTCCCCCTTTCTCCCAACTCCTCCGCTATTACCTAAAAAGCTACGTCTTCCTGGCAACGCCAGTGAACGTTGCAATCAGGCGCTTACCTGTATAAATAAAATAAAACCTTTATTTTCGGTGAAGTTTGTCCTCGAGTTGTTTTAATGCAGAATATTACAGCGTTATGAGATAACGTCATGCTTTACCTTTTGGGCACACGGAGACAGGATAATTCAGTAATGCATCCGGGATAAAGCAGGTGCACTGTAATTCAAGGTGTTCCTGAGTATCGTGAATTTAATATCAGATTACTAACCTCGATGTATAATATGGAAATTAGCCTAAAAATTATACAGAGGAGCGATTGCATTTTGAATGTCCTTCCTTTTTTTTGGCCCGCTCAGTTAAATCCGTCAGAAATGAACGAAAGGGTCAGATATTATTCCATACATACTCAAGAATTAAAACTACCGCTGTGGTACAGAGTGAGGGGGATTACTGGCAGAGAGGTCATAAACGAGTGTAGATCTGGGCTTATTTGTTGACTTAAGGTAGTATTATTATTTAGGGGAGGCGACCGACAGCTGAGGTCATTTGGATCTGGATGCGGACCCAGGTAGCTCGGGTACGGAACGAGCGCACAACTTATCCGTGGGTAGCAGGTTCAAATCCTGTGCAGCTCGCATTCCCCTAGACACTGGATTACTTTGAAGTATTTGATACGTTCTTTTATTATTCTGTCAGCCTGTTGCTGTGGAAGCAAATCATTCTTTGTTTGATAATTGTTTCGTTTCTTCCGCGTAGAAGCAACGGATGAATTCATTGCCTGTTAAAGTTCTCTCCATCTACAATATGAGATTAGGATTCTAATATCCAGCGTAGTATTTAATGATTTCACTAATAGTTTCACTATTTTCTGACTTTTTAGAGTACAGTAACGTAACATCGTACTCTGTCATGATGCGTCACACTATTACGTTACTGTCTGAAAACCCATGCTCCCCCATCTCGTACATGAAAATGGGGATTGATAATTTATTCATTTCCTACTCGTAAGAAGTGCAGCGTAGGGTTATTTTTAAATTTTTCTCCTCTTTCAAATTTACCACTGTGATGTGCATTTTATTATTTATTTTTAATATTACATTATCACCGGTACTTTAATATTTTTAGGGTGCTTTAACTTTTTGCAACACTTTATTATCGCCTGACCTTTTCAACGTATGTGGGAAGGAAATGATTGAAGAGACATAGGAAGAATTGAATATAGCCATGTAAGTCAGGGAATTCATAAAATCAGTTTATTTTGCGGGTGACCAAACTTAAGTTCCTAGGTCAGTCATGGGGTAGCAAACTCGAGTGCATTGGAGGGTCACCGTGAAAGGTATGGAATGATAATAAATGTAAAAAAAAAAACAAAGTTCATACGGTTTTCCAGAAAAAGAAAAGCCAAGTTAAACGTTAAAATTGGAGGGCGAAAGCAGCATAGAGCAGATGGAACAGTTTACCTATCCCGGAGGTGTTTCGAAGCAAAATGATGAAAGTAGTTGGGACATACGGCGAAGAATTTCACTGGGCAAAGAAGCTTTCGCAAGGTGGAGAGAAAAGGCTCGTTAAAACTTTGATACGAAGCGGAAGCCTGGTCATTGAAGCAGGATGATAGAGGCTTTGAAATGTGGGTGTAGAGAAGGACGGAAAAGGTAAAGTGGAACGAAAGGAAAACAAACAGGGAAGTGCTAGGCATGTTGGGGAAAGAGAGAACATTGTTGGCAAGAAGGCAGGAAAGATGGATTTTAATGCGTTTCATTATCGATGGGGTGTTGAAGGCAGCGATAGAAGGAAGAACGATGGGCAAACGAGGTAGGGGTAGGAATAGGATGGGCATGTTGAATGTAATGAACGGTGGAAGGAAGTATACGGATTTGAAGAGGGATTTACTGTAGTGCCCGGTTTCAGGTTGATTTTTAGGAGAGACAATTAATCGTAATTTTCCACAATTGTTTTGGCTTTGTACATCCAAAACCTACCATAACCGGTAGAATATCAACAATAATATAATACTACAATGGCAACTCCCAGAGTTTCAGGATGCTACTAAACAATAAAATTCGAGTCTTAGACCCAAATTTCCTACATTCACTCCTTCTTCTCTTTCTTCTTTGGTACTTCTATTTCCGTTGCTTTACCAATATTTTCAGTCTTGTCGTATGTCGCCTTGTCTTCTATTGTTCAATATTATTTTGATAAATTTGACTGTAGGAGTTTTCCATCTTTTTGCGACTTCAAGACAAGCCAAAAAGGATGTAGAAGATACTGAGAGATAGAGTGCGATAATTAAGACGGATATAGAGGAGATTATGTTGAGAAACTACGTAGAGGGAGGAAAAGATTGGGCAGTTTAAATGGAATTAAGTCAGCGAAAATCTATTCAGAGCAGAGTTATTGGTATATATGGTATTGGATCTAACGAGATTTAGTCAAGGCTTTAAAGTACGGTAGAATATAGTGATTGGGCCTATTGAAACCCACCCTAACCCCGTAGACTACGGCTATTATTATATGGTACTCTTGTATCCATTGAATATTGCATTAGTCATTACGTGGTAATTTCATGTTTGTCCATTATTCATTTCTGACATTGAGTGCGTCCAACATTCTTCACGTTCCCTATGTAATTTTTTATCAAGATTTTGTGAAGTGTATCCAAAATTTATCTTTTCGGATATAATCTGAGTGAATTTGTTATTGAATTTAATTTTTGACTCCAGTTACAATAACTGAGAAAGTTTTGACCTGGAGTATTTTTTATTTCTTTCTCAGCGCTGCATTTGCAGGGTATATTTCCTCAAAATATATTGTACTCTCTTTTTTTTATTTTTTGACAAAATATTCCTCCTTTAAAAATCTCATGATCTATTGAGAATAGTTCTTAAGTACGCTTTGAGTATCCACTGGTGAAAATCCGTCTACATAGTGGCAATTCAATTTTTTTGAGATTGATTGAGCATCCTTTTTATTAAGACACGTTCGAGGCAAATTCGAAATGTAAGGGTCGTTTGGTCATAGCAAAATATATTTCTGAGAACAAGTTTTTATTGACGATTTAAGTTTCCTACGAATCTGCCATATATCTCGTCCTTCATTTTTTTGGGGATCGAGATTGTGCGGTGGCTATCGTACTGGCTGCCCACTCAGAGAGCCCGAGTTCAAATTCCGGTGGTGTTGAATATTTTAACGGTTTTTCTATCCCTACTTGAGGTGCTTTGTGGAGGGCACTATGAGTGAGTACGCCGTCCGTCGGATGGAACGTTAAGCTGCGGACCCCTTGGCGCCTTTCGTAAAGAGTTGGTTGATGCCGACGCCGGGTTTCTCTCCACCCTTCATCCTTTCCTGTCCATCCCTAATGGCGCAAATGACCTCAGCTGTCGGTCGCCTCCCCTAAATACTACTACTACTTCAATTTTCTTTATAATTACCGTTCAATCCTAAGCGCCTTTCGTTACGTTGCACCAGGTTCTTTAATCCCCCAGTAGAGGAGTTCGCCGCCTGGGAAATGAACCAGCTGACAGCGGTGGTCTTGAGTTTCTTGTTGTTATCAAGCCGTTGACCACCAAGCCACTGTTTCCGATGCAAGAGAAAGAAAAAGTCACTAAGTGCAAGTTTTAGGGATCGGGATGGTTCGGTGACTAACATACAGGCTTCTCACCGAGAGGACTCGGGTTCAAATCCTGGAGACAACAAATAATTTTCAGCGGTATCTCGATCCTTACTTGAGGTGCTTTGTGGAGAGCACTTAGAGTGAGTACGACTTCCGTCGGATGGACGTTAAACTGCGGACCCCTTAGCGCCTTTCGACAAGAGTAGGCTGGTGCCGACGCCGGATTCCTCTCCACCCTTCCTTTCTCATCCAACCCGAATAGTGCAAATGACCTTAGCTGTCGGCTTCCTCCAATAAAAACTGCTACCGAGACTACTTTCCGTGACATTCGTGTGAATAGTGGTGCGTCCAACAAGAGTAAATTTATCAGCCAAAGCGCTAATTGTCAATCGTCGATCAGATTGCAGTTCTTAGTCCACTTGTTGAGCGATATCATCGGTCTGGATACTGGGCCTGCATCTTTGCTCTTCAATGTGCGAAATTGTGCGACCATTTTTGAAGTCTCGACACCATTGTCTAGCATTTCCTTTACTCATCAGTCTAGGTCCATAAACCAGACAAACTTCCGATGAATTTGAGTAGCTGATGATCCTTCGGTACATAAAAGTCAAATCACAGTACGAACTTCGCAACTAGCGAAGGCAACGTTTTTCGCTTCATTGTTATCTGCATTCACTGAGAGACGAACGACTACTGTATCAAAGTTACGACTAAAGTGGCTTCGGAAGCAATCAATAGATGATGCTGTATGCAAAGAACTTTGATCTGATCCGTCAATATATTAATATAAGAAAACGGCGATTACTTTTCGATTATTCCTCGTATAAGATGGCATTGCTTTTTTCCATTGTTTTGTGATGGTGGTTAATCCTGCTGAATCTTTGGTCATACGAGAGAGACTCGTACGGTAAACCATTTCACCCTATCCGTAATTTGAGTTACATGAGTGCTGAAAATTAAAGCGATCTTATTTCATTCATGACTACGTATTTGTATATATAATTGTTCACTCATATCTCGTTTATATTTGTTTTAACTTGGATATTTCTACTGCTCAACGCCATAATTCGACTTTGCTCTGTGAAAAAGTTGATTCTGTTTCACCTTGCACATATCTCATGTTATACACGGAGCTTTTAAGAGTTGATATCTTCTCCTTCATGTTCCTGGATTTGTTGCCGCCATATCGTCAATACATAAAATGAATTCACTTTTTCTCTTAAAATCGTGCTAATCACTAAGTTTTAAATCATTGAGTGGAATAGTACCCGGGTATTACTTAAATTTGTTTTTAATTGTAATGCACTCGGAAGTCAACAGATATGTGCCAACAGATTTTTGTCACTGAAGGAAGTACTTAGGAGGTGGAAAATAAATATTTGCCGGAATAAGTAAACACTTAATTTCCTCAATTTTCAAACCCACCACACGCTCGTAGACTCAGTTATTGTGCTATCACGCTAGGATTAAATTAGGCTTTTAGTTATATTTTTATTATATGTAAAATTCCATCCGTCATTCAGCAGTTTAGACTAAAAGCGTGTTGTTTTTGAAAGTTGATTTTATGAGCTCAACCTGCTTTTCAATTTGACTTCTAATTTTTTCGAAAATTTTTCCAAATTCTGTTTAAGTTCATCTATTTGTAATAATTAAGGTAAATTTGCTCATTTCCACATAATTTTGTTTCTTCGATTTCAGTATCATTGTGTATTTTTTCCATTGTCCGTTTTTTTTATACGTTTCGGAAAACATGAGAAAAACATGTGTCTGATCATTAGCATTATACTTCAGAGTTTCTACCCGTGTATGCTAATATTTTTTTTAATCCCCCTCCAGGAATTTGATCAAGGTGAATTTTCTTGCTTTTATTTATTTTATAGTTTTATTCCAAGGGTTTGCCCATTGATAATTGCTAACAAATTCTTTTTTCCCGATTCACCAAGGATATCTCATGAATTTCTCGTGTTCCATCTCTTCCGTCGTCTCGCGTATCAACAGCTAAATATTTCATCCTCAAGGTTTCTCTGTGCGTTGGGAGCAGTTGCTTAAATGTTTACTTTTCAGAGAATAATTTATGAACAAAAGTACAGATATTCTTTTTTAATTCTCTCGTATGAGTTTGTTGTATTTTTCATTCTTCGCTTTAACTTTGTAAAGCCTGAGCTACTTTTACCGACCTTCTTGTCGCCTCTTGATATTTTCTTCGTCGATATAGCTTCCTCTTCATTCTCGTCAATGCTATCCAGTTCAATCGAGGTTATATTAGTTAATCTTCGCTCAGAGATCTTTAATAGGTTTATTATTTTATCCAGGATTTCAGTTCATGATGAGGTATATTAAGTAACAGGCGTTCTCATCGAGTATCTATTCAATTTACTCAAATTAGACCAAACCCTTGTTACAAAAAGTGCCCAGTTTACAATGCCAAACGTGTAGTTCTTACCTGCTGTGCTTGATTGTTAAGGAAAATATGAACTGCTAATAATTGGTGTTCTTCGAATTTTATATTTATGTATACTCCAGTTTTGTACCTTTCCTGCTAGAAAAGCATTGCATAGTGTTAGATTCTCGTTAGTGTTTTCTTGTGGTGGGTTTTATTTGTCAATAATGACGGCTAGAAAGCATTAGAGTCTCCCAAAAATGTAAATAATAGTCTATTTTATCTGAATGCATTTATCTGCATTAAACTTGTGTTTTAAGATTTGGTACAGTTATATTTTTAGTCTTTTATTGTAGGTAAGCATTATAAGTAAACAAAAAGTGACATGTGCCTGGTAGAAAGGGGGTAGCTGGATTGAATTATTTCAGTCTTAGTTCAATAAAAATAAGGGAATAAATTATTTTTAGAGATATTTGAAGCTAAGTTTGGAATTCCATTATAATGATTGGAAAGTAACAAACTTTGCATTCCACAGAAGATATAATTTGTCAATTACTTCGTTTCACTGGTGTAGTAACACATACAAATAGAGTTTATGACACGGGTATATACGTACGTACATATTCATGCAGCTCGTCGGGTGATGAGTCCTCAACCCCCAGCCATCTCCTCTGGGCGAATAATACGCCTATAAATATGTGTACCTATGTCATATGCCATTAGTCCTGAAGATGGTACGTTTAAGTAAAACTATTTTAATTCAACAAATCATATTTTCTGTAGAATGCTAAGTCTTCGTTACTTTCCTATCATCGAAATTGTTATCATTTTATTCTCTAGAGATGTATGTAAAATGTTTGTCCAATTATATCGTTTATTTATGAATAAAAATATTTTAGAGAAAAAAATCAACAAGTAGGAGAAGGTTCCAAGGCCAACAGTGGTAGTCCCTGCTCATTTCCTGTCTCTCGGATTGTCCCATTCATTACATTTATATTTTCCTCTGGCCTTTGAATTTTAGCTGTCAATTTTTTACGACGAATTTTTGGTAGCTTTTTTTTTGAAGCATACCGGAAAATATTTTCAGAATCCACATCCTCACGTTAAGAATAGCAGGTAATCAAAGTTTGGCCGTCAGAATTTGTTTTGGTACAATTTGGAACGACCCGGAAATAAAAGTCGATGGCGATAGAGTCGCCTTACTGACTAAATCCGCTCGAGGATTGGCACATGCTGCTCGGTTAGATCCGCGAGTTGCATAGTCGTGCTGGTCCTTTAGGGTCGATTGGGGAGGGAAGACGAGGGAGGGCTCGGCAAGAGATAAACTGACGGTTGGGGGGGGGGAGGAAGGGACGGCGGGGTGACGCGTGGAAGGTGTGTTGCATTGCTCTGGCCGCCGATTGGTCTCGAAGGGCGGGCGGTTTTCTGCTTGTGTGTGCGTGTACGGAGTGGGAGAGGGAGGCGGGTGCGAGGGAACCTTGCCCGCGTCCCCGGATCCGCGGCGGCGGCATCAGGACTTGAAAGAGATTATCGTCATCGCTGAAAAGGGAAACGCATTCATTTGACTGTGAACTTCAAACTCTTTAATTCAACCCGCCCTCGCATAAGAAGTAATCAAGTCGTAATGTTTATCCTCTCATCATCTTAGAAAAGTCACATCCTCCCCTCCAATTCGAGGTCTCGATTTACATCCTTCATTTAGGATCAAAGTCCTGCTCTATGATCCGGCTTGCTGCGGAATCGGATGCAGTGTGTTTTCGCTGATTTCTGGTTCGCTGCGACAAGCCTATTAAAAGAAGTATAGCGGGGCATGCGTGGGGAGGAAGCTGAAGTGTGCCATAATTGTTAAACAGCAATTGTAAAAAATTTGAAACTGTGTTTAATAATGAAGAACTGTGGAAATATGCATTGTGTTCTTTATTTAATGAACATGAAATGCCACAAAGTTGAGCCTGAAACAAATTAAGTGCATAGTTTATTCGCTCCAGTGAAGTAGCAAATTATAATGCGAACCCCATCGCATACATTTTAAATGAAAATCTGGATCATAATATCCTTCCCCAAGGACTTAATCTCTGGTCATTTTGTAATCTTTTCCTTCAAATTTTCGAAGAAGAGTGACATACATGAATGCAGATGGACGCAAAAGGATTTTTGAACTGTTCTATTATTATTTACTAATTGCAATAATTCCATTAGTTTGATTGAATTAGCTTGATTGCTGTAGCCAATATTTTCGACCGTTAATTTCTCCGATGCTCGTTTATGATTGTCATTTGATTGATCATATAATGGATCTCATTAAATATGTTCAAGTTTCGGCAACATTACCACTAACGTACTACATTTTCTAACAAATATTGCAGACTATTTAGTGGGATACAAAACTGCTTGATTTACATGTTTATATTGATTTAGTTAGATTGATCCATAGTTTGCGACCTTTATTTATAGACTCCCTAAAAGGATGCCGAATGATTCATAAATATAAGAAAAAACTTGAGAAAAAATACCTTAACTTCCAATATTTTAGTATGATATATAATTCCTATGACATTTGGAAGAATAAATTGATATTACATTAGGGATTAAATTTTTCATATTAATTGAAATCAGTAAACGTTATATCTCAGACTTTTGTCTGAGATATAACGTTTACTACTACACCTGGATTAAGCGATTCAGTGTCCTAAAAAGTAACTATTTTTATAAAAAATGCTCTCTCACCTGGGTTTTAGTTACCAAAAAATGTACCACGGGGAAACGCATGAAAATGTATTTTATTATTAAAAGAGGCGTATATAAAAATTTTTAGCCAAGTATTTAATTGCATTGTCCTTTCTCATTTCCTTTCGTTCTTCTGAACGAAATCCTGACTCGAATCGAGTGCCTCCAGGACGAGCAAGGGGAGATCAAAAAGTCCCTTCTGTGGTGCCACGAGACAGTGAATGAGTTGAACAAGTCCATTGTCAACAGTGCAATTGCAAGCCTTGGTGAAAAACTCGAGAAAACAATTGGTGATTTGTGCCAGTTGCAGAAACGGGTGTCAGAACTAGAACAATACACCCACCAACTAGAGCAAGAAACCAAGAGAAATGTAGTTGAGATCCAGGGGGTTCCAATCAAAGAAGGTGAAATACTTAGTGCTATCATCCATCAGATAGGCCTGGCAATAGGAGTTCAAGTGGATACATCGGACATCGATTACGTCTATCGTGTGAAAACTCGTAGTGACTCAGATCGGCCCCCCATCATTATGCTTCGATTTTTGAGGCAAGGAATGGTTAGCGAGTTCCTTAGCCGGCGGAGAGTTAAACGCGACCTTAGTACACGTGACATTGGGTTTAATAACGTCCCTAATCAGACGATATACATAAACGAGGCCCTCACACAGTTCAATAGGAAACTTTACGCTAAAGCCAGGGAACTCAAAAGAGCAGGAAAATTCAAGTATCTTTGGATACGAGGAGGAAGGATTTACACGAGAATAAGTGACGGGGGGGAACGAAGTGTGATTACCTGTTTCGAAGATCTCAGTAATTTCAAATAAATGCCTAACTCCACAGAAATGTTAAAAATGTGCCATGTAAACGCACAGTCATTATTCAGACACCTTGATGAGTTCCGGGACTACTTTTCTGCTCGAAATTATCATGTCATTGCTGTTTCTGAAAGTTGGCTTAACGAAAACATCTCTTCGGAATCCGTCAAACTAAGTAATTACAACATTTTGCGAAATGACAGACCAGGAAGAGTTGGTGGTGGTGTTTGTGTGTACTTGCACGAGAGCTTATCATTTAAATTGCTGTTAAAGTCTGATGGCTCCCCCTTCAGGCCAGAATATATGTTCATTGAAATAGCTGGAAAGGAAGGTAAAATATTGTTTTGTGTCGTGTACAGACCCCCCAAAACAGGCTATATGTCTGAAGACTTTGAGCCTTCCCTGATCCGTCTTCCTCCTAGCTACAAAGGCGTGATTCTGTGTGGTGACTTTAACATTAACATCATGAAGAAAACGCACAATAGCACCTATCTCAGTGACCTACTATTTAGTTGTAACCTATTCCTCATTCCCTACCAGCCCACCCATAATCTTGTGAATAGCAGTACCCTCCTAGACCTCTTTATTGTCGACGACATGTCCAAGGTTGAAGAGTATGGACAGCTCCCTGTCTCTTTTTTGTCTGAACGCGACCTAGTTTTCTTTAAATATAGATTTAAATTGCAAACTTATAAACCTAATTATATGTGTTTTCGTGATTTCAAGAATTTTGATTTGTCCAAATTTGCTGCAGACTCACTTGAAACTAATCTAAGTGAACTTTTCAAAACCCATCTGGTGGATAAAAAAATTAATATCTTCAATACAATACTCATGCAACTCTTTGATACTCATGCGCGAAAAAAGGTTATTCAGCCAAAACGTCATCCAGCTCCATGGTTAACCTCCGAAATTAGGAACCTCATGGCCGTTAGGGATCGTCTTCGCCGTAATTTCAGAAGAACTCAACTCCCGAACCTTCACGAACAATACAAAGTGGCTCGCAATCAAGTGCAGCACCGAATCCGTACCGCTAAACAAAAATACTATGTTTCGTGCTTTTCCGATAAATGGGACATAAAGTCCACTTGGCAGGAGCTGAGGCGCCTCGGACTTGGAAAGCCTAGACGTCCCCCATTCAAAATGAACTTCCCCTTGGATGATTTAAATAGCTACTTTCTCACGTCTGCTTTCAAGGATGAAAATGATGTCGAGGATGGTAACCATTCTACTCAAACCCAAAATAATCTCACTTCATTAGATCATGCATTATTCTCTGACTTTGACGATGGAAGGCTTTATTTCCCCCTCTATACACTCGAAATGCTGATAACACAAGTGAAAAGTTTAAAATCAAATTCAACAGGTGTCGATGGAATCAGTGCAAGAATGCTAAACGTTATTCTCCCAGTAGTAATGCCTATGATACTAAACATCTATAACTGTTCACTCAATTACTCTATATTCCCTACCCTGTGGAAATCTGCCCTAGTTCGGCCAATAATGAAAATAACAACTCCGAAAAAAATTTCTGACTACCGACCTATTGCACTTCTTTGCTCTATTTCCAAAACTCTCGAGCGAATCGTTCATACGGTTACAGTGGAGCATCTTACGCGGCACAATTTCTTTGATGAGTATCAGTCGGGCTTCCGTAAGCTCTATAGCACTCAGTCGGCTTTGATAAAGGTAACTGATGATATACGCAGATCCATAGACGCAAAAAAGGTAACAGTTTTAGTCCAATTCGATTTGAGCAAGGCTTTGATTCAGTAGACCACGGCATACTACTGGAACGTATGAGCAAACTCAAGTTCTCTTACTCTGTCCTTCGCTGGTTTCGCTCCTATCTGTCTAATCGTCAGCAAGCTGTTAAAGATGAAGACGGGAATGTATCTGTTTTCCAACCTGTCCTATGTGGAGTTCCACAGGGGTCAATTCTCGGGCCTTTATTATTTACTATTTTTATAAAAAAACTAGCTACCATAATAACTCATTGTAAACATCACTTTTATGCTGACGATCTACAGATATATCTTGAGTCCTACCCCTCTGAATTTAACCATGCCATTGACTTGGTCAACAAGGATATCCAACTCATCTGTGAATGGCTGACTGAAAATCGGCTAAATCTAAATCCCAAAAAGACCAAGTCGATAATCTTTGGAAGCACCACCAATGTACATATGCTGCTCGCAAGTGATCTCCCTAAAATAAGTGTTTTAAATATTCAAATTGACTACTCAAATACAGTGAAAATCTTAGGAGTTTATCTAAGCAGCACCTTAACCTGGCGCGAGCAAGTAAATGCCATTTCTAATAAAGTTCACAAAACTCTTTACACAATGAAGCATTTCAAACACCTGATCCCTATAACGTTACGCCAGAAGCTTGTTCAAACGTTAGTATTACCACATCTCGACTATTGCTCAGTTTTCTACGCTGACGTGAATAAGGAGCTAAGTACCAAATTACAAAGGCTCCAAAATTCTTGTCTACGATTCAACTTTAATATGCGTTTTAATGAACGTGTAACTCCTTACTATAAAATGTTGAATTGGTTAAAACTCGATCAGAGGAGAATGCTTCAAAAGGCCTCACAATTATTTAAAGTTCTGAATTCAAAAACCCCTTCATATTTATATGAAAATTTTATATTCAATTCACTTACGACGAAGAGATCAACCCGCATTACAAAAACATTCCATCTTCCCAAATACCGCACGGCTATATATGAAAAGTCATTCAGTATTTCATCCAGCAAACTATGGAACTCTTTGCCTAATAATGTAAAATTATCCAGGAACACATCCCAATTCAACAGGAAAATGTTTGAATATCTGTCTACCACACTACCCAAATGACCTTATTACTGTTCTATCAGGCTAAATATTTAACTATTGTTCTTTGTATTTGTATGTATGTATTTTACTATATGCTTCGTTCAACTGATGTTAAATTATGTCTTGTTTCACTAGTTTAGAACCAGTTTCACTCCATAGGTTTCAAAACCTAATGTAACCTGTATTCTGCTCCAAGGGACTTTGCTCCCAGAGCAATAAAAATTGTTTTTATATATAAAGAGGTTCCACTTTGGAATCGCACATGTTATTTCATCGTTTCCACTTATGGCGGCCGCAAATTGAAATGACGTAAGGGCCAAAGGAGTGTTTTTATCACGTTTTAAAAAATTCTATCATCAGGAACGGGTTTGGATCGCCAGGTGGCTCTAGCAAGGATCCACCCACGATTCATTTAAGTCCGCTCAAGTATAGGTGTGTAGAAATCGGTGAGCACTAACAAGTTCTGGGGACCAATCTGCAGATCAGTGAGGAATCAAAATTGATTAAAACAATGTAAACACTAAGGTAATGGGTCTTCTCAAGGGGCCCACCCGATGTACAGGCCTGTAGGCCATCATCTCGGTGGCCCAGGACTTATATCCGAAAAATATTACATATAAGGTATATTAATAATCTTTACTGGGACGATGACATTTTACGTTTGTGAGATGATTGGCGACCGAATTGCGCCGTTCTTTCCAGCTTTATCGATTTCATCCGCTATTCTCATATCTGCTTGACCAATGTAAGAGCTGCCACTTAGGGGCGGTTATTGTGAGTAATTCATAATTTATATCATTCCCACATATAATTATGAGTGAAAAAATAAAATTTCATATCGTGCTGTTCGGCCAATACTTCATAGTTTTATGAGTATGATTCCGTTATCGTTATCTTACTCATTTTTGTCTTGACCATTCTTCTCAATTTTAGAGCTCAATCAATCATTACAGTGCGACTTCTTTTACGATGCACGAAATATTTGCTTGCTCTTCTTGGTAGCGATCGACAAGGGAGGGGAATAACGCTTCCCGACCGCGCAACGAAGGAAAGGTTTTTTGGGGTAAAATTACTCTGGTGTTTAATCACCCCCTGCCACACACCCTAAAGGTGGCCTGCAGGTACCATGCATGCATGTACGACAAGCGCGAATCTTTTAAACTGCTATGCGATCAGAGTTTGTAAGAACAGGCCTCCGACTCTCTTGTTATTCTTATTTCCTGTGAAAACGGCGCACATAAAAGTCGAAAAGACGTTCCATGAATTGTACTTATCTTTCTTGTTATAATTTTTCTCTTGACTTTTTATGCCATTCTCTTTTGGGCGATCTTAGAAAAGTCAGAAAAATGATAACCAAAAATTCTAAAATATATTTCATGTTCGGAACAAACGAATATTTTTATTAATTTTACACTACCCACAGTACTTTTGTTATTATTTAATTAGTTCATGCGCTTCAGTTCAAAAGGCCTTATCTCCTGATGTGTTGTAGAGATTTCACTTTCACTTGATTAAATTTGCCATGCCTTTTGGAAAAACTGGGAAAGTTCCATGCTGTTCGACGAAATCTATGACCTAACAGGAATAAATGATGACATTCACATTTCATCTTTTTTTATAGTTGGGCGTGATTCAATAAGAAATGCATTACACTGATTTTTTCTGTCTATTATTCATAAGAAAACATGATCTTTGTAAACTTTTCACCTCCCTTGATCTCTACTTCCTATCCTCGTCCTTATGTAGAGTGGACTTCAGACAAACGCCTATCTCTCTCTCCTCTCTCTCTCTATCTCCCTCTCTTTCTATCGTTCAAAGGTTGACACGTTTATTGTGAAATTGGGTCGCTTAAGTCAATAATTTCGCTGCATACTCGAATATCACTAGATTTATAATTGCAAAATAGTTCGACTGCAAATTTAAATGGAGTGCTTTTATGGGATTGTTTCCCTCACAATTAATAATATATATATATATATATATATATATATATATATATATATATATGTGTGTGTGTGTGTGTGTGTGTGTGTGTATAGGGAGGTGGGGGGCAGGTAGTCCAGAGGTAGAGCGTTGGACTGAGGTTGACCGGAGGGCCCGGGTTCGCTTCGCCCCTCGCCACCCAACGTGATTTTTCGGGTACCAGGTCTTCCTGGGAAACCATAGCCGACACAGGGAAAAGAACTGGCCCCTCTATCCTGATTTGTGAATTCCACACGCCGCTGGGCTAAGGATTATGTGAGATCTACCCTCGCCCATCAAACCGACCTTCGGGGTGATTACTATGTTCATGGTTTTTATAGGAAAATATATTTATTTAGAGGGACTAAATATTATGGCCCTGATATATATAGATTATCTTGAGGCACTCTCTTGCAATATTGTAATCTCTGCATTTTTCATCTCAGGCGTAAAAGTCTCAGGCCATGTGTGACAGTAATAAAAAGGAAGCTAGCCGTCATTAGCATTACAAAATGACAATTTGAATGAGCTATTTATGTTCATCAGCTCACCACGAAATAAATGATTCTATTCGAAGTGTGAGATATCAGTCTCTATTGTTACTTTGAAAATATAATTTCATTATGACGTTGTATAATCACAAAAACATACCTCTATGATTGTGATTCTAGTACCAAAAAGTTTAAGGTTCTCTATGGCCAAGTTCAGCATTACACTATGGAGAATACACTCTTCGAGGACGACCTTCATTTGATTAGGTAGGTGTTAAAAACGAGTAGAAAATATACTCTGGGATAAATATTATAGATAACTTATTTACTCAGGTAAATGTTGATTTTCTTCGCGTATCATCGTCCCAGTAACCTATTTCTAAATGATGGAGGCGAATATAAAACATGAATTCAAAAGCAAATATTCTTTGAGCCTGTAAGACTTTTTCAATGCCCAATTAGATTATAACGTCGAAAAGAATCTACCGAAGTTTCGTGCGTCATTATTTTCAAATGTGATTCCTCTGGGCCGAGTAAACATGGTATTCCAGCTGCGACACGTTCCACTTTACCTTATTAGGTGATTTGCTGATGGAATATCGTAGGGCATGAATCATTTCCCTCAAGATTTTTGTTACCTTTGAAAACAGCTTCTTGTGAAGTAATATATGCAAATAGCAATTCGCGGATAACAAACCGATCCGTCTCTATGTTTCAGTTGAATGCAGGTGTCATATTTGGGAATTTATATGCTACTAATGCTAGGAAATGTATTGAATTTTTCCCGCTCTCTTCTTCCAATGACGTAAACCTTTGAGATGAGTTGCTGAGTTATGGAATACAGTTGATTTTGGGAACACTTACTAATACCAACATACGATTCTAAGAAGCAGCGAATGACCTAAATGATTGTCCTTCAAGAAGACGCCAATATTTTTCTATGAACCAGAACTATCAATATCCTTTGTAATAACACTTCTTGAGCGTTCTGTACATTCTATGTTATCTTCCTCATTGTGTTCTCTGGTTATTTTTGTGCCCGCTGCTTTAACCTCCCCCGTTGGCTATCATTCAGGATTTTCCTTTGTCTGCCCTGTGAGCTTCAGTCTTCCGATTGGCGTTCCTAATTGGTCATCATTAGGAATTTAGAATGTTATGCAAGCCAATTGTTACCAATTGGTTTCGTAATAAGTGTCATCCACAAGCGCGTTCCTGATCGTCCGCTGTTTTCACATTATCTTTGCTAGGCATACCATCTCTCTTTTCGATAACATATCCAGTTCGTGTTCTAGGATAAAATTTCATTCGTTCTTAGCTGATCTTCTATTTTATATGGCACATTGTGCATCTACAGTAAAGGATATCATGTACGCATAAAAACATTAAAAAGGTTTTTATGGCAGAAATATTCCCGTGATTCAATGCTTAGGATGTTTACGTACATGTAAACGTGCATTTGAGAGATTTTTTTTATTTTACAAAAGCAAATTTTATTATATATATCTTAAAATTATTTAGAATATCTTGATTGCTTTATTTCAATAGGAAATGATCGTAGGTTTTTGCAAGTAGACAAAGCAATCTGCAAATATGAAAGTGAGAATAGGAAGATTTCTTCATTAGAAATTAGGATAGAAGATTGGTGGAGGGAAACGGGGGGCGTGGGCACCATCCTGAGAGTTGAAAATCGGGACAATTACAATTTTTAATTTCCAAAATTCACCTTGGTTTGTTTCTGTGAGTGCCTTACACTGTGAAACTGCAGTATGCCACACTCATAAAACATTTAGTAAAGGAAGCTAACGATAGATTTACGCGGACAATTTAAGAAGCGTTAGCGTTATAAATTCCACGAGATGGTATGTTCAGCCTTTCCCAGATGAGACCTTATGTCATGGATCTTTGAATGGAGCTTGATTCTCTCATTCTCTTTACTTTTCTCTCAGTTGAGTGTTGTTTGACTCAGGCGGGAGGTTTATTTCATCACCTGTCGAGCTCTTTTGTATTTAAGAATATCCCAAGCGGGCGTTCTTTCCTTATCGTTCTTCCTCGTTTGTGTAAGTTTTCCCTCTCTTTGTCAGAGGAAACGTTTTCCGGTTCATCTAAAAATTTCCAGGGTGGTTTCTCTTTTGGCTACACGAAAGCGTCTCTGCGTGTCCCAGATCGCAGTCTCAGAGGCCTCTTTATTTCAAGATCAAGCATACGCCGCCATATGGGTCTGTTTCTCAGAGCTACAAGTCAGTTTACTCGTCCTTGCGATTTGTGCATGCGGAGTCTGCTGTTGTAATCAACAGTTTGGCATGTGTTACTTGCCTACACATAATATGCGAATTTCTTAGTTTTGCGCTTAATTTAAGACTGTTTTAGGAGGCTTGTAAATCGGCATGTAGCTTTGATAAACGGGCCCATGGAGTCTGTTGGTAATGACCGATCGATTCTGATCATTTAATACCATCGCCTGACCCGAGGGTCGAAAATAATCTTATTGTTTCCTGTCGTCCGCTAACTTCCACGTTTGCAACAGCCCGTCTCGTCCGATTTGCTCCCTGGAAGTGTACTAACGAAGACCTCTTCATATGGCTCCTCAGACATAGTCCTTGGCCGTGAGCATTCGTTTATCACTCGCCTTTCGCACGTTTGTTGGCTCTCCCAGAGGATATAACAGCTTTCATTAGCGAAGGCGGAATTGGTTAGATTGACGTATAAGTTTCCTGAAAGCGGTAAGTTGGTTGTCGGACTGAGCGCACAGGATATGGAGGAAGACAAATTTTAACCGTGATCAATAACCGTTGGTAGCGGGGATAGCAGGCTAGCAGAAACGGGGAAGATTTTATTAAGGAGTAATGCTTTTTACGAGCTCGTACTGCTCAAAATTCAGTGCTTTTGATGTGGTTCCATGAGTTATTAGTCATGCCAATCTCTATGATTATCTCTTGATACTAATGCTTATATACTATAGTAAATTAGCCATACAGTCAACGATAATTATGATTAACGCTGGAAATATGGCGAACCGTTTGAATACGGGCTCAGGTAGGCACTGGTGGCTGATTGGCAAGCAGCCGTCCCGCATATTTACAACTATTGGACCCCATTTTTGTTTTTTTTTCAGCTATGTATTCGTTTTCTGCTCATGAAACTCTCCAGTGAGTGACGGTAGGTTATGATAAAAATATGCCAAATAAGCTTGACATTTTAACTGCTTTATTTGATCACTACATCGCATTGGCTTAGGAAGGAACCAGGTGATTGGGGGAATGGGGGAATTACCCGCCCGCCCGCAGGCGGCGAGCCGGATCACTAATTGCGAGAGGAAATAGGTATTATTGACCGTCCATGAACTACAACAGAAGAGCACGAACGGCTGAACTAATGCAAAGATTTTGCATAACGCATATATATATATATATATATATATACACGAGGGTCATCCGGAAAGTAGTACCCGTTCGTGAAATAAAGACACAAAAGTAAATATTAACAAACATAAAAAATTTTATTTGAAAGAGGATACTTTAAACTACTTCTCAACATAATCTCCAAGCAAATTAAGGCATTTGTCATAACGTGTGACAAGTTTCTGTATTCCTGCTGCATAGTCCTTCGCCGCCAGCTCATTGAGATACGCGAGGGACCCATCTTGCACAAATTTTTGTATAATGCAGATGGTGTTTAACAATTTCATGAACAATTGTTCGAGAAACATTGGGAAAATGCTCACAGATGTCATCAATTGTGACGCGCCGATCGTTCCTCACGAATTCGTCAACTGAGCTCACCAGTTGGTCTGTAATGACAGACGGTCTCCCCGAACGCTCATCGTCGTGTGTGTTCCCCCTCCCCATGTTGAAGTTGCGACACCACCGCCGAACAGACGACTCGTCCATTACATTGTCTCCATACACCTCCTTTAATTGGCGATGAATATCACATGGGCGAACGTTTCTTGCATTGAGGAATTTAATCACTGCCCTCACTTCACAACTGGCGGCGTTCTCAATTTTTTTAAACATTGTAAACAATCACAGAAACAACACAGGCAATGCTAGCGTCACGCAACTTGGCTCAGAGAAGGCAGACAAGCCACTGAAGCTATCTGACCTCGTCCAGCGGCTACTCGCGTCGTCAGCACTTCATGCGGCACGAACGGGTACTACTTTCCGGATGACCCTCGTATATATATATATATATATATATATATATATATATATATATATATATATATATATATATATATATATATATATATATATATATATATATATATATATATATATATATATATATATGTGTGTGTATATATATATATATATATATATATATATACACAGATGTAGATTTTAAACCGTAGAAACACAAAGAAAGGACACTCACATGTGTAGTTTTGACGTTTCGGCGGTACGGCCGTCGTCTTCAGATTCTGAGGACTACGACGACGACAATTCTGAAGACGACAGCCATGCCGTCGAAACGTCATAACTACATATGTGAGTGTCCTTTCTTTGTGTTTCTATGGTTTAAAAATCTACATCCTTTGTTTTTATATATTTATGCGTCACCTAAGAGCGTTCCATTTCGAAGATATAATATATATATATATATATATATATATATATATATATATATATATATGTATATATATATATAGATCTATGTACACCTAGAACTAGTATGTGGAAGAGATAATGGAAACAACAGGATGTAGATGATTTTCGGAATTACAGAAGATGAATTGTAGAGACATGTGGATGACTGTCGCCGACCGATCCTGATGCAATAGTAACTGAAGAAGAGAGAAAAACGCTTCGTTAGTGAAAAGAAAGTTATGCTCACTTCGAGAATAATAGGGATCTAATGGATTTTAGAGCCTAAAAAGCCATGAATTACTTATGGAATGTATCTAATTATTGATACTTATTTACATACCATTCATTAATATATATTTAATAGCTAAAATATATATAAATAAATTCATTTATGGTTTCTACGGTCAAGAAATGTTTTACATTTTAAAATTAATTTAGGTATTATACGTGTGCATAATGTTGTTATGATCATAAGATATGTGAGTATTACTTTACGAATTACTTCAAAACCTTTTCGACGACAGTTCCTCGATGATAAATTTTAAAGGAAATTTTAAATAATATTATCATTTCTTTATTGTTTATAAAAACACTAAAATAGAGTTATTATACTAAACATTTAGAACTGAATTGAAACAAAGCAAACGAAAGTAATATTTGTAGCACGTTAGTTGATATTTTTTCTTGAATCCATAGCGTGTATTCCCAACCGATAGTTCACGAAAGTAAAAAATAAACCTGATTTTCATTAATTTTTGAATATAAATACTTTGATCGATAAGAATATATTGGGCTCTAACACTTCTTCTACTTCTATTTTACTGCTACATGGTACTCCGCAAGCCACCGCCAGGGTGTGTGGCGGGGTGATTTCTCATCCGAAATGCCACATCAAAGTTAAAGTTTCTGTTGAAAAAGGCCGCGTTGGTGTATTAATTCATTCTAATTAGGAAGAACTACCCCGGTGTGCAATTCAGAAAAATGTAACCATTTGTTCTCATTGTTTATTTTATTAGGTCGGGTTTCGTTGTCCCGGTGAATTGTAAGGAATTAATTGTTTTATTTTAACTCTCCGTTGCCGACGCAGTTTTCCATACTCAAAATTTACAAGCACAGTAATTATCACTTCAGGACATGAGATAAAATATTTGGGCGTGACGGACAAAAGAACTGGTTTTTTGGGTTATGTTTTCTGTTTCTGATTATCTCTAAACAATTATAATTACGAACTCGTCATAGAAGGCGATAATGACCAAGCCATCAATTGCAGCAACAATTATTATCATTAGAGTAATAGTAATATATTTCCAGTCATATTGATTTAGTATCCCCTTGACGTAATTATTAGAATATTATGCGAATAGACCACAACTTAGAAGCCTAGACTTGACCAGAGAAATGTTTACATATGAAACTCAAAATGCGCAGGAAAGTGAATCATCAAAATGTGCTCTAAAAGCAGGCTTTCATGTGCTTACTTTTTCTGCGTCGTGGAAACACATATCTGAAAACGACCTACGTATTATTGCTTGTGGTGACGCATTAAATGAAAGGAGGGACTTGGTTTGGAATGCGGGCCACTTGGTGGGGAAGTATAATTCCTTCGTATTTCCTCTTCAACTTTTCCATTGTAGTTCACTGACTGACACCCCTGAAAAAACTAGAGTTCTCAATAAATAAAAGCAAGTTTTAATTAAATCAGAAAATATGTAATACCTTTCGCCTGCCAAACACAACAAAATTCACGGATTACCGTTTCAGTCTGACTTTACTACAAGCACTGGAGGAATTAATAAATAAATTAAATATTATGATTCCATTGTCATTACCTAAAACAGGAGTGGATCCTGATTTTTTTGGTACCAAAATAACAATTTTAAATACGCTTTCTCTGATGATATCTAACATCTTAATGAGTGTACTTCGCATATGACTAATAGTACTCGGTAACCTACTGCGTCAGGAAGACTGAAATTCTAGGAAAAAAATTAATAAAAATTTTTGAAAACGACCCTACCGCTTGAGAAAATTGTCCTTTTAATGGGCTTACCCCATTCAAGTCAAACTTTAACGCGTGTTAAAAACTATCCTTAATTATCGATAATGTCTGGACTGCATTCAATAGAAGAGTTATCATTATCATCCGAATATTGGTTGACTCCAGCCATTGATTCTTTACTATCCCTTCTAATGCTCTTATACCGTGGTTGCTCTTATGTCCTTGATCCTTTTTTGGACAATGTATTTTTCCCTTAAACCTTCCTCGTGAGACAATTCCTTGTATTTTTCCTTCTATTATATTCTTCACATTTTCATTGTGCTTCAAGGCGTGTCCGATCCACTTCGTTCTCCTTTTCTATAGGGTTCTCAAAACATGGTCTTTTGCTTCTTCATTTCTTACTTTATCATTCGGGTATTTATTATTCGCCTCCAATGCCATGTTTCAAAGGTTCCTATTCTCCTCTGGTTAACTTTTCCTATGGCCCATGTCTCTGATCCACTAAATGCCACGCTCTGTATTAATGTTTTCAGAAACTGATTTCTTGTTTGTAGCCATATATTTTCCTAGCATTGGAGTCGCCTTTTAATCAGTAATGCATTCGTAGCTTGAGCCATTCTGCACATGATATGCGCTAAGCTTTTTCCATTCCATGTATATCCGAGGTAGGTTCAACTGGTTTTTATTTCTCTTCTGCTGGCGCAACATCTGCCTTTTGCCCGTCTTCCGCGAATTAGGATGTTTTTTTTCTTCTTATTGTTTTCATAATGTGTTGATGGAATTCAAATTACGGAGCCCGAGAATACGGAGAAGCGCATTCCAAGTACTTCTTCCTTGTATCCCATCAACTCATTTCCTCGTGATTTTAAAAACGTAAACTAGGCTCAAAATTGCAATCGAATTATTGCGAAGGCGGGAATATCCATTTATTGAAGTCAATGCTACGTCACACTTTCCTCGTAAATATCCGGTTAGATCTTTTTGAGGCATATCCAATCCGTTGAAAATACACCCCAGTAATATTCCGAATGAGAGGCAGGTACAAACATTTTTTGGACAGCTCAAATTTTGCCATTTGCAAATAATTTTCGGACTGGTTTCACAAAAATGTGACGCATGTTCCCAGGAGCAGGATTGGGGGGATCGAGATGGTGCGGGGGCTAACGTACTGGCTTCCCACCCTGAGGGCGCGGGTTCAAATCCCGGCGGTGTTGAATATTTTTCAGAGGTATCTCGATCCCTACTTGAGGTGCTTTGTGGAGGGCACTTTGAGGGAGTACGCCGTCCGTCGGATGGGACGTTAAACTGCGGACCCCTTGGCGCCTTTCGTAAAGAGTAGGCTAATGCCGACGCCGGGTTTCTCTCCACCCTTCATCCTTTCCTGTCCATCCCCTATGGCGCAAATGACCTTAGCTGTCGGTCGCCTCCCCTCAAAACTACTACTACTAGCAGGATTGGTAAATGAAACATCATGCCTCGAGCTCTCACGAAACGCGGTACCAGAGCGGTGAAATAGCAGGTCTATGCTGGTACCATATGCGAACCCGAACCTTATCTTCTTAACCGCGCGATGCATGATATAGTGCAAAAACTTTCTAAAAATAAAATATTTTGCTAAAAGCCTTGCGTACCTTTGAAAGCAAGTCGTTCTGGTACTTTATAAACCCTAATTCATTTCGGTCACTGAAGTTTTCAATTAAAAGAAAAGAGGAAAAAGACGCAAATTATAAAATGGATGGGCATTAACATTAAAGATACTCAAAACATTGAAGGTTTACCAAATACTTGGTTTTTACACTTATATTGAACCTTATATTGAGTTCAGGCAGAAGAATATACGAGACAGCCTTAAAGTAATTAGGATTCCTCAAACAGATTGTAGGAAAATGCAATAAAAGTATAAGAGAGAGGCGTTACTTCGCTCCAATGAGGCTGCATTTGGAATACGTGGAAGTTAATTGGGAGCCACTGGAGAAAACATGAATGAAGGACTCAGAAACGTTTTAGGGAATATCCGCTTTTTTTAAATTGCTACAGGAGAAGGGTAAGCGTGATGGGTATGTTGGAGGAATAAGGTTGGGAGCTCCTTGAATCACGAGGAAAGCAGACAAGATTTACCTAGGCTTTTTGAAAGGAACAGGGCACTCGATTTCTATTATGACACCAAGGATATTATAATGGCTCATAATTAAACCGGGAGATTCGACCACTGGGAGGAAATAAGAGATATTCAAATATTCCTTCTGCGCCCTTACGGAACACATTCATAACAAAATAGAAACCAAGCGCCCGAATATATTTTCACTTAACAACCGAATATTAATGATTTACTCAAACAGAACCAATTTTTGCGTGATTTATATAAGCATGTATGTATATGGGGTGTACGTGTTCCAGTGTTTGTAATGCGTGTGTGACGGCTTGCGGAGCATTGTGTGGGATTAAGTGCAAATGTACGCAGACGTATTTTTTGCATACCTATTTGTTGTTTTGTTGGACAATGCTTTTTATTTGTAGTAAAATAGAATGGCTAACTTGTCTTTATTTTGATTAGTTGACCAAAAAAAATAATGGATAGCAAAGTTATTTTCCGCTAAATTTGGATTACACTGGTCCAATATTTCTCTGCTATGATTTCAGTTTTCATTTCCATGATTTGTTTGAATATTATTATTTGTAAGAATAATTCACCATAAAAGATGAAACATTTATTTTATCAGTACTTTTTGTCAGTATAATACAAATACTACTAATTAGTATAAGTGAATTCACACCTATCTCTTAAAATTTGACTCGTTTCCTTGTAAGATCTGATCATGTGTTTATGTTTATTTCTAAATAATACTACTCTAGCGGGGATACTAAAGCTTAATAAATAAATGTATCAACAAATATTAGCCCTTGTATTATTTAATTTCCAATTTTTGCGACGGAGGTTCACCATATGAGAAATAGCGATTGAAATCGATTTTACATTTATGAAATAGAATCGCAAATATGTGCGCACAATGGTACATTTTAAAAGGAATCATTGAAACCAATCGATTAACTAAATAAAGTAATATGATATAGCTTTATTGAAGAAATCTCCAGTATTTAAAGGTTAAGTACAAATGTTTTTAGGCATATTAAGAGATTATTTTGCCCTGATTAAATAGCTGGTACAAACCTAAGATAAGAGGACAGTTTGAAAGGTTCTCGGAATCACCTACAGATGCCAGCGCAACGAGTTTCCCGTGTAGTAATAGGTAATCTTTTATGGGTAAACACATCACGCCTCAGTGCCCTGGGGAGAGATCTGTGGTGGGGACGCCTCTCTGTTGTTGTTCCCGTGTGGTGATTTGTGAAGACGGAAAAAATTGATATTCGAGCAGTGATTAAATACTTCGTAAAGAAAGGTATGAAAGCAAAAAAAATTCATGTCGATTTTCAGAATACTCTGGGGGACTCTGCTCCTTCATATTCAACTGTTGCTGAGTGGACAAACGAGTTTAAGTTTCGTCGGGACAGTTTAGATGATGATCCGCGTAGTGGTCGAACAAAATGTGTCACTGCCCCAGAAATTGTGAAAAAGTGCTTAAAATGATCATGAAGGATCGCCGATTGAAAGTACGAGAAATTGCTGTAGCTGTTAGAATGTAATTTTAACGGGCACAACACATTTTAACAATGGAATTGGATATGAGAAAATTATCTCTTGACGCAGGATCACAAGCAAATCAGATTGAAAATAACCGAACAATGTTTGACCCGTTTTAAGAGCAACCAAAATGATTTTCTGCGCCAATTTGTGACCACAGATGAAAATAGGGTCCACTTATATACCCTGTAGACAAAACAGCAGTCAAAGCAGTGGAAACATGTTAATTCGCCTCCAACACCCATGATAGCAAAGGCAGTGGGGTCGGCGGGAAAGGTGATTACTTTAGTTTTCTGTGATCTGAAAGGGATTCTGCTAATAGATTACCTTCTCACTGGTCAAGCATTTAATGAACAATACTACGCTAGCCTCCTCGAAACTTACGGCAAAATATAAGCAAAAAATGCCAGGTTTGGCAAGGGAGAAATTCATCTTTCATCAAGCGCCCACGCACAAGTGTCGTTGCCCTAGCAAAAATACGTGAACTAAGATACAAATCGTCGCCACGCCCACCTAATTCGTCTGACTTAGCTCCATCGGATTTCCATCTCATATCCAAGCTCAAAATTTTCCCCGGAGGAGGGAGATTCTCTTCAAAGATCGAACAGCCGAAGTATGCGGATATTTTGCAGGCCTGAAGGAGTAATTTTCGAGATGGGATATAAGTGTATCAGTGTACAGGGAAATTGCATTGAAAAATAAAAAAAGTTTCACTGAGGTACAAGTAAGTCGTTTATTTCTATTCCAATCAGAGAACTTTTCAAATTACCCTCGTATGACCGTCATCTTAGTCTAGAGGGTGGGTTTTATTGTTTTGACTTCAAGTGCTAGTGATGCGAGGACATTCATTCAGATGTAAACACCTGAGTTGCGTCTAATACCTTTGAAAAACTTATATTTTGCCACTGACGGGAAAAAATGAAGTCCATAGCTTTAATGTTTTATTTGTACACGATTGAGATATTAAAACAATAACACAAGTACATGACCCTCCGATTTAGAACTCCTCTTTGGAATGGGCTGCTTCGTTTAGGGTAAGCATCAGCTTTGGCAGATGAAATCAATTAACTAATGACTGTTTTACTTAAGCATGCTTTCATAACTTTGCGAGATGATGATCTGAAAGAGGTGCGCTGATACCATGCCCTTGGCGTATTGTTTCTATTAATTTTCAGCGGTTTAATTTCATTTTCCAAGGCTGATGCTTACTTTAAAATATTCAGCCCACTCCAAAGAGGGGTCCTAATTCGGAGGGCCATGCTCTTGTTTTTATATTCTATTCCGGTTGCACAACGCTTCCTTCGTGGTCAATAGGCGTTAATGAACTGAGCTGATATTCATCGATTCTTTGGAAATCGATATGCCATGCAGTTTTGATTAAGGGAGTTCCGGAAACAACTCGTAAGGTTTAAATACAATAGGTGCAGTTAAGGCTGCAAACTATCTCCGAATTAAGACTAAAGGTGCAGATATTACGTATTCAGGACCATTTCCTTTCGAAGATCAACCATTTGGTTTCCTGCGAGGTGCTAATGACCCAAAAAACCGCAACGCTAAAATTTTGGTATGGCTCTGGTAGTCCTCTAGGCCTGACACCACTTTTTAAATAGCCGAACGCTTTGTGTCGTCAGACAATCACCATTTATGTGCAACCGAGAGTGGAAGAATTGAGAGTGTAGAGAAAGAGACATTTTAATTTAATATTAGTTTAACCTGAACGCAAATTATTTCGCTAACTTGCACGTTACGGCGTTACAGTAACAGTTTTCATTGCACAATGAACACATTAGCATATGTACGAAGATATTCTCAATTATTTCTTTTATACACGTGTATTAACTGTTCTGGCGATTCGAACGTGAACCTCGGAAGAATGACTCAATGGGCTTTTGCACCGTTTTTAAGACGAGTTGACATCGGATGAACACTTAAAATAGGCTCCCTTAAAGGAACTGGCTTACCGACATTAATTCGCACATGCTGGCAGCACTTTCGCTGGGCCTACATTTCCCACTGGCGAGTTATTGCCAAGCCCTCTATACGCCATTTTCAAAACTACTATTCGTGCTGGGAAATGTTGAGCACGCTCCACAGAGGTCTCTGATGCATATACAGCGGAGCGCTCTGAGACAAATTTTTGAACTTAATTTGCATGGGGAACATAATACTGCTCCATAAATTAATTTGTTAAGGCATTTTTCTTTGTGCTTTATTTCTAGAGCATGTACCATTATTTGCTGAGGCAAGGAAAAAAACGGTTGGAAGGCAACCTGAAGTGATGAAATTGAAATGTATTTATTTTATGTGCAGGAGTAATATTTTTTCGATTAAATATTTTAATTCAGTATTAATTACATTAAAATATAATCCTTTAATTAATTATATAACCATCTAAAAGTTTGCAAATAATTTCCAAATGAAGCATTTAGTGAAAACAACTTGTTTCTTAAGGAACCCCTTTATAATTCTTGTGATTTTTGGTGATCAGCTGGAACTGTAGTTGTGCTGGGAAGTGGTCGCCTGAATATGTACAATAATGTTGCATTCTTTGCAAAAGGCTAGTAAACAATGGCTATTTGACATACTAGCTAAAGGAGGAAAAGGTAGGAAGTATGCGATGTAGAATCAATGCATTCTAAGGCGCCACGGGAGTATTAAATTTTACACCACAATCAGCAACCGCAATTTTGTTTGGAATACCGATTTTAAGACGATAGATATTATACTATTTCGTAAATATTTGGACTTAAATTTCGTTGCTAGAGAAAAATGTGCGCATTCAGGATTGCATTTGATTACCTTCAGCATATGTGATTAATGTATCCATATTATCATATTTTAACATTATTTCTATTAATGAAATATTTTCAATTTCAATCAATTCCTCTGTAAAATAACTCCTAAAATCGGTATAGGTAGATTCGACCAGTGATATGAAATAAAAGATTTAGACGTCGCCACCAACAGATCCAAGATTACTCCTTACCTCACACAAAACACAATCACAACAAAATCAAACACTAGTACTCCAATATTTTTGCTTAAAACCAAAAATGTAATGATTTAGTCTGGCCAACCAAGCATTGAAGAATGCAAGCATATAGGCATGAGTGTGTTTCCAAGTGTTTATTTATGAGTAAATGCATATTTTTTTAAATGCACGTATATGAACGGATTCCTGTGGTCGTTTATCTGGTGTCCTAACATACCCCGCCGCAGGCCTTAGCGGCGGATAGCGAGCTATTGTGTAAATGTACTCATGTAGGGAGTGGGATTTCATTTCTTCTAACAACGCAGGGCAGATCTGCAAATTAAATAAGGTCATTGAACCATTTGAAAGTGCTTTCTGCTGTATAATGCTATGTCTGTATGGATACTGCTGCAGTATTATACTACGCACAACACGTAGAGCTTGATGCTACAGTAGATACAGCAGGTGGTGCTATATATGCATGTATATATAAATACATACATACATATATACATATATACATACAAACACGAAGGGATAGGAACACACATAAAGGACAAGCATAGAAGAAGGGGGGAAGGCGAAATCAGGCAGATCACGAGTGTTAAAATATTTCCTAGACCGGGACTTGAACTCCGGATCTTTACACTTGCCGGACGGAGACTCTTAACCACTTGCGCTATCCAGAAAACGTAATTTATACTGAAATCTGCGATGCTTATATATATATACATATATATATATATATATATATATATATATATATATATATATATATATATATATATATATATATATATATGTATGTGTATATATATATAGATTTTTAAACCATAGAGACACTAAGAAAGGACACTCACAATATGTTATTTTGACGTTGCGACGGCTAAATGGTTTAAAAATCTACATCTGTGTTTTTATGTTTGTGCGTCAACGAAGAGCGTTCCATTTCGAAGATATACTATATATATATATATATATATATATATATATATATATGTGTGTGTGTGTGTGTGTGTGTGTGTTATATTCACACACACACACACACACACACACACACACATATATATATATATATATATATATATATATATATATATATATATATATATATATATATATATATATATGTGTGTGTGTGTGTGTGTGTGTGTGTGTGTATACGTGCTGTTCAACGGGCTTATTTCTGACCCTAGGTACTTGCTGTGCTTCAGGCAGAAAATATTTCCATATCTTTGAAAATTATCATTTCACATACCCTCGACTAGCAAGAGCTCCGCTAATACAACTTGGAAGACACTTAAAAAGGCCAGCTGCCAAAAGACATGACCACATCACGGAATGCCACCCGATAACATTACGAACGAGTCTAGAAATAGTTCCAGCAGCCTTTTATGGTCAATTAGATGAGTCGACGACAGACGACACCCACTTCCATAAAAAGGCATCTTTTTATAAGGGACCAGGACTAATGAATATCTTTTAGTTCACTGCCATAGAGGTGAGGATATAAACAAGATCTTTTCCTCATAGTACATCTGAAATGGGTATCATTTACTCAGATTACGTCATTAGGGTTTGCATGTCGAGAATCCAATCTGAATCTCTGCAGCTAAAAATTTTATGTTTAATGTTTGAAAGAAATGGAATAAAAATTTTGGCAAGTATTTTTTTCTATGCGTTCATTTGCTCATTTAGGAGCTGAACAGTTGCATTTACTGACGAGGAGAAATAATGGCGTTCAAAGCGGGCACATCTTCAAACGATGTCTTCATCATCTTTGCCCACGTCCGGCATCATTTTTCAGATGTTGGTAGTGGTGCCTAGGAATATTGTTCCACCGCGCGCAGCACGGCGTGGTCACTTCTCCTCTCTGTTTAATTAGTGGACATGTGACTGTCTCCTTCTGTACTCATTCGATTCCTTTTCATTTCCCTCCCTTCTGCCTGCCTGCCTTCCTCTTTCCTTATTCTCCCCGTCTTCCCTCCCTAACACGCATCGACGCGGAGGGATGCATGGCTGCGTCCCTCCCATGTGGGCACCGCCATGGGGTCAGAGCATCGTGACACCGTACCCGCACACATCTAATTCCACACGCGATGCTTTATTCCGTATTCTCTTGGTGAAGAAGGGAGTGAATGCTTTCATTCGCCGTTGGGACACGACTCTTGCGGAAGAAATCTAGATTTAGGTTCGGGGCAAGAAGCAAATGAATAAAAAGTGATTCAAATTAAAGAAATGGTAACTAACGCCGTGCAATCGCTCGAGAATCGATGCAATGCCGGGATGGTGATATGATCAACTTTGAATGTTAATGGCAGCAAGATAGTCCTGGAATCAAGGTGTGGGAAAGAAATTGTAAATTCTATCATTTCTGTGTAATGTGAATTAAGTTGGTAATTTGCCCATCATGTTGTTTCACTTTATGTTATCAGCGTCCCAATTCAGCAACTTAAAGAATATGTAATACCTTCATATTGACAAAATTGTGGTCATTATTAGTTATTCCTAGTTTGTTTTCATTAGAGTCAGACAAGAAAAAACTGTTACCAAGACTTTGTGGGAATTCTCTTTTTGGGGTAAGAAAATGGGGATGTGGGGAAAGGGGAGCAGATCTAATAAGTAGACATGTTTTACATCGGGAGCGGTTGCAAGTTGGGGAAATATGAGGAAATTTGTTGGGGGGGGGGGGGAGGCGCCAAAGGGTTGGTGGATCTCAGGTTATTGAGATTGGCGGGTCGTCTGTATGCGAGAGATGGGCATGGGGGCAATAAGGATGAGGTCGCGTCATTGTCATGTAAGATAGGAAAAAGTTCTGTAAGAAAGGTTTCCAGTCTGTGTGATCCGGGGTAATAGGTGGTACAAAGGTTGAGTTCTGCGTCATATGTGGGCTTGTTATTAGGTGTCTGTGGTCGGGTGGAACGGTGGATTTTATTTTGTAGGAGCTTTTCTGGGTAACTCCGTTTGGGGAGTGCAAGGTGTAGATTGCCTACTTATTAGATCTGCTCCCCTCTTTCCACATCTTCTCATTGCCCCCTCACCTCGTTCCCACGCTAATTGCCTCTCAAAAAGCATTATTTATCTTTTGTCATGCAAATAATGCACTTCATTTTACATAGGCGAATGCATTACCCCCTTATCCATTCGACTGAACAATCACCGGTACTCCTGCAATTATTTTGCCTCATTATCTTCTCTTTCTATCCCTTCACACGCAAATTCCCACAACCTTTCATTAGACCAGTGTTTTGCTCTTACCATCCGAGAATCACTACCCGATTCAGCCACCAATATAGAGGTGAGAACTCGAGAATCCGCGTATATACTAGCTTTCCGATCTTTTAAAATTCCCCCCCTTAACCGCCATCTTTAATTTCGCTCCTAACATTCCTTACACCTCCCCTTCCCCTTCCCCCAGACACCTAACCGATCTCCGAAAAATTTTCAGTTTTACTTGAAGAAGGCCTCAGAGAAGGCCGAAAGCTTAAAGAATCTACAATGTGAGACTCCTTTTAAGTGTAGCTATTTTATTTGTGTTCTATTATACCGTCCAAATATTATGTAATTATATATAAATTTCATACCATAGAAAAAGAAAGCATTCTACCTGAAGAAAAGTCTTTAGAAACACAAACTTAAAATAAATCAGGCTCTTCATCATAAGACTGCGCGCTTCTCTGTTGCAGTAAGTCATGGGCAGTAACAAACACCACAAAGAGAAGAGAGCAGCATTAAAAATGTGTGTAGTTGTAAGGCAAAATGTCATGAAGCTCAAACGGACGACTTGAGTAACTTGCGAAAAGGTTTTACGAAGGATAGGAGAAGAAATTGCCTTGGAAACTATAAAGCCGAAAGCAGAAAAAGCGTTTTAAGTAACCCAACTTCACTGAAGAAATAGCGAATGGGGTGAACTGTAAAGGAAAACCCCGGATAACATTCATGGAGCAAGTGATGAGTGACGACAAAGAAAAGTTATACGTAGACATTAAGAATTTATCGAAAGAAGAAATTGAGTGAAGAACTGTTTGAAACAAACCTTGGGATGGATTGATGATCCATCATGAAGGCGTTGAAGAGGGCATCACTCTCACCCATGAAATCATACTTGGCGCTGATTATTGCCGTCCATTAATGCCCGATATACATGTTCTGTCCCAGAAATAAGTAGAATAATTCCAATAAATTGAAGATCAAAATACAAATTACCAAAATTCTTCAAAAGAGCACACTTGTCCATCGACACCCCAGCACTCAGGCACCCCGTCGCGTTCTCTGACGTTATCCAACGATCCAAAATGATAGCCTTAAAAGCTCCTCTTTGATTTTTGAAAGCAAACAGAATTCCTACGAGGCCTCATCAGGGCTGTAGGGCAGCTGAGGCAGCGTTGCCATCTTGTTCTTGGCCAGGCACTCGGTCACGAAGAAGGCGGTGTGTGACTGAGAGTTGTCTTGCTGCAGCCTCCAGTTGGCAAAGATCTCTTTTCCTGAAAGACATTTTTTTCTTTTTATTCTTGGATCTTCACATTTACATCACCTCTGATAGTACTTTCTCTTCTTTTTCCTGCGCCCACATGACACACGCATAAGAATGAGGCTCCCCGTTGGACCATTCCCGATGTTTCGTTTCCTGACGTTGGCGTTATTTACCCGTAGTAGATATTTGTTTGTAAAGCCTCTTAACTGCGGTATTCGGAGATGATTCGCCTAAATTTTATGTTAAAAAAACTATTATTATTACCTTCAGTATTAAGGTAATTATTTATTGAAATGGAAAATTTATTCAAAAGTATCCACACAATATTGAGTAAGGATAAGTGAAACCGTTGAAACAGCCCACGAAACCTCAACCCTATATTTTGGGATTTTTTCCAACGGAATCTTAATATAGTATGTTCACATTACTCCGAAATTTTGTATGACTAGATGTTGTGGTGGCCATATTCAACCATTGATGATTAAGTGAAAGAGCTTTGGCCGCATAACTTCTCGGGAAACAAAATCGGGAGAAGTAAGAGCTTGAAGAAACAATATTTAATACCATCGTTATCGAGACGGCTTAATTCTGACGGATGTTTTTTTGGATAGCTTTTCGTGTTATCTGCTTGTGGGTCTTTTACGATTGATGACGATTGATCCGCCATTGCCCTACTTCCGTCAATGTGTGGGTGATGAAACATAAGTAAATCTTCCATAAACTCTCATTATTTCTCTACCTACATTGTTTACATTTAGATAAATATATCTGTAATCTTGCCTCTTCCCTGTCTCATACAACAGCACAGTACATATATCTATCGGCATTAGCCTCTTCGAGAAAAGAAGATAGAAACATTTCATAGCCTCTTTTGTGCCATGCTTGCTTTTGGAAATGACTATTCGAATCTTCCCACATGGTTCTAGAGCGGTGGGTTTCAGTGTCTTATTAGTTAGTGATTTTTCGGGTACCATTTCTTACTGGGAAACCATAACCGGCACAGGGAAAGGAACTGGCCCCCCAACCCTGATTCGTGAACTTCACACGCCGTAGAGGGCTTAGTACTGGGTGAACTCTACCATCACCTACCAAACCGACCTTCGGGTTGATTACTGTGTTTTTGGTTTTTTATTAGTTCGGACTTTTATTCGATTTCTACCGAGAATGTATATTTAATGGCATACTGCAAATGCTAATATTTTTTTTCATCCCGATGATTCTTGCTCTCTGTACTAAGAGTGTAAATAAATTAGGATTGATAGTATTACTTGGATTTTCCGCACAATAATTAATGATATCGACGCTTCCTAATAGTGGTCGCACTAATAATTCTGTGTTTGGAAAATATCAATTATTCTTTTTATCAAAATTTTTACTTTTGATGGATTTGATTCGCTTTTTGTTCGCATCGCTCGGTCGCCAGTCAAAGCTTCCATGCATAGAATTCTAAGTGAAATCGAGCTGTGGAAAAGGTATTCTTCTGTTTAAGTTTTCGTTTTACTTGAATTAAGAACTCTCCTTAGTTAGCTCTGTGGATTCATTTCCCTCTCTTTGTTGAATTCCATACACTTTTCCATTGTGACCACACTATTTGTTTCGGGTTAATCCCATAATAAACTTTTTCTATGGGTCTTCCCAGGTTATTATCTCTGCAGGTTATTGTCTTGATGAGATAAAGTTCGGAGAATACCAGTTTTTTCATAGCACTTAAATACATCCTTCCGCCTTAGTGTACATCTTGGAGGAATATATTTACCGACTAGTTTACACATACAGCACAGGAAAGAATAGTTTTCTTTGAAATTTTTTTACCAACCCGCCTATATAGTAGGATCGGAATCAAAAGCTCGGTAAGGAGTCAGGAATAAAATGTAAACACACTTGAATGCTTTCTCCGGAGAGAACGCGCGAAAAATTTCCATAACTTCTACTAAATATTCCAAACGTGTTCTCTCGTACTCCGGCGATAAAAAAAACCAAGAACATGATGTAAGACATATGTCCCAACAATAATTTACCACATATCTCCTTAACCATAAGTTAGCAGTAAAATAATTAGGCAAAACCAGAAACGAGAATTTTATCACTTTCGCCAAAATTTCATCTCCATCACTGTTGTACAGGTCACATTCGAATAATATTCGCTTGTTTTGAGCATCGTGACTTACGTCTACAACGAAAATCGAGTGACTTACGGTGTCGACAAAATAAAACAGTTCGTTCCCCTGCTAAAACCAGCAGGTCTCACAGCCATTCCGAACTGAGTGCTTCTTACCAATTACTCATTTAATTGTGACACTTTCCGCAAATTGGCGTCTCCCATAACAACCTCTCCGATTGGTTCATTTTGGCAATTAACCAGCGAGGAAGGGACAGAGGAACTCAGAAGTTTACAAATCGTAATATACGTAGTAATACGCTGATTTTATGACTTTAAGTTGAAATTTTTGTGAAATGTCACAAATTTGTATTATGTTAATTCAATTTTTAAATGTTTAAATAAATCAATGTACTTAATCTAAAAAAATGCTGCTCCTACTCATACGTTTATAAGAACATAATTTAAATCTCCCCGAGGAATCCTCGATTCCTTTCCGTCATTGTTTCCTCTAATTAAAAAAATGTCATTGATTACGCTGTTTCATCCGTCACTTGGAGTGCGCCTATGTGGCTTCGGTAACCACACGTTATTTTTTATACCCGTATTAAAAATATCCATCGCTTCCTGCCGATGATGACTGCGAATTCTTTGTACGTAGTACCAAATCTTAAATTCAATATAGGTCCCTTGTCTTCCATTCCTGCTCATCCCCGCAACTAATGAAAGAACGATCCATTTATCGATGTGTTACAAATAAACCAATTTTTTTATCATTAAATCTTGTTAGATGACTGAAAAAATATATCTACAAAATATGATTAGCAACCACTACTCGAACAGATGGCACGATTCTTCACTAGGACTAAGGAAAACGAATGAAGCTGCCAAAAGCGGCTGTAAAAACTTTATGTACATACCTGGAAAATCGGGTCCAGTTCCAATTTTGACCAAGAGTACTCAACAGAAACGGTGAAGGCTTCTTTGTTTGGGAGATGGATTATATATATGCATTTTCGTGTCCCACAGGCATGATGAATTTACTCATTATACGCCCCTCTATATCAAACGTCGAAATCAATTACTAATTTGCGCCTTCAATCACTTTTCCTTAGACCACTCTACCTGCTTTAACTTATACTACCGGCGCCGATTCCATTTACAGAAAGCGCCCTTATACTTGAAATATATTCAACAAATAATACCACAATAATGCTGCACCGCAGTGAAATCTGGGTTGCATTAAAGTTTATTTTTCATGTGGAAGTACAAAGTTTTAGTTTGAGATTATTCATCATGGAAAAATTCCACAAATTTCCGCCTGAAACGATTGATTATAACGAATACTATCCCTTGCCGGTTCTCTTAATCAATGACGTGGCTTGTCCCAAGCTTATCCTTCCAAATAAACATCAAAACCAAAAAACCTTCCATGAGGATTAAATTTGTGGAAATCCATTATCACTGAAGTAAAAAAACAATCTCTCCACCAATTTTTTTACTTGGCTGAAAGACAGTTTCTTTTTTACTTGAGTGATCAAAAATGCCCTTCAATTCAAATTCTCTTCTGAAGAAAATAACTATTTTTAGTCAATGAATACATACAAGACAATCTTACGAACCCCAAAGTAGATTTAGATGTCATTCTTATTTCCCTCCACTCTCACGTGTTGTAACATTGTTTTTGCCTGACTCTAGCAAAAAAAAACTGAAAAAAAAGGTAAAAGGCGATTTTTATTCTTATTTTCAGTGGTTCAAAAATAAAAATCCACAGTTCTGCGCAAAGAGCACAGCAGTTTTAGTTTTTGTATGTACTTACGGGAAATCAGGTTTTCGACAATGTTGTAAATCCTTACGTTTTACTTAAAAATGCATGAGAATGCTCAGTTCATGGTGAAAACCTGCGGATTATTTTTAGAAAATTCTTTAACATAGTAACGTTTCTCTTCTCTTTAACGTGTCTCCAAGTTATGTTTTTCAAATACAGTTGTTTTTGCTTTAAGCTCACTAAGCCCTTGTCTTACCCAGAATTCGTTTGGACGTGCAGCTGATGAACAATAAAATTAATCAGTTGGTTCGGTTGTGTCCGTATTGGAGCGCATCAATGGGTATAAACATGCATCAACGTGACTTCCTTAGCATTGACATATTCCGTTTTTTTCCTTTCAATTCACAGGACTCTGCAATTGAAGATGCAGGGGTCAGAGTACGGTGGAATTTTGCCCTTCGGTCGAGTCTTCAATTTGTGCCTGCCAACCGAAGGAGCGACACGTCCAGCCGTGAGTGGTGACGAATGGTAAAAATAAACGTGCTATTGAATATGCAATGAGGTTGTGTGTTTCACCACGTCAGTCTGCTCTGAATGTTTAGTGCTTATTACACGGCTGCACCCAGGGAACAACACGTGGCTAAGTCGCATCACTTCGAGAAGTAAGAGATGCGAACGTCAATCAGAATTGAACATTTTTCTAAGCGACTGCAATGCATACGCAGACAACATGTTTTAGGGGGAGGAAATTCCGCTGGCCCGTTGACATCGTTTCAAGGAAACAGAACATACAAATGTGATTGTGGTGCTGTGATTTATATCCGTTATTCCGTAGTCACCAAACATCACAATTTTGTATATACCCAGTTTGACATGTGAGGGAAGTAGTCACGTGGCAAGTTCCCTCACAAGCGTCTTGTATTCACGTATGCGATATATTGAGGCTAGTTTCTCTACGGAGGTGCCTTTAACAGTTCTGGTGTCCACGGAATCACACCGATTGTGCTGGGAATGGTATGGCCTCATTAATTTAACATACATATATTTGAATCCGTAATTCTCTGGTCGGCATTCTAGCGCGCTAACCAATTGGCTATCAATTCAACCGTTTCGACTCGTAGATTTACAAATTGAACTCTCCCGAAGAATTCTGCGGCAAGGCTCCTCTCTGTTGCCTGTTTTCTTCCCGATTCCAGTGACAAAGCTTAACAGAGTGCAGAAGAATCTTCAAAGTAAATGCGTAAAATAATTCCATGTACCTTTTCATTGAAACACCTGTAATTATATCCGTCTGAGTTTATTATGGAACCTTGAACATTCATCTTACCATTACCTTACCTTCTCATCTCTGACCGTTGCAGTCGATAAATGAAGGAAATATATTTTAAGCATCATCTTACCATATTCCTAAGCGACGGTTGATGCAAAGACTGTTTTAATTCTAACTATCCACTTGCCCAGATGTTACCGGAACGCTTCTAATGGAAATGCGGATCAATTTCAGCGCCTAAAAGATTCATGCATATCGCAGCATAATGTATATGAGGTTTCGGAAAGGTTTCCAATCAGTTATCAACTATTTTCTATTGATGGATAAACAATTCGGATAGCATCAAGAGGAAAAAATCGAGAAAGGCCAAAGAAATCGGAAACAACACTGAACTCCCCAAATAGGGTTGAAATAGGTTTGATGTGAATTTTCGTAGTTAAGAGTGATCACCGTCTGGTGTTACAACCCCAGGATCAGCTTGTGGTAGCCCTCAGCACCTTTCTGTCTCGTCTCCACTGGCTCCTAATAGCACGTAGTTACGAATATTATTTGGCCTTCAGTTGCATTTCTTCGCTTCTATCCGTAATTCTTTTATTACTTCATCCAGTATTTCTCTTCACGAAATTTAAGAAGGCATCTTTATAATTCACTAAGCCATTTACTTTTCGTTTCACCATTCATAGTGGAGCCATAATTACTAACACACATCATTTAACTGCTTCGCTATCTCCAATCTGTAGAAAAGTAAAATTCCTTGTGTGGAGGAGTTTTGTGAACCGTTTCCAAATGTCCATACAAATATTATTTACCATTATCATTTGTTTTATTTTCTGATAGAAGCCTTCGTTTTTCCGTTATTCTTAATATCTCCCGTTCGCCTGCTTTATTATCTATCTGGGAGTATTGATTAAAAAGGCGTTTTGATAGATTGAAACTCAGCAGGTTACTCTTATCGCGCCGAAGGAAAAATTAACAGTTTTTGGTGAGATCTGAGGGAAACATCATCCCAAAAAAAGCTACGGTTATCGACCCAAGATTGATTTTAATAAATTATGGTGGATCTCACCTAGTACTTAACCCAACAGCGTGTGAAATTCACACATCAGGGTAGGTGGTACTAGATCCTCTCCCCGTACCGCCTAAGGTTTCCCAAGAATACCTGGTATCCAAAAACATCGCACAACTTGGGTGAAACTGAGGTTGCCCAGAGGGGTCATCCGGAAACGAACCCCCGTTCAGTATCCTATTGCTTGACTCACTGGGCCATCATGTTTAAAAATCATTGAAAATGATTGCACATTTGGAATTCATATAAATTTGTGTTGCCCGCTATAAGACATAATTTGTTTAACAAGGTGTATCAATGCTATTTCCTCATTCAAATATATTTTCAAGAGCATTTTTTTGGTCAGTCCCTGGAAAGTTACATCACATTGTAAATCTTACGATCGAAATTGCTTTTATTGACAATTGGTAACATTTCTTCACCAATCAACCATAGGATTGGTTTGATGGAAAAATTCAGGACTACAATTGCCAATCCTAATAGATTGTGAAATTCACACGTTCTGAGTAAGAGGGCGGATACTCATTTTCTTTCCCTAGATGCGGTTTCCCATGATTATATGGTGTCCAGAAATCAAATGATTTGGATGTTCGAGGCATATCCATAAGTATCACCCGGATAGATTCCGTAACCCGCCAGTCAGAAGCTGAACGCTCTGGACCTCCCCATCGTGCAATATTCATACGTGTAATACTACCTTGATCAAAAAGTTCCCGGAATAACCACCGTGTGGCGCTCCCATCGTTCCGATTTGAGTTCTGTTTTTTTGTTAAATTGGTACATCTGTTGTTGATATTCCCTTTAAATCTTAGTGTCATAACTTGACATTTGCAAAAGTTACGTAGCCAAGAGTACATCTATCTCTGTGTGTGTTGGCGATTTTTTACAATTTCAGAAATGGATTTAAATTTGCAACAACGAACTTGTATTAAATTTTGCGTAAAAAACGGATTTAGTGGCGCACGGACGTTGGAAATGTTGGAAAAGTGTTTCGGCAACGATTCTCTAAAAAAAACGGTCGTTTACCAGTGGCACGAGCGGTTCAGAAGTGGTCGTGAGTCAATCGAAGATGATGAACACAGTGGCAGACCATCGACATCGAAAGTCGGTGAAAAAATTGATAAAGTAAAAGAAATGTTGGTCAATAACCGCAAATTAACCATCAGAGAAATAGCGGAGGACTTGAACATTGCCTATGGATCCGCCCAAGACATTGTGGTTAATGATTTGGGTTTCCGTCGTGTAGCGGCAAAGTTGGTGCCAAAAGACCTCAATTTCATGCAAAAAAGAGACCGTGTTGACGTCGCAAAAGACATGATTTGCGAGGCTGAATCCGATCCCACATTCATCAAAAGGATCATTACTGGAGACGAGACGTGGGTTTATGAGTACGACACGCAATCCAGACATCAGGCAAGTGAATGGCGTTCACCAAATGAGCCGAGACCAAAAAACCACGTCGTTTTCAGTCAAAAAAGAAGGCAATGCTGACGGTTTTCATGGATTACAACGGTGTAGTGCATCATGAATTTTTGCCAGAAGGCCAGACAGTAAACAAAGAGTATTATTTGGGCGTTATGAGACGTTTGCGTGAAGCAATTCGCCGAAAGAGACCAGAAATGTGGGCAGAAAACTCGTGGATTTTGCACCATGATAACGCACCGTCGCACAGTGCTATCATTATTCGTAATTTTTTGACGAAAAATGCAACAAATACCATCCAACAGCCACCGAATTCACCTGATTTGGCTCCCTGTGACTTCTTTCTGTTCAATCGAGTTAAAAAACCATTACGGGGAACGCGTTTTAGCAGCCGAGAGGAAGTAATGGAAAAATCGCAGGAAGCACTGATGGACATACCGAAAACCGAATATAAAAAATGTTTCGAGGATTGGATCAAGCGCTGGCATAAGTGTGTTGCAGTCGATGGGGATTACTTTGAAGGGGACAATATTGATTTAGATGAATAAACTTGTATTTTTAATTTTCTGAATAAATTCCGGGAAATTTTTGATCAAGATAGTACACAACAGCATTCCTGAGAATATTATATGACTGCATCATAAGTACGCTAAATTAAAGTTTTTTCCTTTAAGGACACTGGAAAAACCCTCTGGGGATGAGATTTTTGTTGTGTTGTAACAGCCATTGAAGACCGTGTAAGCCATGCCATTGTAAGCCATTGAAGGAGCGTGTAATTTGAAGGAGCATTGAATCGCTGGGTAACTGGAGGTCCCGGGTTCGATTCCGGGTCACACCACTCAGTTCCCATAGCTTCACTCTAATTCTGTGGTTGTTTGGTACCACGGAAACTAAAAATGGCTCAAGAAAGGGAGCTGGATCCCCAATCCTGTGGTGTGAATTTCATACGTTTGAGGTGAGCACAACCCTCGCTTTTCAAACCAACCACTGTGTTTTAGCTTTTGGTTTACAGTGACTGGTTCTAAAATACACCTTCGTCACAAATATGTGAAAACGAAAGACAGGTTCTTAAATAATAATAAAAAATATCCGATTTTTTTCAATTTCACATTAAAATTTTATTAACCTACCTACTGAGACAGAAAATTTTGGGTTACCTGAGCAGTAAATTTGGGGATAGCGTATTTTTAATTATTTTGAAAGAACTAGTTCGGTCGGGCTTAGGTGTTACCCTTGCAAGTGAGAATCTGACTGTTGACTGCAATCAAAAGCGGACTAATACAAAGCGTTCGCTAATATCCAGGTCTCAATTTTCCCGGGAAGTTTCGGAACTTATACCCCACAGATATGGTGGCTCTACTATATGTTTTTCTTTGTTAATCGAACGACTTAATTTATATGTTCTCGCTATGTGCAAGCGTCGTGTTGAGAAAGAGTAGGGGAGTGTATATTCTAGCTGTTAGGGAGAGTGACGCACTCATCAACACGTAAGGGAAAACCCGGTCTGGGAATTTCTGAATTTAAGGTAGGAAATACAACCAACACCTGGAACACATTGTTTTCTTAGAAATATGTTACCCGAAAGATACATTATCACATAGTGATTGTCCTGTTAATTTAAATCCAATTATTGCGATACCAATTTATTGGTAAACACTGGATTAACAAATTGATTTCCCCATGAATTCCAAACTCTCAATAAATTCACAATCACTGAACGAGTGAGACTTGTTATATTTTCAAGATAAATTTTATTTCGGTGCTATAAATTTCGACCCATAAGCGGAATAATCAGGCACCAATCATGTTATGAAATTTTGAACCCGATGGTGTCGCATACATTACATTTCATGATATCCTGCCAGCCACCGCTAGAGTGTGTGGCAGAGGGGACAGGTACTCGAAAAATTACACGGAGTGGGTGTCGAGAGAAATATCCCCTGAATTTGAACCCGGAGAGTAGTCGATAACTCTAATCACCATTCCATCAAGCTCCCCATAGCCACTCCCTGGTTCCCCATAGCTCCCTCTGCCACACATCATAGCGGTGGCTTGTAGGATACTTAAAAATACAAAAAAAGTAGAAATTGTTTCTTAAGTTGGCAGAACGTTCGTATATGGCAATGTTTATCATTATTTGACAAGTTTTCTCATGCATAGAATAATAAAATGTGAGTGTTTCTGTTTTTGCATCGTCCTACGCATCGAAATCGATTGCACCGAAATAAGTTATCTTTAAAATATATCGATTTTTAATCATTCGGTGATTTCATTCATTAATCACTCTATAGGGGGCATATTGGTTCGTGAATACGGCTGATAAAACCCGACATCAATCAATACAGGAATCCAAAGTTTACTCTCAATTTCTTCAGAGTCGGTTGAAGTTTTTGGTTCCACATGCTTTTACTTCTCCGCCTTAGCGCGAGAAGTTATTGTCTTACAGGCGGGAAGATCCCAATGACTTCCTCCACTGCTCAATCAATTGAGCGCAGGGCAATCGCTTGCTGCCGGCAGCCTTGACTTCCGTTGTTGACGACCGCTGAGGCCAAGTGAGCGATATTCATTTTATTCCGAGTATTGGACGTTAATATGCTGATCCACAGGTTCAACTCCAAGTTACATTTTCCATCCTTTCAGTCCTTTAAATAAATTCCATTTGACCCTTACATATCGGAAATGCGTCTTGCTCATTCGTACACCAGAATAATTTCGGCATAGTTGTTAAAGATACAAATTTTATTCCTGTCATCAATCAATTGAATTTTTTTCCAGTATATATACTAAATACTTAAATAGTAATAGGATAAATATAAGATATTTTGACCACCCTACACTATTAAAAAAAGCGAATTTACTTTAGTTATTAACAGATGTTGAAGTCGAAGTAGATCATAAAAAGTAATCCCATAACCACGTCATAATACCCCTAACTATGTTTGTCATCATTATTCAAATGTAATCCAGACAAAGTAAAAAAATTGCAATAAATTTCTAATATAATTTATCAGCGTTAACTATAGGTGCCTAGAGTAGAATGTGAATCGATAACAAATAGGTTTACACTAGGAAGGAAGCAAATTTTTTTAAGCTGACTCTTGAATTCATTTTGATTTCATCACAATCTTGATAACTCAGCATCGTCAAGACGAAGCTACTTCCAAATATCGAAACTTGTTAACGTACTAAGTGATATTATAGCCACAAAAGATGATTAGACATCCTCTCTATTATATATAATTACTTAATTTATTCTTATATAAAACATTGATCATATGTATTGAGTTAAGGCCTTACGGTGGCAATTACCTCAGTGTAATAGAATCACAAGTGTAATCTTGATCTCGTGACGATTTGTAAGAACTTCTCTTGTTTTCATATTTATACGCCTACTTTGAGCGAAGGATGGGGTCATCCCTTTCCTCACGCTTGTAAGATAGCTAAGTACATGATTATTTTTAATGGAATCGTTCAATCTCTTATCACCGCGTCAAGTCACATGGATGATTTAGTGTCACGCCTTCATTGGATTTTCTTTCACATGAGGTGATGGGCTAATTTTTTCATAAAGCTCTCTGAAAGACTGGAATTGATACTCTAGGTTTCTCCCAACGTAATGGTTTCTATAGTCGCGTAAAAGAACTTTTGGTTGTTATTTAGTTAGTAGTAGCGATGTTAAGGTAGATTTTCAGAGGCTCCGTTAGCCTTAGTCATGAAATAAATGCATGTAAAGTGCATGAAAGCGAATGATCTCGAGAGGACCTAAAAGTACGGGTTACCTCGGGGGATGAGAAGTTGCCTAACGAAGTCAAGCGGAAAACAATTATAAGGTTCCGATACTTTCGTGAATAATGCATAGTAATCAGTCACGCCGATTTTTTAAGTCTGAGTGAAACAATTCCTGAAGTGTTAAAATGCGTAGGTATCAGAATCAATGGTTCGCGATATGTCGTCATATTTACAAACTTGTTTAAACGATTTTGTCCGAGTTTTGAAAAGGTAATAAAACTGTAAAATTAACCGAATACGTCACTACCGTTAAAGCATTATTATGAAACCTGTTCGGGAGAAAGTTGCATGATAGCTACTCACTTGCCAGACGCATTGTCATCTTGGGAAACACCGAGAATTTTTATTTTGTGTTGTGATTGTTCTTGTTGTAGATTGGTTACATCCGACTGATAAGGCGTCTCGATGAAGATTTCACAATGAAATATTCTGTTTCAAACAATTGAGAAAGATGATTAATGTGAATATCGAAATTTTTATTTACATGGATTTTACGTTGAATCACTGCAGCTCTCCTGCGAAATGGTGCATCTCAGTTAAATTTTCTATAGAGTTCAGGAGGTTCAATTACAAGATCCTTGCTCACGAACAAAAATGTGCCTGGAATTTTAAGTAGATGTAGAAGGTTTGGATCGGTATTTAATCCCGAATGAAATTCAAATGCAAAAGAATACTTTTACTTAATTTATAACACCACAGAAAATGAATTTAAGCGACTCTCATTTAACGTACATTACAAGCAATGGCTGTTGTAAAGACATTCTAGAATGAATGCGAATATATTTTGAAAATGGATTATCAAAGTTGCGGGGAAGGAAATTGTTGTTTTCTCTCAACTTTAATCTCTATATAAAATATCTGAATTTCTCAGCACATCTCCCGTTCACTGCCTCGGAGTTGTTTTGCCTTTGTTATCTATCGGTCGTGGATTGGTAAGTTTAGATCATGGAAGATGGCAGTAAATATTTGTATGATGAACAAAAGCTGAAGCTGTCGAAGGAGGAGTAGAAACACGGGATGCCTGAAAATTCCGCCGAAAGTAAGGCACACCTTCGTATTTCTTCTAACTATAGCGAAACTTCTTTTCGAATATTTTATTCCTTTGCTAAAAAGATTTGGCCGTTCTCATCCTATACCGTAGAATGTCTTCGGGGATCTACTTGATAATGCGATTTGGCGACAATTTGAAGCAGGAACATATCGGCCAATAATGGTAGAAATGAATTCATAAAATCGCTATCGTTTTGTTATAATCCCTTATTACCCTGCGTGACGTCTTGAGATCATGAACAGTGTGAATTGAACATTTTCCATGAGGTCGGCGTTTTATGGGACGGAATAGGTAACTTGCATTTTTGGTATTGCTGTGAGAGTTTTAGTTCTCAGGAGGAGCATCGATCCCTTTGGACGTTTTAGGTAAACTTTTAATTGGTCGATGAACTAAGAGGAAACATATAAGCGCGTAGCTCTTCCCATATAATATAGTTGAAAAAGTATGAATTTTTTCAGGGGAAGAAAAAATGCCACCACCCGTTGTCAGTGAAACCTTCATCTATCGTAATCACGGGTAAACGATCGCAATTCAAATGCATCCAGCTTCATTGCTAAATGCCACTTTGAAATTCATGTACTTCATCCTCTTCAGACGGAGAGTCATCACTCAGTTGTTTTTGTTTAATGAGATAATACTTACTCCCTTTGAGAAATAAATGCAGCATACCCTTGGAGATACTTTGATTTTAAATTAAAATTAGTTGATTTAAATATTTACTTTTTGAACTTTAATATACTTCGTACCCGCTTTCACTACTCTATAGCATCATCAGACGAACCTACATCCTTCATCGAAAACCTTTTTTTGATTTGTCTATACTGTTGGAGTGCAAAGAATTCTAACCATTCAAATTCTTACAAAACACTCAACATCTACACAATTTCGCCGCCGAATTTTAAAATTCATTTTGAGAATACCTGGGCCACTGCTAGTGCAATCGGTCTTCAGGTACGTAGTATTCCACGCAATGTCTATGGTTAATGGGGCCCCAAATAGGTCCCCGACTTCTTTTTTCCGCATTTAAAATGGGGGTGGGACGAAAATAAAAGGATAGAATTGGAACCCTTTGGTTTCCCGGGAGGGGGGGGGGGCGTGCGCAAATGAAACCTGTCCATAGTGGGTTAAGAACCCAAGGCCTTCAGCTTTGTCGATCCGAGCGAAGGGTCTCGCCATCAATCCCAATAAAACGGTCGAGTAGCGACGTTCTCTTCTCCTCGTAAATCTCTCGGCAGGTCACATGCGAAGTGGAATGGTAGTCCGTCCGTCTCTCGCGTGCCCGCGGAGTTTCACTCTCCTCGTGCGCCCACTCCTCTGCCCCCCCCCCTCCCCTAGCAAAGTCGAGTTCTTTTCGGGTGAAATTCACTGCACTCACGAATATATCTAATGCTACGCGAATCCATTCATTTTAGGCTTCTAACCTTTGTTAGTTCTAGGTTGTGGCGTTCGTTGTGCGTGGAGATTGCCTAAAAAATACTTCCGATTAATATCACATCGTGGCAACACCCAACCAAAGCTACAAATCGCTAATCATTTTCCATGTAACTATGCAAAACCCGTGACCACCAGTGGAGTCGGAGTTTGGTCTCCCATAGTCTTGTATTTACTTATTCATTATTACTCTGAAGTGAATTAGAAACTCTACGGAGTATTTAAATTTCCTCAAATCCTGGTTGCCTATCCTCATATAAATAGCTTGGGGAGATGTAGTTGGCCATAGTTGGCATTACCAATCGATTGTTCAGTTTACCAACATTCAGCGGGGGAAAATTATCTGCAATTCTGCTTTAACTATCACTGAGTTCAAGTAGGAATCATTTATCAAAAGGGAGGTGAACTTCTTAGGGATCTACCTGTGTTGAGACTGATAATAACATCTCATTAAGGTTAATAGTAAAACTGTTTAACCCTATTTCACTACATCTCTGTGAATTTGACGCCTTTTGTGATTAATAATTAATATAATCTTACTTGTTATTCTTCATTCCCTTGTCCCTGAATCATTGCATCACTTGGGTCCTTTTCCCCGCCACTAAAATTCATTGCCAGGGAAAATTCTTTTTTCTACTCTTTCTCTTTTTCTCTCAGATTTTATGTTCCTTAAGAGAGTTTCAAGTTATGCCATTCCCACCACTGATGCTTCATTTCATATAATGCCAAAGATTTCACTCTTCTTCCTCTGCCTGTCGTATTTTTCTTCAATCGCGTAACCCTGTGCAACTACATGAATTTGAAGAATCTACAGTTTTATTTCCAACATGTACGAGAATAATTATTTGTGACTCGGTTGTTATAGAGAGAAGAATTACATTGATTTATTACGAAGGATAAGCTTCGTACCGTTTGGCAAAAGCTTTAGTTGCTTTATAATCTTATTGAATTGATTCAATGAAGGTATTTTACTCTCCCTTATATATCCTTTACTACGATTACATCCTTAGTTGACTTTTGATTGAATGCTGCTCCGGATTGCTCGTGCACCATTTCCGCTATTCGGCCTTCTGTCCCTCGAACAAAGGATGGTTGCAGATGGGCGTGGAACACGGCATAATGACATGGTAGTTACCATGAGGTAAACGTGCGATCACTACGTTTTTTCCTGTCGTCAAAAACTCGGTCGACATCCAGAACTCAGTCCGTTGATGTGATATAACACAGACTCGTGGTTCATTCAACAATATTTCACGCAAGATTAAAGGACTCGCTTGCCATGTTAGACTTGTAAGCCTGTTGAATACTGCTGAATTTTCCAATTCTCGCGATTCTGTGCCATATATTCTTATGTCCCACCATTTCAATTTATTTACGACACTAAAAATGAATATCGCCATGCAACCAATTGCTCAATTCACAACTTGTGGTCGTCCTAACAGTGAATTGGGCAAGTCGTCCTATTTGAATTACGTTAGGTCATCGTCCGTATTTTTGCAGATCCCTTTCTTTCGTGGAATATATAAGATATGAAGCCCTATGTTACATAATTATATGCGTATTATTATTATTGATATCAAATTGGTTCCTTTTTCTCAGAAAAGAAACTAGGTTTGAAGGTAGCATTTTCAATAAGATTACATAAAGCACACTTCAGTTACATGTTTGTACTGAAAAAAACTACAACACTAAGAAGGAAAACTTGTTTGTAATTGATATTAGAGTAAATGATGAGGGAAAACCAAAACCAAACCACAGTGATCGACTCAAACGTTTGTTTGATAGGTGAGGGTAGGTCTCACCTAGTGCTAAAACTCAACAGCGCATGAAATTCACACATCAGGGTAGGGTGGCCAGATCCTTTCCCTGCGTCGCCTATGGTTTCCCAGGGAGGTCTGGAACTCAAAAAAGTACTCGTATACTGCTCGGATGAATCTGAGGGCGTCCATAGGGAACGAAACCCCGGTCAGTAGCCCAGAGCTCGACCCACTGGACTGTCATGACCCCTAAATAGTGGAAAGGATAAATTGAGCTTCTTACGGCCTCGTTTAGAGTGACCATAAAAAATAATATTTCCTTAACTCAACAAGGATTTACACCCTTTATGGTTTAAGGAAATATTATTGAATATAGTCAGTCCCCATAATAGGATGGGATGAAACAAATATTTCGGAAGATTTTAGCAGGTCCACAAAGTCTTTTCTCTAAAATGGCAGTTTCATTTGTGAGAATTTGCTGAATGTCTTATTTGTTACAAAGGTTATTTTAAACTGTTTTAATAAAAATGGCTGAAACAGTGCAGTAGCAAACCCTACGCAAGATTAATCCCGGAACCCCCCCACCCAGTTATGAATCCATCTGAAATGGGCACTCCCTGCCTCCCGCAGTCCATACTCAATTTAATGACACATTCCTCTGTATACATTACATATTTACGAGATTAGAATATAGTACGACACGGATAGCCTGGAAATGGAGGTGACTGGCATCTACACCATTTCTTGGACGTATGATACTGCCGACATAACGAATACCGAGGGTCAGGGCAAATCCCGGCGATATCTTTTTAGTTAGGATTTGCATCCCCCACTTAAGCGCTATGTTCCTTGCGTTAGCCACATCAGATGAGATCCCATGTCCGTCTTCCGTGGAAACAGTAGCCCGCGACCTCGCGCTCCACCTTCCAAACTCCTCACTATGATTGTGCCGAACCCAAAAATACCCACCTATCCCCTACGTCGTGGTTGACCGGCGTCCGTCGACTCCCCCAATACGATCAAGCCACCAAGAGACCACCTTCGCTTATCCGCTCCGGATCGCCACCCCCTTCGTTCCCTCTCCGCCTCACTCATTCCCGCACCCCCGCTCCCGAGTAAACTACCCCTCCAGAGCCCACGTGGCCCGTCTGTCCCGCTGCGGAATCCCGGAGGAAGGAGAGGAAAGGTCGTGTGTGTGTGTGTTGGTGCGTGTGTGCGCTTGAGAGAGAGAGAGAGAGAGAGAGAGAGAGAGAGAGAGAGAGAGAGAAACTTGCGCTGCTATCGCGGAGTGGATAAGATACTCCGCACATTCTCCTCGAGAACGGAGTCGGTCCGACTTCGCCAGCGTTTCCCGAACCTCCGCGGCTGTTGGAGAATTGAACTCCACCACTCGGAGTCTCCCGTCAGCCTCTACGTCCCCACACACTCCGTTTCTCCCACTTTTCTCTCCTATTCTTCTTGCTGTGTGGGAGTCCATTGCTCAACGTGTCGGGAGGGAGAGCTTCGAGGAATAATTCGAGAGTGGGGCGGGGGGGTGGGGAAGGAGCCAGGGCAGAGGGGGGCGTGGCGACGGCGCCTGGGTCCGTCGGGAGCGGGAATTATCGCCCTTTCTACGCGGTGCGAGGACACTTCGCCGCGACTGACGCATTCGAGGGTGGTTCAAGTGCCTAGTGCTCCGGTGCCTAAGTTGTGATTTTTCATTTTTCTCCTCTGTCCTCCGATTCGTGGGCCGAATCCGGAACTTGTGGTCGCCCGCGCCTCTGTGGGTTTGTTTTTTGTTCCGGGGACTCCTCTTCTTGTTGGCCGCGGAGGATATTATATTCGACTGCATCGCCCTCGGTCACCTTCTGGACTGTCATGCCCAGCTGAAGGTGAGTTTTTGATGACCTTCATTACGTTTTATCACATGTTGCTGATCTTGTGTTATATTTTGTTTTGGTTCGCCCTGCGGCTAACTCACCCGGCCACTCGGAGCCGTCTATACTAGGAGCGACTCGTGCTAGGAAGATAAGTTTTCTCTCGATAATTTTATCTTGACGACAGTTTCCCTGCTTTAATGGACCGGTTCCTCGTGGATTTCCGACGAAATCTGCGATTTCGTTTTTCTTCTAACGGAATGAGATGACGCCAATCGCCCCGGCGGGCCGCGGCTTTGCGAATGTCCTTCGATGTGCGTGGTAAATGAGTTCAAGGCCGTATTACCCGTCGGTGGCTCCTGAGGAGTGAAATTTGATTTCAATGCGAAAGAATCCCTTCATATGAGTCACTTTCGTTCCCATTTTCGAAGATCAGGTTTTGAAGCCGCCTCGAATTTCCGATGGAATTGCTGGATATGTTGGAAGAGTTATTTCATCCGGAAACGGAAAAATTGAACTTGTCCCCTGCTGATAACTGGTATAATATAGTACTGTGCCCACCGTTTTTGAAAAATTTTTACGCTTACGCTCGCCATGGCAAAGTTTCCTCTAACTCTAATGGGTACTTCATCTTCCTCTTAGGCATGGCTGAGGCAATAAATTACATCAAAACGCCAAATGTTAAAGAAAATTTACAATTTTTTCCTTATTGCCATCGATACGTAAAATGGTAATTTATTTGTGATGTCATTATTTACAAATTTACTTACTGGTAACTTGAATTTCCAAAAAACTGTGCCCATTTAATATGAATTCAGATTTTTTGCATGATTCTCATTTCATAAAAATGTTTTTCTTTCGGTTCTTCAGCATTAAATTTACATTTTGTCACATATAAAAGTTTAAAGCCAAGAAATTATTCCTAATATTTATTCCATTCTCTACGGCTTTGTTTACTTTTGTTTCAATTCTTTTCAAATTTTCGTTTAACTAGTATATGTATATATAATACTTATGTGTGTGTGTATATATATATATATATATATATATATATATATATATATAAATGAACCATATTATATATATACATACACACATAAAATATCGTTTATTTATAGAAATACTAGTTAAACGAAAATTTGAAAAGAATTGAAACAGAAGTAAACAAAGCCGTAGAGAATGGGATAAATATTAGGAATAATTTCTTCGTCTCTTCGATCTACATTTTCTGTCATGTTTTATCTCTCGATTTTTTTCTGTCATTAACATCACTTTTCTGAGGTAATGTTAGTTGCGGTTGCGTTGAGGAACGCTATCAGCTGGAGATATATTATTTGCTAGTGTGACCGTTCCTTAGGCATCAACATGAAGGTTCATCTGACAGGTGAGACAGTAAAAGATTGCTTTGTCCTTTTAATGGCCTCGCCGCGCGTAATAGGACCGTCGTTGAAGTGAGGCCATTTCCTTTCCACGTATCGCCTATTGCTCTCAATGTAAATCTGTATTGAGAATAGCACACGATCTTCAGGGACAAGGCCCTATTATGCCATAGTTTTTCAAGTAATATTCAATCTTGTGCAATTTATATCTTTTAAAAATATTGTATCCATCACTCATTTGTATATTTTGAAGCCTTAATCAGAACGTATCAGTGAAGTAGTGTTTACATTATACCTTTAAACTTTCATTTCACAAATTACACAAATTTAATGTTTGGTAGTTTTACATCCAAAGTTTATTCCTAGTATTTAAGCTGTGGGTACTGCGTCTGTAAATTACAAGGTTCTTACTAATATAGCGTATTTAGAAGGATAATCTATGCTTATGCTTCCAGTGGCTCTCGTCCCAGACATTTTGTTAATCCTGTATCATTTTATGTTAGTTCATAATTATTTTGAACAAAATAGACTTTGTATCATATTCAATTATATAATAATATCCTTTAGCACAGAGTCTCATGAAAATTCACGTGAAATAATAGCCCTTCTTAACCTTTTTATCAGATCATTTCCCCAGTATGAGTGTCAGCAAAGTTTTATTTAGTTTATTTAACACATTTGCAATATTTTGAGTATGCTTTCCCCTTTTATGGTCTGATGTTAGTATGGTAGCATACCAGTTTTTCTTAGTACGCTATTCTAATCGTTACTCTACCCTCGGAGTCTATGAATGACACAGTGCATGAATCACACATATTTTTGCTATTGAGAAATTTATGAAGCATCTGTTTTAGTGAAAATAGTTAAGTATTATTTAAAATTTTTATTCCCTATCGAATTTGAAGATATAATTCGGTTTGCGACAAGAGAAGTGATCCTGCCATAGGACTTCCAATACAAGAGTATTCTTTGCGGTAGATGATGATTTTGTTCCCAATAGAAGATATAATTGGTAATTTTTTGTCAAGGCCATGAGTATATTTTATTTTGTCAATATTACTGCACTAAAGGAATTCTTTTGTGATTCAGGAAGTTTATTTCACATCTTTACAAGCTGATATTTGCAATCAAAAATAACGATTTAGTTGGATAGTGTGATGCGATCTTTCATGTTAAGAACTCTCAGTCGTCGTTGCGAAATTATTGAAACATATTCAAATTTTCGTAAAATTATAACCCGAGTTGTAGAAGTGAAAGGTTTCCAGAAGTTGTTTACGTAGCTGATGACGTAAAAATATACTTTTTAGTAAAAATATGAATGACTTATTTTTAACTTGGTTTGGCACTGCGACAATATTCAATTAAGTACATTTTATGAAACTAGTTCTCATATGAGCAAGTTATACAACTCTTCAATTTTTGAACTTCTACTATGACGCGGCAAATTTGAATCTGAAAATATGTTAAAAATTGCTGTGATTGACGCATTACATTCTGAAGTAATGATTTACTTTACAGCTACTCAATCTTTCACGTGTACCTTTTTAAGTGTCTCATCAATTATACTTTGACAGAGATGCTTGGCTTGCACAATGCCGACAGGTTTTTTCACAGATTGAACTAAAAACGGAATCAGTCCGAGGAAAGGAAACATACGTTCTCATTCGGAGGATGATCAATCCCTGTAAAGTTGCGTGGAGGCGGGAAGGCTTTTGAATGTAGTCACATGTTTACTGGCTGCACGCTTCCGACTTCATTTTTGCGATTCAGGTCTACGTTGAGAGATAATTGTCCGAAGTGCGCCTGACCTTCCATTTCTTATATCTCTCGTGTTATCTCTGGACGTTTGCTTGACACTTCCATCCACGCTCACTGGGAATTCCTAATTGTTGGTCAAGTAATCAGACTCTAGTATTTTAAAAACTGCTCTCTGTGTGTACCTTTCCGTTCCTTAAGTACCTATACCTAAAACGCTTTGATAAAACTTGGGGGCATGCTGTACCTACTTGGTTCCTCTTGAAGAACATATTTAGGCCAATGCCGGAGGGATTTCTGATTGGCTCCAACGTTTTCTGTCGAATCCAGCGATAAAATGATCGCATAGACTACATGTACAATTTAAGCAAATGCAGACAACTTACTCTCCTTGTATTAGTCTTTGATAACATTTTTGAAACCCATTATAAATTATACAGAGTTTACCTCAGTTTAAACCTCTTGAGCACGATTATTTTACCTTTCCGTCCTCAGCTTATTATCCTGATGTGATATGGCCCTAGAATGTTAAAATATAGTTAGTATTAAAAGCGACGATTTCGGAAAAAAATATGTCACAAAGAGTGAGGCTAGTTCTCTCCGAGTAGAAGCGATGTCCTGTATTATGCTCTTCGATGCAGAATGGTGACAACCATCGAAATACTTAAATGATGAGGATCAGAAACGGCCGACTCCCGGGAGTGAGAGAGAGGATGTATGAGGAGATTTTAATTTAGTTTAGTATAGTCATCAATCACCCGTCCTCAAAGTCAGTTCGGACATCCCAGTTCTGTCTTCCTTTTAAACGCTCTCATCTCACCCAAGCACAGGCGCAGGACAATCCCAACTTTCTCTGCATTATTTGTAAAGTGGTCTCTCAGGAAAACACCACTTCGCTAATTCATTTCCGACGTGATATTATGGTAGACTACAGTTTTTACGTGGAGCTAATATCACACCCGAATCTATGATCTTCATACGTTGAGGGCGAAGCATTGACGAAAAATTTAAGTCAACTGTATTAGGTAACGCTATTTATTAATTAATTGATCCTCTGGACAAATCAAATTCAGAAAATAAAGGACGAAAGGAAACTTGAGTGGTTCACTTTCATTCATCCGACTCCACCGATGTTTTCTCCACGTCCCCATCTCCTGATAAAGGATACTTTCTCAAAAATTCAGGTACCACAAGTGACAAAATCTCAATAAATATTATCATTAACTAGTCATCAATATTCACGCATTCCTATAAAAAAGCTACCAAGACTTAAGTGTAAAAAATAATGATTATATTAATTTTCCATGTACTGTGTCATTGGCCATGTCATGTAGGGTTAAAAAATGTCGCAGAAAAGGCTTTTTTTTATCTTGCTATTTTATTCCTAGAAAAAGCGCTTTATTCTAGTTATCTGTAAGACGTATCTTTTCGTTTTCTGGTTTTTGGGCGGGCCTGCGTCCTCTAGAACCGTGAGTCATCAGCCTTATATCTTTTAGAGAGTTATTACAAATTTTTCAAAGCGATAGTTATGATCGTTTCCGCCTTTCCGTCCTTGTAGAACCTTCTCCCTCCAAAATTCGGATCACCGCACAAGACTATTCGAGCTATGTTTGTGGATTTCGTTCAATACGAAATGGGCGTGTTGAGGATATTTGTGGAAGCTAGCATGTTGTTCCTATAGATATAACTCGAAACACCCTTGTAATGAAAATTATAGTCTGTATGTGCCACATTTGGTAATAATGTAATAGTTGTAATACGTGAGATTCACCGAAAAATCTAGGAAAATAAGTAAAATTTCATTTGGTAATACCTTGGCTTTGATTTGTAATTTCATCATATACATTCGGAAAAACGATATCAAAGCCGAGCTGAAGACCACATTCAGCGGAGGAGCGGCTCCGGCGTTCTTCTATTTTCTTTTAAAATCAGTCGTGCATAAATGAGATCGCACGGTTCAATTCCATGTAGATCTTGGCGAAACCCATATTCTAAATTTAATTCTATGAATACACAATTGCCGTTATGACTAATCCTTAAGTGGAGATATAACCCGCAGTGTTTTTTCTGAAGCACGAGGATTCCCTGCCAATTACTGTGGCGCGCACGAGGGAAGGAATGCTCAAGCATCTCGGGTAATATTTTAAGCAAATTGTTTTGGATTCATAAATCTTAAGAATACACTATAGTTTCGGAAAATGTGCCATCACCTGATAAAAAAGCATAGAAATATTTTTGTGTAATGTTTCGAATATTACCCGGGGAATCCAATTACCGGCCCTTCTAAAGGTGCATGCCTAATTTTAAAAAGATGCTCTTATTTTAGTTTTGGAATATCAGTGTTACTATTCATGGTAGAATCAATCACAATTTATTGCAGTGAGTGCTAGATTTTATATCTAATTATATAAATAAAATTATACAGCCCTCTTAGTATACCGAATAATTCTACACTGTGGGAAAATGAGTAGGAACGATCAACTAATTGCACAAAAGAACAAAAAAATAACAACATAGAGTTTATTGTTAAATGCGATGAAGGGCTCAAGTTTTTAACGAAGGTGATACCTATTGCATTTAGTTCCTTTGGTTGCTTTTGGTCTATTCTATCCGTTCCCGTTATCTGGTTAATACTTTCACAGCACTGAGCATCAGATGTTCTCATCTCGAAATTTATTTCTATAATCTTATGTGTATTCCCCCAGGCGTCACATACTTTCTTAAAAAAGAATTTGGCTTTAACCTGTCTGTGTTACCATTAATATAAACCCATATCGCTGAGCAGCTTCCATTATCATGAAGATGCCATGAATATTCAGCTCAAAACACCCAGTGGCAGTATAAATTATAGTTTCACAATGTCAGTATTCTTGCCCAAACATTCATCCGGTAGTTGCAACATTATTACACGTACTTCGGCACCCGTCTGGAAAAGTGTTCTTGTTTCCATCAACGCTTCCGTTAATTTTTTCCCGTGCATAAATATGTTTGCCACGACACAGACCATTGCATTAGTCAAAAAACGAATTTGCTTTAAATGCATACGATTGTATCCAATAGGATATTTAAGGACGAAATCCTCTTTCGACTTACACCTCTGAGGTATCCAACCAAATGCCAAGCAGTCAAACCTTGCAAACATTTTAGATTGAGTATCGTAAAGCATGTAATACGCCGGAAGGAGTTAGCCTGAAAATAATCAATGAATCTTTAAGGTTTTTCTTAAGTCTTAACAAAGACCTCTCATCTTGGCCAAAATTAATCTAAAGGTTTTTGGTCATATCTTTGCATTTAGCAACATTAAATGTTTTTCAAAAACATTACTGGTCATATACTAGGCGTATTCCAGTTCTTAGAACACGCAATTTTTTCTCGGCCCTGGAAGTAGTTAGAAAGATGTGTTTGAGTTTAAAACATGCGGGAATTCTTTGTGAATAAAAGGCCTACACTGTACAGTGCGCATGAGTCGTAAGGCTTCCTCTAGAGGGAGAACGTTTTCAATGCTTAAAATGGTGTCGTTTTGTGTACAAGAACAGCGTCTTCATCCGTTTTCTCCTCTTGGTGCTATGGATGTGAACGATGTGCGTTCGTGGATGAGACAGTTCGTAGAAGATTGGCTTTTATGGGACAACGAACCCAAGAAGCCTTGGACACGGACCAGCCGGTATTTCCTGTTGCCCAAAAGGACCCCAAAAGAAACGTTCTCTGCGATCATGGTGACTTTGAATGTTTATATCTTCATACTGAGGTTATATGCTGAGAAATGACGTAAGTGTCGAATTGTTCTGAATTATAGTTGGAGTAGTTTATCGGAAGAAATTAGAAGACCTTAGAACCTAAACGAACCTCATATTAGTGGTTGTTAATTAGCCTGTGTGTAAATCTAATAAGTATTCCATTATTATTGGAGTGTCGTCGGATTAAAAGGATAATTAAAATACCACATTCCTGTGAATAAAGCCCCTTTCCTTTTTTTACTGGAAGTAGGATGGTTAGGGAGCGTGCATCAACCGCTTTTCACTCGAGGGAGTTACTAATTGACTCAAGTCATGTGTTGATTAGCATTCTTTTAGCCCAGAGTCACTAATTGGTGCGGAAACAGCCACCACTAGTATTGGTCCTGCTCGAATCAAAAGTCACTTTCTGTCTTCAGCAAAGTTCATTTATAAATTAATTAGTTGATGCCCATAAAATCCGAATATTGCTATTGCCCAAGAAACATTTGGGAGTATGGCAGCATTTTATTAATCACTTATCAATGTTTTGAAGAATGTTCTGTGGAAATGTTAGGACACGGTAGCATGTTCATTAAAAAGAGAATATCGCTATACCTGCTGGGGAAGAGGGAGGTCTCTGGAAGAAAGTGGTACAAGACCAAAAATTCGATTAATATTCATCAATGCGGATAGTTTTCCAAGAATAAGAACATTCCGTAATTATACGTACATTATTAAGAGATGATATTTCTTCAGTAAATAACTTCAATTTGCCTTCAGTTTCTTGCCTCGAACCCTCACTTCAATAGCATTAAAGGAAATATTTAATGATTTGATTGATATACTGGAATATATTTTGTCATTCACACTTCACAGGTTACTCCACGTACTAAGTTTAGAGAGTATATATGGATCGATTTCTACTTAAATATATTATCATATTAGAACAAAGGGTACTGAAATATTCCTAAACTTACTAACAATCTTAAAAGTTTTTTATATGCAATTGATTTATCCATTTAATCAGTTGAATGCGCTTTAAAAGTCATCCAACGCATTTGTAGCGTAATTAACGCTCACTACAAACTATATTGGTAATAGTTATAGTGTTAAATGACTACTTATAAAAATCGTTTTTTCGGATGAGTTCATTTGTCTCTTTATGTCACTGTCTAAAGCTATGCCTAGGCAACGTCGATGGTAATTATTTGTAAAAGAATACCTGTTCAGAATTATAAATATATATTGGTGAAAAGATATCTTATCCCAAGTCTTGGAGACGTGACAATAGGAAGAATCATGTCAAAGGCTATGCTAAGTACAGACCTAACTAATCACGGCAGTAATGGTGTTCTCTTCTTGAATGAGCCTTTCTCTCCGGTAACATGCGTTTGATTTAATTCCATCCTTCGTACAACGTTTCCCTTGTTGCCTTACTTGGCATTCGAGCCGTTTTATTTCCTGGAATGGAGACTGAAGAAGACTTACAGCCCCTTTCCGCCTAAACCCCGTTAATGCTCGCGAGGAAGATGTAGGTGATAGTGACTGCAAACGCGTTTCAACCGTCTGGATGAATGTTTAGAAGGCGCATTACAAGCAGTATTTCCCTCGATTACTCCAGGACGGGTGCTCGTGACTGGAAAAAGTCGCGCTCCCGCAGCTTCGTCGCATTCTAATGAAGTGCGTTGAGAAAGTGATAGAAGGATACGGATCGAGATAGTGGTAGCTCTAGGCCACATTCTCCAGCACCTATCTAGCATGTGAAACCAATTAATATCTTTGGAAATGTTTTGAAAACTTAAAATATATAATCAAGTAATTTCTATGAAGGATGTTCAGGATTTTGTGTGCCCGAATCGTGGTAATTTACACATTCTGCGATTTTTTTATTTTATTTATTTTTAACTTTTCAAAAAATTAGATAGTCTCTTTAAGCAAATCTTTGAGGAATTATTCTCTACCTCTTTAACCATTAATTATTGCAATGAAAGGTACAAATGAGAGAATTGTAATTTAAAAATTCATCTAAGAGATAAAATTTAAAAGAGCTTATAACAAAGCATGTTGCCTAAGTTTTAGTAAACTATGGAAGGATTCTTATGATCTGAAAATAGTAACTCGGATGTTAAATTGTAGATAGCCGTTGTTGTCATAAATTGATTTCAAGTCATGTCGCTCGGTACCTTTAATTGTAATAAATTGAAGGCTTAGTTAAAACGAGTTAGAATGAATTGATAAGTAGACATTCTTCGATGTATTTCGATAGAAAATGAGGCGTCAAAGCGATGAAAAACACTGTTCCCCGCTGTTGCAACATTTGTTTCTGATTAATTCCTCTACGATTATTCGTAGAAAAAGATTTCATCGTGAAGGGGTTTTAATTACCGAATAATAAGTGCTGATACAATCCAGTAGTTACTCTTAAAATACTTAAATATATAGATTATATTTAAGAAAAGGTGCAGATTTTCTTTTGGCACAGCTTATGAAATCAGTTGAAAATGTATGCCGAATACATAATTTCAATGAATTCTGTGCGACTTTTGTAGAAGTGCTAGCTTGATCTGGTGTGTAAAATTAAAATTACGTATGTTGAACTTAATTATGCTGTTTGTCTTGAGTCATGAAGCAGATTCGCAAGATGATGGTAAATATCAATTCTTAGATGATGAGTATGGATAAAAATAAGATTGGTTTTGGTAATAAGGCCAGTTAGTCCGATCCAGATAATTAGTTTGAAAAATTAAATTATTCTCTAAGAACCATAGCCTCCTTGAAGGAAAATTTAAAGTTCGAGGAGGTATTTTCCCAATAAATGCTATCATCCAATGCCCAATGCAGCCATTGATAGTGGATTATAGTTACTTGATAGAGAGAGGTTCTTGCTGGATTTCAATTAGTCTACCTAACCGAATCTTGGATTGAATAGGCTCAATTAAATATTCAGTGAATCAAATATGATGTGAAGTGCCTGCTTCGTGGAACTCAGTCAACGAAGACCCTTTTGCTCCAACACGGTGATGAAATTTCGATGAATTCTGAACTTTTACATAGTTTGCCCAATTTTTACCCATGGGTTTGTTTCCTTGTGCCAGGATGGGAAAGATCAGAAACAAATCCGTTATTTTTCTGAGTCAGATTATCTTTAGATCGCTAATGATTAACAGCGTGATGAATGATGGAGATTCAACTGCTAACAATGTCGAAATAACGTTCGGAGGAAATGAGCCCTGAGATGTTTGTACTTTATGTACTCTATGCGTTTAATGTGTTGAATTATATTTCTTCTCTTTTTGTTATTTCTCAGCACCGTAAATAAATAAATTTGCTATATTTAGCGCGTAGGTACGTTTTCATTAGAGATTCAGCTGATATCCCTGTATGGAATTTTCTGTTACTAATTAAACTAAAAATATATTTATTGTACTGACTTTTCTGTGTTCTTTTTCGTTTTCCTCAACATCCCATCGAATTTATCAGGTATACATGTACTGTTAAAATGTATGTCGTAGCTTATGGATGGGCACACTGAAAACCCCTACATTTCTTAGTCACGCCCAAGACACAACCTCACCCCAAACTACATTTAACTCATCCTCAAGTCCGTTTACATTTTGCCTCCCCTCATACCACCCAACATGCCTATTCTCTTCCTCCCCCATGTCGCTCGTCTAGCGTACTCGCTGCAGTCACATTCTTCCGCGTTTTGTCGCCAATCCTTTGGAGAAATCCTTTACATTTCTTCCAACAAGCGTCTCTCTTCCCCCGTCGCTACGCTTCGTTCTACTACGTTTTCCTTTCTTTAGCAAAATACTTAATGCATTTTTTTTTAATTTCACACAACATATTAATGCGACATAACTGTAGACATAGGTAATGTCTGCTATTAACATATTAAAATTGATGGCGCCGCGAGGAAGTCCACGGGATAAGTAAATGGACTAAGCATGAAAAGAAATGGGGATATTCTGTTAGGGTGGTGACTTGGTGACTTGGTGACGTCGTAGACTTGGCGAAGAAGGAGCGCAGATCTTCTAGCGGAGATTTCCCTGCCTACGGGGAACCTTCTCACTTATTCTCGATCGGACCGGAACTTTGACTTTTCTCCTGGCTGACCCTGCTTATTCTTGGACAACTCTGGACGCTCTGCACATCGACCTCGACCTTCTGGACTACTCTTCTCTCCCGGCAACGACCTCAGCTCTTCACTGGACACATCTATATTTACGAATTGCACGGACCTTTTTAGGGCCATATTTGCTCGTGAACCCACGTGGTTTTTTCGGCCCTTTTTAGGACCAAACAAAAAATATCATTGCCCGGAACGCTATTTTAGCTCTAGTCGTTAATAATACCAAGTGACTGAGGCGCCTGGTGGGGAGGGCTAACCAGTCCCCTCTTCTCACCCCCGGGTGGTGCTCACTCACGGTCATTACATTCTTGGTCGTCTTGTTCGGGGAGACCTGGCAGAGGGCTTGCACCTCCACTGCACGCCTTGTCGAACCGAAGGGTCCACTTCTTAGGGCTGAACTTCCCCCTTACTTGTTAATTAATTTACTTGCCGTACCTCCACCTAAATTTATACTTCATCATGTGGTTTCCGTACTAGAGCTACATTGAAATGCCGAAATCAACCGACTCTGAAATCCCGATCACAGTATATAGCACCAGAATGGCTGCTAGGTCAACAAAAAAACCCGATCCATTACCCCCTCATAACTTCGACTTGATTAATGTAATCACAGCCTTGCCTGAGGAGGAAAAGAAAGCTCTCTTCCATTCCCTCCTGGACAAGAACCCTAATCTAATCAACTCTTTGCCCTCAGCCTCCAGTAACATTGTTTTACCTCCCCCCACCGATCAAGATTTCCAAGTCCAAGGTCCTTCTAAAAGAACTAGAAGCACCAAGAATTCCTCCCATTCATCTATGCCCTTGACCAGCAACAGATTTGATCCCCTTACTTCCCTCCCAGAAGAATCTCAAAGCGCACAGGGCCCGACTACTTCTGAGCCCAGTATCCCCCCAATCAGTACAACCCCAATCTCCCCGTCAAGCAGCTTAATAACCAATGGCCCTAATAATCAAAAGATTAGAATTCCTCCCATTAAACTGGAAGATACCTCAAACTGGTCAGCACTTCATGCTGACATCTCCAAAGCTTGCCAGTCTCCCCCGATTTGTCACTCAACTGGGCCCTCCTCTGCAGTTATAAAATGCATCTCCGTGGCTGACTTCAAAGTGGTTTCGTCCCTATTAAAGGAAAAATCTGTCCCGTATGTGACGTACCAGCTTCAGGGTGAGCGAAGGAAAGAGTTTGCCCTACGCGGTCTCTTCCCCTCTATCACAGAGGAGGAAATTCTTGGCGAGCTTAAACTTAAAGGCTTCCAAATCATATCGGTCCACAGAATATGGTCCACTAGACCTTCTGACGCAGTGCGAGCGTCTGGTACCCTCTCTGTCGCGAAATACCCAACGCGTACATGCCATATCATCGCAGAAAGCGCTATCGACCCTCAAGCCTTCTTATCCCTTTCCAACTTGCTCGGTCTTGCAATAAAAGTAGACTACTTCCGCAAACCCCTTCAGCCCGTTCAATGCCACAGGTGTCAGGCCCTAGGCCATACCAAAAACCATTGCACTCTCCCTCCGAACTGCGTCCGCTGCGGCGGTCCTCACGCCTCCTCAGAATGCGTGAAATCACCGGACACCCCGGCTAAATGCCTTCTCTGCCAAAGTGACCACACGGCCAACTATAGAGGCTGTCCCGTCCACAAGAAAGCTAAAGCGACCATGATCTTGCGCCTAGGAAAACCAGCCCACTTCTCCCCTGCTCCCATTCCCAAACCGTTAACTCAGTCTTACTCTGCAGCCCTTCATAACCATCCTTCCCTCCCGTCTCCTTCACCTTCCCCTGCTTCCCACTCAGTAACTAATGTTGACCACCTTCAAGAATCGTCCGAACAATCCTCCCTCAACTCTTTTTTTAGAGACATCTGGGTTAGAATGTCCTCCCTTTCATCTGTTAAAGAAAAAAAGTTATTCATTCTAGAACAAATCCTCCTCCTCCAGACTGAACCATGAACACACTAAACAGACCACATACTCACACACTCAACCACATCACGATTCTCTCCTGGAACTGCAACAGCATCATTAACAAAAAAATTGAACTACAAAAATACGCTTCTGAACATGCCACTGACATCATACTCCTACAAGAAACCTTCCTTAAACCTCACATTTCCCTACACTTTCCTAACTACACCTGCTACAGACTTGACAGAACCACTCCTGGAGGAGGAGTTGCAGTCCTCATTAAAAAAGGTTTGAACCACACCCCACTTCCTTCTCCTGTCCTCAGCAATATAGAGGCTCTTGGTATCACACTGCACACTCCACAAGGCAATTTACACTTATACTCGATTTACCATCCCCCCTCTCACCCCCTGAGCAGGGATGACCTGGGGAAACTGTTTTCATTACATAGCAGGTCCTTGTTCGTCGGCGACTGGAACTGTAAACATCAAAACTGGGGCTGCCATTCCTCCAACAACAACGGCCGCATTCTCCAGTCCTTCATCTCCTTTAAGCCTGTGTCCATCCTTTCCCCTCTAGAACCCACTCATTTCCCGCCGCAATCGAAAGCAAGAAGTGACATCCTTGACATTGCCATATCCCTCAACCTTCCGTTTTTTGATCCCCCCTCAGTGATTCATGACTTCAGCTCCGACCATCTACCTATCCTATTCTCCATCCCTCTTAATCCCATTCTTGACATCCTTCCAAAAAAACAACTGACTGATTGGCCCAGACTTCCTGACACCCTCTCCACTCTACTAGATCCCCTGACCCCCCTACTAAACCCAACTTACGAAGACTTGAACTCCCGAGCCGTTCTCCTGACTAACACGCTCCATGACGCCCTCAGCAAAATAACGAAAATTGTCCCCAACAATCATTCATCCAAATTCTCCCTTCCGCAACACATTAAAAATATCATCCTTGCCAGAAATGCTGCGCGCCGACGCTGGCAGCAATCCCGAATCCCCTGTTACAAACACGAATACTCCCGCTTAAGCAACCTTACAAAATCTGAAATATCCAAATTTAAATCCAAATCCTGGGAAACCCACCTATCCAAATTAAACTTTAACGACAACTCCACTTGGTCCATTTCACGTTCCCTCAGAAAACGCAACAAAATTTTCTCCCCGCCATTAAAACATGACAATACATACATATTTGACCCAAAAGCTAAAGTGGAAATTCAAGCTGACATCCTGCAGACGGTTATGACTTTGGACAATTCCCCTTCCTTAACTGAAGACAAAATTGACGAATCACTGAGCTTCCTCCCATATAACCCACCCGACCTTCCCCCCATCACCGATGCATCTGAAATCCAATCCATCATCAATACCCTACCTCTTCATACTGCTCCTGGCCTTGATAAAATCCCTAATAAATTGCTCAAATCTGCCTCTTCAGTCCCCAAATTCTCCCTTATTCTCTCTGACCTATTCAACCACTGCTACCTTCAATCCTACTATCCCGACACCTGGAAAACTGGCAAAGTCCTTCTCATCCCCAAACCCGGTAAAGACCCTACAATCCCTGGCAACAGCAGACCTATCACCCTTCTATCTAACCTATCCAAAATTTTCGAAAAAATAATCCTTACCCGCCTTCTCAACCATGCAACTTCCAATAATGTCCTTCGCCCCGAACAATTCGGCTTTCGATCTAACACCTCTGCAACCCACCAAGTGCTACGCCTTGTCGAAGCCATCAGTCGTGGCTTCATGCTTCGCCGCCCCACCGACGCAATATTTTTGGACATCGCTCGGGCTTTCGACAAGGTGTGGCATAAAGGCCTCATATTTAAACTCTTTCAAAATGATTTCCCCCCTCCTCTCATCCGACTCCTCCGCAATTACCTGAACCGACGTAAATTCACTGTCGCCGACGGACAGACTCTCTCTTCGGTGCGCCCAACCTCTGCTGGCGTCCCACAAGGCTCCCTGCTCAGCCCCTTCCTATTCAACATATTTGTAAACGACCTACCTAAATCCCCGCACACACAATTACACATGTACGCAGACGACACAGCCATCTCCGCCACTTCTCGATCCTCCGACGCGAACATTAGAAAACTCAACAGCCACTTAACACTAATTCACCGCTGGACACAAACATGGAAAATACAAATCAACGCCACAAAAAGCACTCACGTACACTTCGAAATAGGACGCAAACACGACAGATACAACCCCGCACGAATTAAACACACACCCATCCCAAGAGCCTCTAGCCACCGATTCCTAGGCGTGATTCTGGATCGCAGGCTTTCTTACCGACCTCACCTAAAAGACCGCCTCTGTGCTGCCCATGTTGCAAAAAACAGCATGGCAGGCCTCTTTCTAGGGAACTCTCCTCTGTCTCACCCCGCCCGTATCCGCCTCTATAAGGGTATTATCCGTCCCAAGCTGCTTTACGGTGGAGAAATATTTGCCAACAACAAAAAGATTAGGTCCCAACTTGAGTCATTTCAAAATAAAACCATCCGCTTTCTATTAAAAATCCCTAGACTTACCAATATGCAACATGTGCGCTCGGCCCTTAAACTTCCCACCATAGCTTCCTTCCTTCAGAAACTAGTGAATAATTTCCAGTCTCGTCTCCCACGCACAAACAACCCCCTGTTAACTGATATATGGAACTATGACATCCCATCCAATTCCACAATTACACTGCCTAAACATATTACTCGCCTATGAGTCTTTCCTATCTCTCTTTTATATATTACTGGTATTAAGAAATAATATATTATTATATACTCACATTATAGATAGATTAGTAATCCCGCTGTATAGACCTTTGCAATATTCCATTACCTTAAGTTGTTAAATCTAATATACCTGTGTGTTATTATATTGCAAACGCTGTCATTGTATACCATTCTATAGTTAACTCTACAATTGTATGTAATTGAATTTATCTTTTCAAAAATGTCAGAATTTATTTAAAAAAAAAAACATATATAATAATAATAACAACTATTATTATTATAAAAAAAATATATAAATAAGAAAAATAAGAGAAAAATAAAAAATAATAATAAAAATAATAATAATAATATTAAATAAAGAAAAAAAAATCCAGAAAAAAAAAATATATATAATACACAAAAATCTACTTTAAGAAAAAAGATAAAAAATCCTACTTATTAAAAAATTATAGTCATCAAATTCAATACATGTAATAATCTGCTGTTTATCTATTGTATCTCACTCAATTATGTTTGTCACTATTGTCTTTTGTAAATAGTTCTTAGTATAGTCTGTAAGTTTCATCTTCTCGCAAACAACATATCACACGTCCCAATATCTCACAAGTCACTTCCTTGTCGGCTGTTATAACTACCGGTAATGGTGGGTACTCCCACCGGTACGGATATTCTTGTCGGCACTTAGCTGCTGCATCAGACTGAGGGTAGAAAAGAAATGGGGATTGTGCGGTGGCTAACGTACTTGCTTCCCACCCAGAGGACCCTGGTTCGAATCACGGCGGCGGCAGATATTTTTCACTGGTATCCCTATCCCTATTTGAGGTGCTTTGTGGAGGATACTTTGATTGAGTACGCCGTCCGTCGTAAGGGACGTTGAGCTGCGGACCCTCTGGCGCCTTTTGTTAAGGCTAATGCTGACGCTGGGTTTCTCTCCACCCTTCATTCTTTACTGTCCATCCCAATGGCACAAAGGACCTCAGCTGTCGGTCGCCTTCTTTAAAAACTAACTTGAAGAATGCCAGGAAATAAGTGAGCTAGCATTAGCAAAGGGAGGGTTGATGGCCAGGTACCGTCTGCGCACCAATCAACGGACTGGTGATGATTTTGATGCCGAGATTTGTAATACAAATTCCTGGATAATGTAAACTACAAGATTTTCGCGTTCGCGGTATAGTTGTCTTAAAATTATCGAAAAATCCATCAATTATCTTTTATAACCACCGATGAAGGCGTCCGTTTCCTGAGTGCAAAGAAAACTATCGAAATGCCACGTTTACCAGCTTTATTCTCGGGTTTTATTTTTCTTTCTTGGGGAGGAAACCGATAAACCCATTCGGTGAAGTTCCAAGGAGTCGTTGGCTCTTGCGTTATCTGCTTCATAAATGTCAATAGGCGTGGATGCCAGCACGAGCTAAGCAAAGAGGAGGCAATCGGAGGTATTCAAATGGAGATTTCCGCGCCACATTCACTCGAAAAGAACATACGAGTACTCTTCCGGTCGAGACAGGCAAGGCGAGTCCCGCCGAACCAGACGGTTGGTTGCCAGTGAACGCACGAATGGACCCGAAGAGCGACCCAATGGGTAAGGGAAGGAGACTTGATGTGGTGGCGGAATGGGGGCAGGGAGAAAGCAATGTTTTTTTTTAATGCCAGGTTTTTAACGGTCGAGAATGGATCATTTCAACAGGTCACGGTCTTCGTGGCCAATCGGCCAGCATTTCCACCAGAATCGGCGGTGGAACGGTGGGGGACCGGTGAGTGCGAGTTAATCGTTTTTTAACGATGTTTTTGCTGGACGAACAGTGGCGATTAAAGAGTTTGTTTTTATTGTTGGCGAAGATGGAGTCTATGCAGTGGAGGAGATGCAAATTTGACTTCCTTCGACATTGTTCACCATTTTACTCGTACCGCAGCGTAAATTTTCAGGAATTGCCACTTACTCATTATTCATTAGTTCGAGATTTATCTTATTTACCTAGGATATAAAGTAGACACGCGTTCTTAAACGAGCTATTACTGGTGCATTCAATGTGAATCCACAAATGATAATGGCAGTTGAAATTTTGTCAACAGTAATAATAGTACTGCTTTAATTAACTTGATGCGGGTCAATACACTTCAGCGTGATGTGGTGACGTTCATCTTGCAAATCAAATTGAAAGGCTGCTCAAATTCATTAAAATATTCCTCAAATTGACAGAAAGAGGCGTCAATTGGTGAAAATCATGTTAAATAAACGCATCACTCGGTTGATTTTCCACACCTGATGATATTGCATCGCAACGAAACCAGAGCCGTACAAAATTAGAAGTACTGTGGAAGGCCAAGGCAGTTTTGTGTTCATTGAAAATCAAATATTCCTAGCGGAGGGGTTAATGATTAATGCAAAACAGAGCTGTTAGACTCATTGTGGTTCTCGTTTGCCTACTTGTGTTACACATGCAAGGAGGAAAAAATCAAACGTATTAAATGTTATACATTATACTCACTTCTGGAAACGTATTGTATTAATGCTCTCTCCTATATTATTCTAAACATCAGTCACAGAAAAGGGAAGTGCGTGAAACTGAAACAAAAAAACTGTGTAGCTGTTATGTAATATCGAATCTAATCCATCATATCTCGCCCAAAATGGTTGATTTCACTGTGAAAGGTTGGTGATGATAAGCAACCTACAGAGATGGTGTTCACTTGGTGGGAAAAAACGTGTGTATATTACAATAACCCAAGCTTGGAAAAAATCCACTCGCTTGTCGTGTTTTGACGCATCAGTTCGGGAAACATGGGAACAGCGATACGTAGTGAGTTGAACGCCACCGGTCAAACGAGGCGTTTTTTATTAATTTGAGTACAATTCTCCTTTTGAGTTATTTTTGCCGTTCTGAAAGTTTCGATCACTGTAGTTTTTACTATATTGTCAATTTAAACTTAAGGGTAGCAAAAATTCAAATTACAAAATGAAATTGCTTATGAGTTTATGTCCACATGCTTATAATTTCTTCATAATGTGGTCGATAGAGTTATGTGCTATGTAAATTTAATTAAAAATGTTTATGCATATTTAATAATGGAAGTCACACACTCTCAGGAAGATATTCTATTGTTTCAGGCTTCACTTCGTAGAAGTATTTAATATCCATACAGAAAGGAAAGACCACAGATTTCCACAGATTTTATTATATGGTACAAGGCGTTTCACCGAATTGCGGCATCATCAGGTACCTGATGCCTGATAATAAAATCTGTGGAAAATAAAAGTCTTTCCTTTTAGTATGGACTCTCAGGAAGAGTTTTAATTCAATGGAAAATGTCATTTTATAGATTTTCTGCTATTGACGTTTATCTTTTCTTTGTTAATCAACAGGGTATGCAATTATTGCACAACAAATATGTACAAGTATTTCACGAAGTACAGTTTTGAATTAGAAAAGCCGTTCGAAAAGAGTATTTTGATTTCAAAATGTTGTCACCACATCAAAGTAAACGAAATTAGACGTCGACACTTGTGTTGTTTGCATGTTCATGACTTGCATTTACGGGATTCCTGCTGTTTTCGTGCGATATTAATGAAACGAGGAAGCAATCATCTAAGGAACAATTGAAAAGCGAAACCTATAAGTATGTTTCGTGCCAAAGAGCACAGGCAGAGAATCAAAACGAACTGGTAAATTTGTTCTTTATTGTTCCGAAAACTCTACAATGTGGAAAAAACACCGTCCAGGAATTACGCTGGTAAAACAATGCCTGTGGAGTCAGTAGATAAGTTTTTAAAGGATCTCAGGTTTTCCCGGCGTATGGTATTCAAGAAGTCCTCTCGGGTTTCCCACCTGACCCGGTGGGAAACCCGAGCGAACTTCTTGAAGAGATAAGTGTTTGTTTCCAAGATCATTTTAAGTTGAGTATTTTCATTTGCTAATAAATGGAACCTCAGATTCGGCGAGCGTTGTGTGAAACATTGCCAATCATGACCCAATTAATGGTTGTGAAACCTCGAGACGCAAACTGAGCATTTGTGAATAGTTGGATTTATTTCGTTTGTTTGGGGTAAGCGTGAAAAATAAGTACCAAAATATCAATGATAATTTTACTTGTACATTGCAAAAAATGAAGTTAATTTTTCTCTTCTCTGATTCATTGGAGTAAATATAACCACGATTTTCCATCGTGACCTATATTGCCAAGATAATAAAATTTGACTGAACACCGTATGCGAAACAACAAATTATTTGAAAGTTACAAATATATAGGGCCATAAATGCTGGATTTATGACTATCGGTGACGCAACGTACGAGGTCTGTTCAAAACGTATCGCGAATTTTGAATTATTGCGGGTTAAGTATATTTAATTTTCGATTTGTTTTTGGCGTTATGTTGGTACTTATGTCTCCCACTTATGCCGAACAGTTCAGCCATTTTGAATTTTCAGTTATTTGTTGACGGCTGTATTGCTTTGACTTGTTTTGGTTTGTCCTCGATTTTTGCCTGTTCCAAAAAAATGGATCAAAGAATCTGTATCAAATTTTGAGTGAAAAACGAAATTAAATGCACAGACGCATTCCGAATGTTGACTGTGGCATATGGAGAAGCTACCTTGGACCGAAGAAATGTTTACCGGTGGGACAAAATGTTCTCAGAGGGCCGAGAACGACGAAGAGCGTGCCGGACGCCCGCGCACGTCAACAACAGCCGAAAACATTGATGAAGTGAGAAAAATAGTATTGGCCAATTGTCGAATCACCGTTAGATAAATTGCTGAAGACCTAAACATATCGATTGGCTCGTGCCATTCGATTTTTACCAATGATTTGGGCATGACACGGGTCGCCGCGAAATTCGTACCAAAGTAGCTCAATTTCGACCAAAAACAGCAACGCATTAGCGTTGCCAATGAGGTGTTGGACTCTGTCCGCAACGACTCAAATTTGCTCCAGAGGGTCGTAACTGGTGACAAATCATGAGTTAATGGTTATGACGTGGAAACGATAGCTCAATCATCCCAATGGAAGCTGCAGCACGAGCCAAGTCAGAAAAAAGTGCGATAAGTTCGGTCGAATGTGAAAGTTTTGCTTACAGTTTGTGCTCGTTATCGTATGACTACAGTAAAACCGTTCATACATACTCAGTAAAATTGTTGCAAGCATTCGAGAGTATAGGGTCTCATTTTTGATATATTTCATCCCGCTTTACTCCGTAAACGAAGAAAGTTGATGAAAAAGGGTTCAGTTATGGTAATTTTCAAAGGAATGATACGTGGACTGTCCAGAAAGTAAACTCATTTATGCTATAAAGAATACACTGGAATAGATATGATGGGTTAGGATCTTTAGGCTTGGGGACATAACAAGAAAGGTCATTTAATAACGGACCAGCTTCATAACTCTCTCAGGAAACTCGGGTACCCTGAAAAACTGCTGAAGAATAAAATTCTAAAACCCTTAACCCAATACACTCCTCTCCCCAAACCTAACCACCCAAAATGCCCTAACCATTTTCTTGTAAATGTATTGAAATTCGTTACATTCCATCAAACATTTCGCACCCGATCGTATATTATAGGGTAATAGAGGAAATAATGTTTAATATTTTGATCGATATATGATCAGCCTAAAAAAATGTGCATAACCGATTTCACTTGTATTACTTATTACTTTGTCTTGACTGAAGTTGCTGGCGAGACGAGAGTTTGTTGAGACTGTTGGGGATAACTTTTTTGTTATTTCTTCACCTCGTCACTGACCTACGAAGCGAGAATACGGCTGTCTCCCCAACCCCTCACTCTCGCTGCCATCTCCGACGGCGCGGGGTTTAGTTGGCCTATATTTTCCTCTCAATCACGTGCTTCTCTTGTTCGGCGAGACCTTCGCTGCGCAATACCCTAAGGCGTTGGTTTTTCTTTTTTTAATCCTCTCTCTATCTATCTCTCTCTTTACTTTTCCTTTGCCCCTCATCTGGCCACACTCATACCAAGGAGCTTTCAAATATGACCGCCATTACCTCATTAATGTACTCCCACACTTCTGCTCCATATTCTTTTTACTTGCTGTTTTATTTCTGTCAAGAGTGTCCTCATTCAGGGCGTCAAATGCTTTCGGGCACGATAGATTTGATAATGGTTCGTGCTCTAGCATCTATTTTCCATCCATTCCCTTCTCTCCGTATTCGATGTTTCTGTCATTGCCGGAAGGGAGTGCTGTAACATCTCTTCAACGAAGAGTTAAGCGCCGCCACTTTGGTCTGATGTTGAAGAGCGCCTATCCTTAATCGAATGAGGACAACGAACTTCGGCTCAATTCGCAGTCGACCTCTATATATGAAAAGGCCCAATGACTCCTTTTGAATCTTTATCACTGGCGGTAATAGTTATTACGCGACTGAAAGCAATCGCCAAACTTATCCATTCAAACTGCAAGCCCATATTTTGATTTTATTTATTTGTTAAGTTGAGAACAACGAAATAACAAAGAAATGAGAATGGAACCCTTCCCCAAGTATGGTGAGTTTCGAGCTAGTAACCTCCTGGTAATCAGGTAATATCGCGTCTCCAATAAGGGCAGAAATATTAGACAATTAAGTCTTAAGGAGAAACATTTCAGCAGGAAGGCGAGGGAAAAATGAAAACTGAAAAATTTTGGGCCATACGTATATATTCTCTGGTTGTGTGCTTTGCAAATAATCCATCAGACAAAGTATAGGGAACAGTTCATTTTCCCACTCGCATTTTTTCTTACGATAATGGAATTTTTAATGCTATCAACGTTTATGAGATAGAACGATAATAAAGACATGGCAAAGGTTACTTTTAAAAGGAAATGTTACGTACCATTAATTATTTTTCGAAAGAAAAAAGAAGTTGATTTCCACATTTTTCGGGCTGCGTCCGCGTATGTCGTTTAAAAGTACAACAGTTTCGCCAGCTATCCTGCTGGCGTCCTCAGGTCAAGGATGAAAAGAAGCTTGTTGTCCCGTCTTATATAGGAAAAATCCGGCGCCAATACCGGGAAATTTCTTGGCCAATCAGGGAACGTCCTCATATTTGCGCGGGATTATTCGTTTCCACGCACTGTGGAGTGGATATCCATCCTCTCTGTTAAAATTTTTTGGCCTTTTAACGATTTCAATGGCCTCTCTGATTATTCTCTGGAAGTATTTTCCTTCTTTCGCTATTATTTTAGCGTCGTCGAAGAGAATAGAGTGTCCAGGTTCACTCCAGGCGTGCTCAGCGATGGCCGATGCTCTAAACTGTTTGGCCTTGGTTGCCCTCTGGTGTTCACTCATGCGTGTTTTCAGCGCTCTGCACGTTTCACCGATGTACCATTTGCCACAGGAGCATGGCACTTGGTACACGCCTTCTGATATTAACGGTGAAATTCCATCCTTGGGTCCGGGTAGGGTGTCAGCTATCTTGGTGACGCAGTTGAATCTGGTCACCACATCATGTTTCCTTAAAGCCCTCGCGATTCTTTCCGAAGTCCCTGCGATGAAGGGGATGTTCAACAAAAGAAGTTTTTGTTGAAACACAAAAAAAAAATTCTGGGTTAGAAAATTTGTAAAACGCCTTGTTAATTGATGCCTCAAGAGAGGAAAATTCTCCTTTCCCACCGACCCCTCCCCCGCCACCCCCTGGTGGACTTCGTCTTTAAGGAAACGCCAACGAAGGCACTCGAGGCTCTTGGTCGGAACGTGTTACACTCTCCGGAGTAGGTTTATTTTTATTTTCGCTTTCCAACATTCCCTTGGAGAAAATTAATTTTTTTAATTATTCGAGAAGGTGGACACGCCTTATTATTTTTCCCAGGGCCTGAAATACCTGAATAATTTACCAATCATGCCAGCGTAATAGCTACACCCTCTTTTATCGCCTGACCGAACAGCGGCTTAGTTAAATGTGCAAAGCCATTCATTGCACTGCTGCGCTATCGTTTTGGTACGCCTTTCATATCGTGTATATAATACGGTTGTTACGCTTTCATTACAACATTTCTGCACCAAGCCTAGTTGCGAAAACGAGGCAAGCTAAAATGATACTCTCCTTCCGTAGGAGACCTGAGCAAGCTTCCACTCATTTCTAACGTAAATTCAAGTGAATCATGCTTATTGCAGTTACACATTCTCCCAGTCACTCTTTTTTTTTAATCTGGGTTCTTATTTGGTTTAATATTTGTTGTTGACCGAATCTCTAGAGAACAGATAGTCTCCTTTCCACCCCGAATCAGAAAAAATCGCTCAGTCCCATCTAATAAAATTTATCCGTGTATTATGTTGAGTTGGCTAATAGGCATAAATGTGTTTCAATGCAACAATTTCAGAGTGTAAAAATCATTCGCCTTGACGAATGATTTTTACACTCTGAAATTGTTGCATTGAAATGCACATTAGCGGATGACTCCGTTAAAAGTTACTGTTGCGGCATCTCCCGCAGTTTCTTTGGAATTCGATAAATGTGTTTATTTGGTGAATACTATTTATGCTCGATCTCAATGGCTTTTCGTGGATTAGTTAAGAATTGAGTAAGAACATACTGTTGTATGATGTAGAAAAAGGATATTCCAGGAAAATAGCAAGTTGGGGGCCACTTCGGGAACTTTGGAGCCTCAGCGGGAGCTCGAATGTCGTTTGAGTGGATACTGATCACGCATTCTGCTCCCTTCTACACCACCCCACTAAGGAGTTCACAGACCCCCAGTTGAGCAACTCTGTCCCTACTGCGGCTGAGCAAGCCTCGTCACGACTGATTAAAGTGCATCCAGTCAACCTAAATGAATTATCTTATGGAACGATTGGTCCTCTGTTCTATAGATTGACCAAGGGGGTGAATTAGGTCCCGTGCGAGTTGCCTACCAATTACCTAACAACTAGAGGTATGAAAGCATGAATGGCTGCCAGTATGTTTCAATGCCATGCGCTCTACTTTTTGAGGGAATTGATATCGTGTGACCGTGTTTTTACAATGCATGGGGTTATCAAGGATCATAGTAGGCGTATTTATGATTGGTGTGAGAAGCGGAATTTTTTTCCCAATGAATCGACGGTTAAATAATTTACTATTGGCGTAGCATATAAAATAATGAACGGATGTGTAAGTTCGCTAGTATCACAGAGTGTATCCTTTCCATGTTGATTGTGTGGAAGTGAAACTTGGATGTGCCATGATAAGCAAAATGTTGACTAAATGCGGCGGGTGTACGGGGTTACGATAATGGCGGTACATTACGATAATGGTCTTAACGTTATTCGATAATTATTTCTCACAAGGGCAGCAGCAGTGTTAATATTTGCTCCTGTAAAAGCAGTGACTGGATCTCCAGATCATTCCTTTGAAATTGATGTAATCCCCTCTTAAAATATGTGTAATCATATTCTAGCTGAGATTAGCATAAAATAGACGTTGGCGATTGGTTCAAGAGAAGCAAAATTTCAACATAGCGAATAGTTCGTCGCGTGTTATCTCTTGTTGCTGTAGGCGAACTAAACGTGTTTCAAATTGCAACGCCTGCCGCTGACGCAATACGTACTATAACCTTACCAATGAAAGTTGTACCACTTATACATCACACATGAACATTACGCTCTCCGCAAGTATAAGAATAAACATAAACATAAACATATATAAATATATATATATATATATATATATATATATATATATATATATATATATATATATATATATATATATATATATATATATATAAATAATATTATTATTAGGTAATCTACCGGTTAAGGTAGGTTTTTGGATGGACAAAGCTACTAAATAACACATTTTGTGACTCCTAACAAAACACAAAATCCAGCATCCTACTCTATATCAGGTCCCTCTTCATCTCTGAGTACTTTCTTCCTCCCTTCATCCCGTCCAACATCCCTATCCTGTTCCTTCCCTTTCCTCGTTTGCTTAACATTCTCCCCTCTATCACAGTCTTCAACATCCCACTGCCGGTCCATACCCCCTTCATCCACTTTTCCTGCCTCCATAAGATTTCTCCCAACAAACCTCTCTCTTCGCCCACCATACCAAGTACTTCATCATTGTTTTCTTCTCTGTCCATTTCACCTTCTCCATTCTTCTCCACACCCACATTTCAAAAGCCTCCAGTCTACGTCTATCCTCCTGTTTCAATGACCACGTTTCCACACCGTACATAGCTACGCTCCATATCAAAGTTTTTACGAGTCTTTTCTTAACATCCTTACTCAATGTCCCCGTCATCAACTCCCTCCTCGTGAAAGCCTCCTTGCCTAGCGCAATTCTTCTTACGTCCCTACTACTTTGACCGTGTTGGTCCAAAACACTTCCGAGATACGTAAATTGTTCTGCCTGATCTAGTTTTTAATAGTGGATTGTACGAAATTTACCAATTTATTATTTATTAACTAATTTCAAATAGTGGATCGTCTCGAAACGCCCCCGCTATTTTGCACTCAAGCCACTCAGCGTGATGAAAAGTTACCAGAAGAAACTACACTTACCTATCGCTATCAATGTATAGCCATCTGAATTCGGGCAAAGATCATTATCATAAAAGATCATTGTAAAGACACCCGTGTCTGTCATGATGCCTCTAAATGGTGGTCTGTGATGTTTGTCACTGCCGCGAAATTAATTTTAGCTCTCGGTAAAACCCGTCCCCTGCTTCAGCCCTCCGTACACAAAAGAAGCCACCATTTTTCTTGAGTTCTTTTCTTGTCGTTTTTCAGCCATCGCCTTTGCCCAATGGCTTGGTGTCTCTTCATTTATTGTTTTTGGGCTCGCTGGTGCTATAAAATAACACTTACTTTAAAGATAAAACTTTTTAATTTTAATTCATCAAATATGGGTCAGCATGCCATCGACCTTCCTCCTTAGTGCCCTTCCCGGATACTCATTCGGTAGAACTCCAATAATCGTGAGGGATGATTAGGCTTATC